>NC_090660.1:88970286-89331536 GCF_013368605.1 Nyctibius grandis
ATAGTGAAATACTGCATTGGTTTTGATCTCTCTGATATTCTGCAGAATGATAGTGTATGAGAATGATTTTTTTTTATTGTCCTCATTTTAAGTGATGGCAGAGCAATGAATAGAACAATAATTTATTCAGTATTCACACACTGTATGTATACTTTCATTATACATTTATAGAAGACCTATTGTTTTGTGTTTTCTGCTGGAGGCTAGTCTTGTAAAAGAATAGTCTAGAATAGACTCAGTCAGTGCATGTGTTGTCCATTTGCCTGTCAGCAATAGTTTTGACAGAAAAAAACAGGGAGTTTGAGTGACTGCTGGTCTGTCTTAAGGTATGGTAATGAGGCTAATTAGGAGAGATGAGAGCTGAACTGGATATGTGAAGGCAATTATCCATGAAACTTTTGTCATGCTTTATCTTTATCAGATCTCTTTTTCTCCATTTTTGGCATTTCCCTGTGACACGTGGAATGGAAATATTTGAATTGATACATAATTTTGAAAAGCGAAGTAACGAAGGAAGGCAGAGGGAAATTTATATGAGAACATCTCATTATTAAACTGTACAACTTAACAAGGATATTGTAGTTCAGCAAGAAAAAACCTTGCCTATGTTATTCTTGTCACTTACATTTACATGAATTAAAATGAATTACTTTTTGTAATAATGAACTTACTAGACACCTACATCTCCCCTGTTAAGTGTACATTGTTTTGTTTGTTCCTTTTATGTTGAGTAGCTGTAGCAGGCATGTTATTAAATACACTTGAAAGAAAAGCATGCAAAAAGCATGAAAAGAGAGTGAAAAGGCATTTAATTGTAAATTAACAAAAAAGCTGAAATTTTGTCATTTTTATTTTCTATTATTATTTCATTTCTATAGTGCGATTTAATTTCAGACGACTTCTTACACCAATCCAGTACAAACTGATTAGAAAAGAAGCACTGAACAGAGCAAATGAAAACCAGGTGTCACAAGTCTTGACGAATCAATGCACATAATCCACAAGGAAAGAAAGTGACAAATGAAACTTGCACATTAATGAGACCATAACCAGGCTCAATTACTAGGCCATTTTGAAGAGCCATGGTATCTTCACACATCTTTTTATGTTAGAGGGAAAAAATGGCATCCTCTGAGCTGTCTGCGCACTCCTGCTTATTGCACTAAGTCAAAAGACAGGATACCTCTAATCCACTTTTAAAGAGAATATAATGTTAAAGAAAAAACTATCTATATAAGACGTGCTCAATGACTTTTTAAAAGAAAAAATCTACTTCATAATTTAGGTCGTTTTAGTGAACCTGTACATTTCATATTAGCCTACCAAATGTGCTTATGAAGTCAGATTACATCCCGCAAGTCAAATTTATCTTAGTAGCATGCAATCCTCTTTTCTGAACTTGCTAGAAATATGTCAAGGAGTATAGTGAATAGATGTGTAATAATGATCAACACTTATTGCCCAGATGTTTTCCCATTAAGAACTAGTTCTCTTTGTCAGGTTTTGTTTTGCAGTATGTATGTTCAGAGCTTTGAATTTACTGCTAGCAACAACATTACGCATGTCCAGAATGCCAGTACAAAATACCTGAGGTCTACAATAATAATCCTAAATCTTGCATGAAGGACTGAATTATATTTTGTGTCTTTAATCTCATTTGCTTTTAGTGATGATATGGAAAGTTGCTCGATCCCAGACACTCATTGCCCACTTGCTGCTGTAAGATCTTCTTCTTCGGTAAAGCACAGCTGACTTGCTGCTAGCAGTACCCTCTTCCTCTTACCCCTCCATCCTTCTCACACACATGTACACACATGAAAACACTCTCTTCTTTCTACACTACAAAGATGGGGAAAGTAGTTTATTGCAGGTTATAGTCAACAGCCATTAGCTTCTCAAATAGCTTCTACCAATCTTCAGTAAAAAGGCTACTCTTGCCTCCATGAGAGAGTTTAGAGAACTCTTTCCATGGGCTTTTGCACATTGGAGAAGATGAAAACTCTTAGCCCACAGTCCACAGGAATAATAATAATAAAAAAAAAAACAAAACAAAACTGGCTTGGCAGTTTTCTGCAGAATGAGAATAGGGGAATGACCACAGAAATGCCACTTTTAGTCATGAGCAAAAGCAGTGCCAGGGACACAGGACCTCTTTCTGTGAGTTATGCCCTTTCTCACTATAAACTTCACGTTCGGTATTCACAATTATAAAGATCTGGAATGTAGCTTTGTGCAAGAGAGGCAACTGAAAACAATCTTTAGATCATTTATATGTTACCTATCAGCTTGACTAAACAGAAACTCCTCATGCATTCCTACTCCCTTCAGCTCCTCTTCTTCTCTGTTTACAGTCTGCTATATTATGCATGACTGCTCATTTGTATACATTTACAAAGAGAACAAATGTGCCAGTCTCCAAGTGTCACTGGGAAGAGGACTCAAAATCTTCTGATCCAATACCACAACTAGATAACCCAAAGAAATAATTTATCTAGTTGCAGAAGCTAACCTTTTTTTTTAGTGTGTCTGGATGTCTTTGCCGTAGTTTCCTAGCCAGTTGACAATGGTAGTATATAAACACTTAAAACATTTTATTATAGTAGCACACTGTTGCGACAGGTTACCTATGGTACTCGTAACAAATAGGTTACTAATGAAGTGTCATTTCCTTGCCTTATTTGGTTTTTGTTGCAACCTTAATTATATTTCGATTTTAGAATAAACTGTCAAAGTAGTGTACAGGGATTTAGCCACATGACTTGCATTAACATTAATCAAAATCACGTGTCTGAATTCCCAGCACACTACAAATGTACCTTGGGATTGTTAATGGGGATCGTGTGTGGGGGGTGGGCATGCAAAGAAGGCTTCACCGACGGCTTCTTTTTGTTCTGAGTCTCATTCATGCTCTTCATACCTGAAATAAAAGATGGCAATGAATAATGAAGCCCTTTGTTCACAGGCTGTGTCAGTGAGGACAGTGACACTTCATGTTTCCTCACTTTAATCAGCATGAACCCAGCTGATACACTGAGATGGTAACTGCAGCCCGGGGGGAGCAGTCACGTCTTTGGTGTAACCACGAGATTTTGAACCTGAGGATGAAAGGCTCTTACAGATAAAGTAAAGCTTTGTCTCCATCATCATCCTCTGTGCCAACCAAGCCTTTGTGAAAACAGTGACTTTTTATCAGCAATTTGCATGTTGTTAGAGTTTTGCATTCTTTTGTATTTTCCTGTTTCTGGTTGCAAGCAAAGTGTCAAATATTACTGTGACGGAGGGAAACTGTTTCAGCAGTTTGCAATCCCAGTGGAGCCAGTGCCCAGAGTTTAGTGAGACAGCCTGCTCAGAGGTCCTCCTGACTAATTAAGTAGGCTCCGGGGGTTAGACTCATTTTGGTATGATTGGCCATGGATTGAAAAGTATTGGTGTTTTCTTTTCATGAGTGTGTTGACCCATTGGTGGCTGGTGGTCACCTATTCAAAGACATGACTGTATCATGGGTTTAATACCAAAATATCTCACAGAACCAACATAAAATAATCTCTTCAGGCCCTCTTTAATACAAAATGAAATTTCCTCATTAAAAATAAATTTTAAAAAAGCTGCGTGTACTGCTCCATTACCAAACTCAAGAGAGTTTCTGCCTGGGAATCGGAGCCAGTGAAGCTCAACTGTTTGTAAGTCGACCATGGTTATGAGTTGTGTTTTTGCAGCTATGTCTTCTGCTGGCTTCTTTGGAGCATCTTTAAAGAAAAAAAATCTTAAAAGATGACATTCTATGTCTAAGCTAATCCATGCTTTTGCATCAGAAGAACCTCCAGAAAAAAAAAAACCTGAAGTTTCCTTGAATTTCCTGTCTTGGAATGATGGGTGCTGACTGATTGAAAAACAGGAAAAAGAAGTTTCATTTACTAGATTTCAAAGCAGTTACCTCATAAAATAAATAATAACTTTCCATAATGCTTTCCCATTAATCCATATATGTAATGCAAATAAATGAATAAGAAGTTTCATATCCTCCAAAGTTTACAGTGATTCCACCACATCAAGGCAAACAGTTTCTATCCATAGTGATGACTCATTTATTTGGTGTAGCACCCCAAGACTCATTTAAGAAAAATACAGTTATGTCCTTTTGGCTGACTGAGGCTCTAACATTTAATAAAACCAGAACCTCGGGCATTTTCTTAATTTTTGTCTTAGGTCCAATCTTGCAAAAGATTGGATGGGCTTAACTTTACACAGGTGAGTAGGCTTATGAAAATAAATTAGATCTCTCCCATGCTTAAAATTCAGTACATTTTTTTTTCATATGAGCAAGGCTTTTCTGTGCTGCTATAAAATTCATTTTTATTTCTACTTTATCACATTCAGATGCTTTCTGTGCTATGTTTTCTGTTTTAAACTAGCACTTTTGGAAATATAGTGTTCCCACTTGCGGCATTGTCGAGAAAAAGAGAAAATATGTATTTGCAACTTGTATGGCTCCAATGAAAGTGCTAATAAAGATTGCCTTAATCTTATTATAATCTTAGAATCCAACCAAAAAAAAACGTTAAAATTGCTAATGAACCAGGCAAGAGGTATTGTGTAATGAAACAGTTAAAGTAGCACTTGTTTCCTGGCAATGATAGAAAGGATTTTTTCATTTTTTTAAAATTGTTTCAAAACCATCTTTCAATGTACAGTCCTTTTCAGTTTGCATCTGTCTGCATCCTGAGCGATCCTTTCACCCCCTTTTCAAAGCCATATGAAGCTTGCAATGCAGGATAATTAAAACAAATCTTGAGTAAACTGTTTTGTGGAGATAGAAGTTTGATGGTTGAATATATTAAAAATTGTAGCCAGATGTTGTGCAGAAGCCATAGTAGTTTAAAGATCATGAGCTTTTTCTTTTTTTTTTGTTTGAAGAAAAAATATTCTAATTGAAGTTGTCAGCAGGAGTGAGACTAATATGCCTGTATTTGATTAAATAATAGTTTATTTAACATTCAGTGTGGCCCAAAATTGGCTGAGACTAAAATACAGAAACTTCTTACTTTGAATTTTTCTATTTGAATAGAGTGAAAAGTAAACCTAGTTAATGTTAACATTTTTGCTTGATACTCCCAACTATTCTATTATTTGTCCACTTCTGTATCTTATTGGAATGCTGTGCTATCCATTGAACATGCATTTTCTTCCTATTTTCTTATTAACTGGTTGGTTGATGGAAGAAATGGAAAAAGAAAGATGGGCAATAAAGTCTGGAATGCACTGGTTGTTCAGAAATATTACTGAAATCTGGTAGAACTTAAGAGCATAACGCAGGCATCATCCAACATCCCTTCTTGCTAGTCCGTGCAAAGCACAGAAACTCCGGCAGACACATTAAGGGATATTCGTGCTGAAAAGGCTTGTGTGTTTTAAAATACCAGAGTATTGAAGTATGTGCAGTAGATTTCCTGGCAGTTATTTACTCTATATGGGATAGTGGTATTTAATGGATAAACTCAAGAAGTAGTGGCTAAGATTCTTTCACTAGATGATTGCAAATTTTTTCTATTGCTTCACTAATGAACATAGTGATGTCTTCTGAAGTCAGATGCTGAGATTCTGTCTCTCTTTTTTTGTACTACCTTACTGCTTTAATAACCCTGTAATCTTATGTGATGCTGTGCGTAAACAAGGGTATCCCCATCTTGCTTTCGATGAGTAACCGTTGTTAAAACCATAGGAATTCCATTCTTGTTCTTCTCTCTGTAGCTGTTTGGCCTTTTGCGTAAGAAAGGACTTTGTGTGTGACTCATGATCCACAGGCTGCACTGGGTTTAAAAATGAACCATAAAGGTGTGAGTTGCTTGGCTTATCGGTGGCATGTGTGTATGTGCAAATACTTCCTGCAGGAACACTTCAAAATCAGGACTGAGATTAAGCATTTTTAAGGCAGATTTTTCTTTAAAATAGCTTGTTCCACTTGTCAAGTGATGTTGCCTATGGTAGGGTTTCCCAATGTTTTCCTTCGCCCCCTGCCATGGGAGCAGCACCCTTTAGGTGCCCTCGCAGTACCCTCTAGTGACCGCAGGTGACTGTTGCAGCCCAGCCTGGCTGCGCTCACCACTGCCCAGATGCTTCATGTGCCTTCGCCTCTGTACCTGGGACTGCACCCAGTGTCTGAGCAACGCTGATCTTTCATTGCTCCTACAACCTGCCAGTAAATAGCCAACAAGGCCAAATTTGTAGGGAGATTGCAACATTCTGTAGGAAAATTGTATTCCATTACGAGGCCATTAATCACTGAAATGTAGTACAGATCACAGCACTGGCTGTGCATGCAATATGTGCTACGGTGCTAGGGCTATCGTTCCTGAAGTGCAAAATTATATAGACCATCTTGAAGATAAGTCTACCGTGTCTGCCTTGGTTGTGCCACGCGTATGCCAGGGCTCCAAAGGTAGATGTCGAGTCCATAATAAAATCAGCCAAGAATTACCCTTGCCATAGCAAAAGCCAAGCTCAGTGCAGTAATTTTATCTTTTTTTTTGCTCCTATGTCTAAAACAGATGGGCATCAAATCAGCGCTAGCTCTGTAGGTTTTCTACCATCTTCTGCTCTCCTTGTGCTTGATGCAATAGGTGGAGTTATCCTGGGTACGAAATAGGAAAGGATTTGTTCTTTGATTTGGCAAAGAAAGAGTTAGTTGCAAAACACCGATTTGTTGAATGTCGTAGCTAAGATGCTTAGCTTTTCACTGCTCTACAGGAACTTCTGGAAGTTGTTCCCTCATTAACTCAGACTGCTATTAATAAAGGAAACAGGGCCTGGTATTTATATTTTTGGAATTATTTCTGGGAGGTGTAACTCATAGGTAATTGCAACCTGACTTTGGAAAGATCTTTCCTTATAAGAATCCATACATGTCACATCCACTTACATATATGGGCAGTTTTCAGAAGAGCAATACTCCCTCTGTATCATACCCAGATTTAAAGCCTGCTTTAGAGGGTCCAGGATGCTGGTCATAGACAAGTAGCATTGGCAGCCATCCCAAAATCTCCTCAAAGGATCCAGAGGTTGTTACCGCATGAATCATGCAGTGTTCCCCACACCTTCCTCATCTTCCTGCTGATTTTACTATCAGGGTTTCACAGCCATGAAGTTTCCACAGCCATGTCCATTTCCATACGAGTAGTCACTAAGGTGTGAAATCCTAGCCCATGACACAGTACCAAAAAATGTTTCCTATAAAATATATGTAGGAAATAAAGGACCTTCTCTTCTCAGCTCCTGAAAGAGGGCTTTTCGCAAAGATGCCGATGAAATGGAAGATTATTTTTTTTTCTGCTAGAGAAAAGGCTTGTTATTATAAATGTGCTTCTTTCTGGTCTACGTCTTTTTCTTTCTCACTCCTAAAGATTCTGAATATAGCCTGTGAGCTAGTAGCAGCTATGATTTTGTACAGCATGTCTAAATTTAAAGGTTTCTTTTTACTTCAGAGTTGTGTACATGGGCCTTCTGGAGGCTTATTTCAAAATCAGTAGATTGTGATACTAGCAGAGGGAAGGTAAAAGGGAAATATTTCCTGACATTTTTTGACTAAATAGCGAAGTCTGATGTATTGATAGGTAGAATAGAACCAAATAGTTCCTCTTTGAGCCCATGCCCTAGGCCTGCACAAATGCATAAACACTCTCAAGCAACCCAATGGTCTTTACCTCTCCAGTTATGACATGGATGCAGCCACAGCTGCCTACGAGCGAGGCTGTGGAGCTGTTTCACTGACACCGCTTTGCAAAGGAAGCGGAGGGCTTGTTTTACAAGGCATTCCTGTGCAGTCAGCTTCATTTAAGAAGCCTCCAAAAGACGTGAAAAATAAATTAACTGTGGGCTTGCAGGAGTGTTTTCGCCGTGCATCTCCTTCCAGCCTGGTGCTTGAATTCTTCAATGCTGTTTTCCAGTCCTTCGCAGCGCTCTGAACTAAAGCCCGAGTATGTGACAGGGTGAGTACATTTCTTCCTCGCCATGCGGAACTCATGATGGAAAACCCTGCTAAGTTATGTGCTTCTCTCGTACTGCTCTTGTCAGGCTCATGCCATTTAAGAGAATGACTGCCCCCAGCAGTAAGCTCACCCTGCCACTTGCATTAGAAACAATTCCTTCGGTGAAATGCTACCTGTAGGAGTGATTATGACAATGCAGATTTTGAAGCTGGTGTCTTAAGCAATTTAAGAACCACTTTCTTAAAGGTAAGAGAAAAATTAGACTAGGGACGCTGAAAGCACTGCTGTGCAGTTACAGTATTCTCTCTATGCAGATATGAATGAATATAGAAAGTACAGAGGGCATACCAGTTTATAGGGCTGCAAAGGCAGAAAAGCCACAAAACCTGCATCAATGTTATTAAAATAAATATTGTTTATTATTTGGGGTTTTTTTTAAAATTATTTCCCTACTGGGTGATTCTCCTAAAAAAAAAAAAAATAAAAAAGAGGTTAAGGCAGTTTAGTTAGTGAGGTTAAGCTTGATTAATAAGGGATTCAGAGTATTCCTTTGTGCACACCAGTTACCATGACTTTCCTTTTTCTTATGCTTTTACGTGCTCCTGCTATCTCTAGTATTGTATCAGGAAACACTTGTTTTCCTTTTCTTCTATTGTCTTTTTTTCTTTTCAATCTTGTGTTATATCAGATTTTAAGGTCTTTAGTCATTATGCTGTGGCTCTGTCTTGAATTCCATGAAATGTTTCCTATCAAACTAGGAGACCATATGCCCATGTTGGCCTAAAATTCTCGGTGCATCATGTACCAGAAATAGAAGCTGGTAAAGATTCTTCAGAGATTGTGTTCACTTGTTCCAAAGACCTGGTTTGTTTATGGAAGGGATGCTTGCAGTACATAAACACTATTTAAGGAGAAATGTCTCCAAAATGTAGAACAGTTGTTCTCCTTCTCATCTTACTGGTATTTTTAAGGAAGGCTATACAGCACCCTATATTGAGTCTCATTTACAAGTAGGCATTGGGATCTTCATAGGAAAGAGCAAGCAGAGAATAATTTTTCTAAAACCTACATTAGGTACTTCACTCAGTTCCTCATAAACATTCTGAAATTATTTATGGTGGAATTTAAAAGTAGGTTTCTCCATTTTTAGTAGCTGTACAGTTTTACAGATTGCAATCTGTAACATTCAGTCTGGATGTTGGTCTATTTTAATTAATACTTTTATAGCCATGAAATTTAAAGTTTGGTTTTTTTTTTTTGAGGCAAATGAATAGGAATTAAGACTAAAATTGATAGAAATTAATAGAAAAAAAAGTGACAAGCAGACTACAGGCTCTCGCTGAAGAAAGCTTCACAGAATTGTTGAGGCTGGAAGGCAGTTCTGGAGGTCATCTAGTTCAACCTTGCTGCTCAGAGCAAGGTCAGCCAGAGCAGGGTGCTCAGGTCTGTGTCCCGTCAGGTTTTGAATATCTCTGAGGACAGAGACTTCACAGCCTCTCTGAGCAACCTGTTCCTGTGTTCAATCACCCTCACAGTAAAAAAAGCTTTTCCCTTATGTTCATGTGGAATTTCTTGTATTTCAGTTTGTGCCTTTGCCTCTTGTCCTCTCACTGGGCACCACTGAGAAAAGCCTGGCTCTGTTTTCTTTACTTCCCCCATCAGGTATATATTGATGAGATCGCCCTGAGCCTTCTCTTCTCCAGGCTGCAGCCCCAGCTCTCTCGGCCTCTCCCTGTATGACAGACGCCTGAGTCTCTTAATCGTCTTTGTGGCCCTTCACTGGACTCTCTCCAGTATATCCGTGTTTTGCTCGCACTAGGGAGCCCAGCACTGGACACAGAACTGCAGGTGTGGCCTCCCTAGGGTTGACCTGCTGGCAATGCTCTGCCTAATGCAGCCCAGGAGGCTGTTGGCACTTTTAGATGGGTTAGCTTTAAAAAATACAAATATAGGAGCGGGGTGTCTTTTTTTTTTCCCCTTTCTTTTTCAGGAGATGCCTCCCTAGATGGCTGTAGGGGTTGATCACAGCTCTAGTCCATTCTTACTTCCTAAAGCTATCAAAAAGGAAGCCATCAAATATTTTTGCTGAAAGTGGGATCACAGGACAGGATAAGATGGTTATGTTAGAACCAACCACTTAGACGCAGACTCTGCCTTATTGTCTTGTTATCTGGTAGTGTTTGGAATGGATGGGATTAGATGAAAATGTCCATTATAAAAAGGCCACTACTTTTCAATATTTACCACACCGTGGTATCTGGGATACCACAGTTTCTCCCTAAGCTCACAATAGGAAATAACTATGGTAATTGTGTGGTATGGGTTGGCAAATGTTGATTTTTCTGAATGGAAGCCATTCTAGCAACAGCACGTAACAAGATCTGCAGTGAGAGTGCAGTCCTAAGCGCATAGAAAATAATAGGTGAATATAGTCCGCTTTGGATCCCACCCTAGTAACAGCTTTCTCAAGGGGACTGTGTGAGACTCAAATTATAGTTACTTCAGTTTCTGAACAAGTATATAAGCTATAGAAGCCCATATGAAACATTTTCTTGTTATATTTTTTCTTTAATTAAAATTTATGCTCCTAAGGGGAATTTTTTAAAGTACAAGTAACAGGTAAATATTACTTCACTGATTCTCACTGAGAAGTAGACACCTAATTGAAATTTCCTCTCTGAGTCCTGAAGACTTCTGTGAAAACTTTAGATCCTCATTTTGTAACTTTGAGTTAGAATTTATTCTTCCAGTGTAGTTTCCAGATTTGGGGTGCAAATTTGGGAGGATGTAGGTGATCAAAAGGCAGTGGGACTGAGGCTTCTAAGACACTTAATGGCTTTTGAAATTTTTACCCCTGAGGAGCCTTTTCCCTGCTGATTTTGGCAGCCTTCAGCCAAAATCTACAAATGAGAGTTCCTCCTCTCAGCTGCTGGCTTTCTGAGACATTTTCTATATAAATAGAGATCACATGGACTTTAATAAGGTCAGGGAATGTTTTTTAAATGTCTGTGATTTTTTTTTCCTCAAAACTTAATTTTGCCCATCTGATTTCTGTGGAAGTGGGAACAGATGCCAGAAGCTGAGAACTCCAGCAGCTTTGTGCTCACGCTTACAGCAGAGCACTTGTGGGATTGGGACCCTCAATTACTATCACATGTAGAGTTACATATTGGCTCTTAGCTGAGATCTGCAAATGCACTCTGGTTCTTCTACCATGTCAAAGTTAGGGGTGTTTAAGGAAATATGGATGTATCTGTGCTCCGTTTTTATCTGTTCATTTGATGAGTGAGATTACTTCATGAAAGAAGGGATATGTGGGGTGCCTTCTTGAACATAAATCCTCTGGTATTGATGACTAAACTTAAGCACCTAATTCCATGTTTAGGCACCTTCATAACTGGCTCTTTATCTCATGTTTAGGCACCTTCATAACTGGCTCTTTATCTCGGGAAGTGAGTCTGTTTATAGCAAAGTCAAACTATTGATTTAGATTCCCTGTTTGAGACAGCAGGGCTTGGATTTTTTTGCCGTATGCCAAGAAATGAAAGAGTCGGAAGCATTTCCAGTTTTCTCGATGTCTCTTTCAGTGTGCTTAGTCCTGAGGGTACTGCTTTTATCCAGTTACTGATCAGAAGAAGAGTTGTCTAATTTAGTACATTTTATACTGTTTATGTTGTGTTTCTAATTTGAAAAAAATGCAAGAGACTCATAATGACTTAGATTTGTTCTCTAACAACAGCTGAGCTCGTTTGGAAGCACACAGCGTTCAGAAAGGAGCAGCGATCTGTGTGTACGAGCGTTGAGTTTTCAGGCAGCCATTCAGCATTGGAGCTGCTGCGTGAATCTGTTTCTGCGAAGCGCTAGTGGAGAAAGGTTTATATTATTTAGGGGCAAGGATTGCACTTCCCAATACAGGCTCCCTCTGTCCTGCTTAGGCACACTACCAAGCATCTACCTAATCATTTTTTATAAGGAATAGCATTGTTCCTAAATTGGACTTCTTTTATTAATATTACTTTTGATTGCTTTGCATAAGTACTTTTTAAAAATTGCCTGAGTGGTCAAGCTGTTTTAGAAAAGTGGGAAGAAGTTTAGCCAGAAACTTAGCAATTTTTACAGCAGTTACTAAAAAGGACTGATAAAACCTGTTGTGATACAAACATAATTCTGGTGAAGATGCTGGCAGATGCTGCTGGCAGCTTTTTACTGTGTTAGGTGATAAACTGCAAGAAGAAAACAGGACACCAATTTAGGCGGTTTGTAGTTTAAATACTCACGGGCACACCTCAGCAGAG
This sequence comes from Nyctibius grandis, assembly GCF_013368605.1. Lineage (NCBI taxonomy): Eukaryota > Metazoa > Chordata > Aves > Nyctibiiformes > Nyctibiidae > Nyctibius > Nyctibius grandis. Next base: position 88,982,564 of record NC_090660.1, read on the forward strand.
ATAATGTGTTACCTTGAGCCAATGTACAGGAGGAAGGGAGAAAAATGGTGCTACACTGGGGGAAAACAAAGACAATCAGGGCTTTCTTCTTGAGCAGCTGCAGCCAGTTCCACTAGTGGAAGTGCAAGAGCAGAAACTGGCAGCACAAGGTATGCGTTCGTTTTTACAGATGGCAATGCAGACAAGTAGGTAATTGAGAAGGAAGTCGTGTACGTGAGCTGTTTGACGGGGGACAGCCCATTACAGTACTTTCCTGTGTAATTGACTTGGTGAGTTATTGGAGACAGAATTTCTATTCCTCTTGAATAGGTTTCAGTTGCTGCAAAATGACTTCATTATTGTGCGGGAAATGCAGGTTTCCAGGTTGCCTTTTTTTTTTTTTTTTTTTTTTTTGCTATTGGTGTTAATAAAACTTTTAAAATTAATTTTCGGGTTGCCTTCGTGGAGATCTGTGTTGTACTGCTGGTAGTCGGTGGCAAAATACACCAGAAGCAAGATCGTATCATCGTGTGGTAGCTGCTGTTTGAGGCACTGGAAGAGATTTAAGGATGATCAGCTAGTGCGAGTAGAAGAATAAGACCTTAAAAATACATCATATCTAGTAAAAGATGGTTGAAGGAAACTGCTTTCTGAAAAATCATACTTTGTGCAGAATGATTAAGTAAATATTTAACTCTTTGCAAACCAGACTAACATGTAGTTCCACAAGAAAATATTTCTCAATGTTCATTACAAATGCCTCATACTATAAATACGTATGTGTGTATTTATGTAGTGTGTGTATGTGTATTTGGCCCAACAGAAGATCACAGATCTTTTTAACACACACTGTTTAAAAATCAACCACCACTAACTGTGGCAAGGAAGTCTAACCTGCGGAAAAAGTTTTATTGCTTCATATTTGTGCCACTGCAGATCTTGAGGGGGAAACTGTGAAATTACCTTCCTTCCCTGTTTGGATTAACAAGGAGATACACTGTGAACTACATAGTTTTCATCACTAAATGCTCAAATGAATGAAAATTAATAATTCATTGTAAAATGTATTGTGATTCTTTATGTGATTCCATAGTTGCATGTGGTTCTTAACAGATGATTAAAGCGATGGTAAATTCCTACCTGTGGAGCTCAGGCTCTGCCTGAAGGTGGGTGTTGGAAGCCGGTTCCCTTCCAGCACAGTGGCAAAGGCTGGGTCAGCTGTAGCTTGGGGGGGGAAATAAAGGTGACAAGGTGACGCTGGTGAAGAGATTCAACAGTAAGTGATTAAGTGGGTTCTTTGTGTAGCTATGTTTTTCTTAATTTAATCATTTATTTTGATCAGCCATTGTTTTACTTTGGTAGCGATCATGACATCCTAAATTAATATCTTACTAAATTAAATTGTTCTTGCTTAGTATGACACACAGAGATTGTAGTTCGCCGCCTGTTTTTTTGGGGGGTGGGGTTGTTTTTGAGTAGTGAGTTCTGTTGTCTCTAAGGTAGCTTTACAAAATGCAGGGAAATGCTACAAATGCTGGGACAAAATCTACTCATCTGCGGTTTTGCTGCTGATAAAAAATAATTGCAGTTTACATGCACATTAAAATATTTACTCTCCCTAAGTGATTGGGGGTAGGATTCTGAAAGACTGTGCTAGTAGTAATGTTTAATTTACTGTCTAGTTCTTTTTCCCTCTCTAAAACCCCCAATTCCTCTCATTAAAAGTTTGTCATACAGCATATATCATAAAAAGATGCTGTCACAATAGAGCATTGAAATTTCCACTAAACTTTTTATATGAATTAGGTGTGTAATTTTAACTTTCCTCTTGGCATTTTTACTTTCTTCCTACCTTGCTTTTCCTAACTTCTTTCTTATGCGTCTTTCAAATATAGCTCTTTAATGTAATTGTTCTTGAAAATGTCTTAGATGAAGAGTTTGGATTTGGCACATTAAATTGACTTCAAGAGGCATCTGTTAACTCATAGTTAAAGTTGAAAACAACTTCTACTTTAACACTCTGCTTTATGTGTTTCACTTTTTCTGACAACTTATGCTTTGGGGCTGAAAATTTTCTGTGCCTGGTCTATTCCTGAAAGCTGTCCAAGTTATAAATGGAAGAAAACCCAATGACTTTCTTTTTAATTTAGACATAGTTACAGCAAAAGCAACTAAAATTTTAAAATGTGAAACTTTACAGGGACATAGTTGTGGCTGTTTTCATAGTTGAGAGAGAAAGCAGTTTTGATTAAACACATTCAGAAAGGGCTGAGTGCTTCTGCAGCCAAAAGAAATGAGGGCTGAAAGATTCTTTTCCCATCCTAAACAGCAGAAAGTAGTGCTTACTCCAACATCCAAATGCTGCCTTGCTGCCCAGATTTTAAACTTCAATTAATCTGAGCCTCACCCAAACTCAGAGAACTAAATACCTCCTCATATAAGGAGGACAATACCTGGAAAGACCTAGCAGGTGTGAAACAAGAAACTCCTAAATACGGCAGTGCAAATGCAACATACACAGATGTAACCATGAGTTCATTACACTATTTTTCTGAACGGTGTGGTAGCAGCCCGACAATTACAGGTATGAGACCAGCTGCTTACAATTGATCCTCTCCACAGCAGGTCACCAGGTTTCCCGGCACCTCCGTGTTGGACCTCCCGTGTTGCCAGAGAGCATCCGAGCAGGTTTTGCCTTTTTTTTTGAGTGAGGCATGTATGGTTGTAGTCCCCGACTTTGTCATTGGAAATAGGTCAGGCATATGCTTATTTCTGGGTAACATTTATGACTTTGCTGCACCTTGTGTTCTGGAGCTGCGATTACAATTTTCTCCATTTCTGGCATGGTAGGAAAGTCAGAAATGGTAAAAAAATACACTCAGGCTTCATCGTATTGTTTTTTTGTGATGGGGAAGTGAAAGTAATAATCAAAAAGACAAGTTTTGTTGTGTTGCAACCAAGAGGGTGATGTAAGAAAAATGTTTGGCTGATGCTTGTGGAGCCTATTTGAGTTTCTAAAAGCATCTTCTGGCAGAAATTTTGAAAACAGGATGTATTTGGCACTAGCAGAGTGTCAGGCACCATTGCTTAGTCTAGCTAGCTAAAAAGCCACAGTTCCTGAGCAGGGGTTTTGGCTATGCTTTTACAGTATACATTTCGCTACATAAAGTTCCATTGAAATAATAACTGAAAGTTCAGTACTTTTAAAAGTAATTTTTGTATAACTGTGTAGTGTAATGATGCTTCTACATGGCTACAAAAATTTAAATTGTGTAAACTGTAAAGTCATCTTTTTTAAATCTAAAGCAGTTTTTATGAAAAACAAGGGCCTGATCCTGTCCAGATGCCTGAGTGAATTACTTGTTATGGTATTATCTACTGTTTCATTGCTTAGCAGAAAGCACGACTAATAATTTCCTTGTTTCAATGAAATATTGGAAACTAGTGAAAGTCATTTAAGGAGTTAAAAAAACCTAGGCATTCAGGCTTGACGATGTGTATACCAAGTTTCAGACTTGTTCAATTTGAAACGGTCAAGATATGAAACCATAAAAAATGTGAGTAAATACTCTGCATATCAAGGGTTGTTATGCAATTACATGCTTTCAGCATGGTTCTTACTGAGGGAGAACAGTAGACAGATCTGCAATACACGTTCAGTGAATAATTACAAACTTTCATAGCTTAGCTACATAAAAATAATAATCCACTTGTTGCTTTGCTACTACTAAAATACTAAAATGTGTGCATACTTTTTTTTCCCCATAGCAAAGCCACTATGACTGTAGGTTTGTTAGAATGTTATCTGAAAAAATTGAAATCCCCTCTGCCCCCACACCGCCCCAGTTTTGGCCAATCTCCAAATTATAAACAGCTGAACTGATTTTAAATAAAGTTTTCAGTACCAAAAAAAGAAAAGGGAAAAAGAAAAAGCTACATCTGGGCTGACAAAAACATGCGCCAAGTTTCAGCCCAATGTGATCTGAGACAGCCGTGATATTAAACGCCCAGACCTAGGAACTGGAATGGAAAGAGACAAGCTCTTCACTGCACTGGCCCCTTCAGGATTTCGGATTGTAATGTAGTGGTTACAAGGCTCCAGATTATTAAAGCTTGACTTAGTAGATACGTATTTTAGTTATTTAGACCCTTTTGGCTTATTCTTCCAAGGCTGTGCCGGAAATTTTCATGGATAACACCAGTTTCTGCTAGTGGCATTGATTGCAGACTGAAACCTTTTTGTCCGTGGCTCAAACCTTCTCATGACTAGTTGTGTTGACTTACCTTTTCTGGGCTGATCTTAAGAGATTGTTTTACTACTGTAATTATGTGTTCACATTTGAAAAAGAGCAAAAGGTTCCATAACTTATTTCTTGAAAATGTTGGCTAGGGTGGTGCTTAGCAGAGCACTTGAGCACACGACTGGGTTTTATGGAGCTGTGGGCCATAGCTGTTGTGCAGACCTTGCTGGACTGGAGCTCAAGTGCCTGTTCCTTTGCGAGACTACCTGGAAAAACAGCAATATTGGACATTATTATTGATTAGTACAAGCGTTGAGTATGCAAAGCCAAATAGACTCACGCAGAAGAAGTATCATCACTAACAGTGGAAGTATCATCATTAATTAAAATTTAGCACAAAAAAAATTTAGATAATTTCTGTTGGCTGATAACTTTTATAAAACTTGGTATATGGGAAGTAAAGGCATAGGTTTTTGGGTTTTTTAAATTTTTTTTAAGAAACTGTATTGGTTTAAGAGAAGAGGACTACAGGCATTGTAGGCTTTTAAAAACAGCCTCCATTTTTTCTTGCAGACATCATCAAAATTTCTCAGGTGCATTTTAACAAGCAGGTCTGTTCTGCGGTTGGTGGGATCTCGGAGTCAAGAATATTTAGTCCTATTCTGGCACAGTCCTGTTTCACCTCAGGAAATTCATTCTAAACCTGTGTCCCCCCACTGTAAAAAGCGGTTTCATAAACAAAAAGCTCAACAAAGTAACAGCATTTAAGTTTTTCCAGAGGTGGTTTAATTCTTAATTCATTAGTATATGTAATCTGTGTTGGAACACTTAGGTAGGGGAATAATCATTGTTGATTATCTTGTAAGGTCCAACAGCATGTAAAACGAATTTACACACTTTTCATTACATTTAGAGAAGGATGTTTAGCTGGACTACTTTGAAATTTTAAACAAATAGCTTATAAGTACTAAATAAGCACAGGTATAGGTTTTTGGTACATACAGCTACTACTAGGTATTTTGTAGCTTGTTGTCAGCTATGGTCATTGTATTATTTCATTGCAACTAATGTCCAGCTTGAATCAGATCTTTCTTTTTAAAAGAGAGAAAAATTTAGTTAGTTTTGTCAATGTTTTAAAGGTACACTATTTCCATAGCATTCAATGAAGATTTCGGTGTTCTTACACCTTGTGTCACCATTCAGATGTGTACAAATGCAGCGTATAAACTAGACTGCCCTCTGTGTTTTAAAAGTCTTCCATGACTTTGTAGAGGGTATTTCCCAAACTCAAGGAACACGAACAGAAATGAAAGGGTGGAAAGACTGACTCAGATTAAGCCTCCACTTGGTTAATATGCCACACCAAGAATCCATAGGCCAGCAGACAAAAGGTAGGAATGGAAAGGAACAGTTCTGCAGCTGTATCTGAATCCTGGCCATATACAGTCTTGGGAACTTCTCACCCTGCAAGTGGACCAAATTTAGTGAAGTTTTGTTGTACTCTTAAGGAAAATATTTCAGCAGCCAGGTGAAGTTGTGCAAGGATATGTAGCCATAACAAGAAATGGGAACTTCAATTCACTTGTAGGCGAGTGCGCCTTCACAGTGAGCTGCATCTCATATACACAACTAGTTAGATGTTTGCTGAAGGACATCAACTATCATTTAGTTCTCCCTCTAGTCCAGTTGAGAAAAACATAATATATTATGGCTTCTGATTTAAGAGACAAAGTAGGGGATGATGTAAGGGGGTGAGAGAGGGATTATCTTGATGACAATCTCGATTTTATTATATCACCTTAAAGTAGCACGACCTACTGTACTAATGAAATTGTGTTCTTGGTTTAAAAGGGCAATTGTTAGCTTGACTTTGTGCTCACTAAAAATATTTCCCCAATCTTGTTAAATTATTGCCCTCATTTCAAATTTTTATGGCTGTGCATCTTACCAGCCCTCATTTCTTTACGTTTCATTCATTTTCCTTGTATTGATGATTAATGGAGGATGTCGAACGTTAGAGTGAGCAGGCATCAGCAAATGCAAGATCATAATTAGTTTAGCTGACGAGGGCCTCTGATAGCACTTGCATCTGGATGGAAAAATTACCCTATAGGGAACTGGCTGCTCACCAGGTCTTTTTAGTGATACATTGTGAAACACCCGATGAATCAAATGCCCTTTCAATGCCAAGAAAGTGTTCCAGTCTTGAAGCCAAAATTATGTCTGCAGAAAGCTTTCCATTTGAAATGTATCAGAGTACAATTATAACCATTGTATTTTTTTGGCATGAACACTAGTCTTCTACAGTATGGACTAAAGTTAAATAAATTACTTAAATTTTATGAAACCCTGAAATTTTGACTTATAGTGTTAGTAGGTTTTAATTTATAATAAAATTAGTTCTCATCCAGGCTGTTTTTCCCTGTACTCACCCATTGTTATCTTAAATGCTGAAGGTTTGTTATTGATTTTTTGCCTTTGCAAAAAAGGGAACAGAGTTGAAATTCAGATTTTCTTTCCAGCAAAAGAATTCCATTTCCTTCTTATTAGTATTTGTGTCCACAAACACAGCCTGACTTTTCTTTAAATGAGAAGTTTAATGAAATCATTACTCCGTAGAAAGAATTCAATGAGCAAGACTCATAAATGTGTCTACTTTTAAATATTCCTGGATCATTATGAAAGTCGATGAATGCACAGCTCAGTCTGGTTAAAAATCAATTTGTATTTAGGAAAGTTGCACTGTGCCTTTCTTTGCCTGACTAAAATAAACCAAATAAATATATCAATCGATGAGACCGTGTTTTCTGGGGTTTCGGATGAAGTTCAAAAGAGGTCTCGTTAAGAACAGTGTACTTTTGTTTGTTTGGCAGAGGTTACTCCTCATTCTTAGCGGGCTGTGGGAAATATATGGTAGCTTATACTGATTTCAGAACTAAGTGGGAGCGACTGGATCTGAATATCATGTAGTCAATTAATAAAGTATAATCTCTGTTAAAGGAGTTAATATGAAGCAGATACAAACTGTAATTAATTGAAGTGGTGGTGTTTCAGAATTCTTGTTACCGATCGCACTTTAAAATCGAGCAAACTAAAGAGAAATACTCTGTTGTGAAATGCAATGAACAAACCAGGAGAAGTTTACAGAATGTTGTCTGTCAGCTTCCAGAGGGGTTTTTCAGAATTTGCTGTTTAGAAACCATCATTAAATGCACAAAACCTGAAGTTCAAAAAGTTAAAGCTGTTATTCTGAAAAGGCTTTGGTGTTTCACACACCTCATCCATCACTCTAGGGTTAATTATAATGAAAATCAGTGGTGCCTATTAAGCACAATTGAACCTGACCTCATTATGGGCAGTGTGGTTTTATACTGTCATTGTTGCCAGTCTAGAGACAAAACTCCTGTGTTGATTTGTCCTAACTCCGCAGCTCATGTGACTCACCTCTGACCTGTTTTTTTTCTGTGTTTTTTTTTTTTTTTCTTTTTCTTCCCTATTTCAGAGACGTAGAGGCTCGGGTGTTTTTTGTGCCAATTGCCTGACCACAAAGACCTCTCTCTGGCGAAAGAATGCAAATGGTGGATATGTATGCAATGCGTGTGGCCTCTACCAGAAGCTTCACTCGGTAGGAAGAACTTACTGGTTTGTTCAGAAAAAAAAGGGGTTATACAGCTAAGCTGGGCAGCTGTGGTCTTGTCTGGTTGTGTGATTAGTACCACTCCCTGGCCTGCAGTTAATTTCCTAACAAGGTTTTGCTGTATGGTCACTTTGGGATCAGATGTGATTCATTATGAAACAGGCTGGGATGCTGTGGGTAGACGTGTTTGAGATCACCAGTGATGCATTTAATTATTTTGATACAAAATAAGGGGAAAATTATTTCTTTTCTGGGAATTCGATTTAAAGGCATACAATATGTTGTGATGAAAGCTCTCTAAATTCAAGAGCCCTCATGTTCGTAATAATAGTTAAAAAAAATATTCTTAAAGTTAGACATCGTATCTATATCAAAAATATCCCTCCCTGTGGTTTTTGTTTCTTTCGCTTCTCTTCCCTACTTTATTCTTGACAGTAAATTTCCTCGCGATATGAGGTGGTGGGTTTTGTTGTTCTTTTTTCTACAGTTCTTATAGTCTGCAGGAGGATTCTAAAATAACTCCACAAGGAAGCTACTCACTTGATGGCACCCATCACTTGGTGAGGGGAAGTTTCACCATCCCTCAGGATCAGGCAGGGAATAAGTAATAATCATGGACTGTCTATGTTGCTTTTCATCTTATGGACACTTGGCTTGATCCTGAAAGATGTTGAATACTCTGGTCCAGGTCCAGGAAAGCCATGCTTAAGTGTTTCCTTGGATCAGTGCCAAAATGCTCAGAATCTTTTAGGTTAAGACCCACTAGTTAAATATTACCCCTTCTATCTTTAACAGAAGCATATGGGAGAGTCAGGTGACCAAGATTTGACTCTAATTAATTAATTTTTACAACATGCCCATAAAGTTACAAAGTGTTACTATTTTTCAGAAATAGAAACTGAGGCAGCCTTTGGGAGTTTGCCAAGGCAAAATAACAATTTAGGCTTAGAGCCCAAATCAGAAATCTATGTTGTGACTGAGAGTGCGTATTTTTAAAAACTTTTTTCAGAAATTCCATTTAAAAAAAAAAAGCTACTTAGGAAACTGTACTTCAAATGCATTAAGACTCCCAAGTGCCTATGCCTATTTCTCTTTAAATTTAAGGCATAAACTTCTCAATCAGTTAGTAGTTTCTGTGAATTTTACCCTGTTTGCTCAAGATCCTGTCCAGCCAGCCTGCTTAATAAAAAAGAAAAAGATTCCAATTTTCAAAAGCAGCAAGGTCATCACCAGTCTGAAAGGTTAGCTCTGTTTACCATGTACTGTCATTTTGAAGTCAATAACCGTTTTTAAGGTCCAGAACAACCCAGACAGTCAGATAACATCTGAGCGGGAGAAGATGGACTAATACACAATCTCTGGCCAGCATCTTGGCCGAGTTTTGCTGAAAGTATCATCTTCCTGGAGATCTCTCAAAGTTTTAAATATAATGTCTAATTTAAGGAAACTTTTGAGTCCAGTTATTTGTAGAACTTCCATTCACAGCCCCCATTTTCCCTTTTTTAAATATGCTTTTCTGAACTATAGTGTTGGACCTTACCGTGATTATTAGCATAACTTATTGAATAGATAAAAGCTACAAGAATCAGTTTTGAATTCAAACACATAGTTCAGATAATTCTTATGAACCAGTAGGAACCAACTAGTGTGCTTCCAACAATAATAATTAACAATACAATGTCAAACTTTATTTTATGTATATAGAAAATGAGAAGCTGACACTATCTTTTAGCTCCACTGTTCAAGCATGACAATAAGCTGTCATTCAGTGGACGTTTGACATTAATATCTTCAATTGAACTTTGACCAAATGAATGCAAAGAATTTAATTAAGCCTTCACTCTGCTGTGGTATGATAGCAACTCCATTGTAAGTTGGAGTCTGAAATAATCAAACAGATCTCTCCTTTGGGACACCTTTTGAGACAGTCCCAAGCAAAGGGATGCTCTTTAGATTGGCACCAGAAAGATGAAAGTTTATCTGTGTGCCTGTGTAGCCTGCTATCTCTTCATGAAAAATTACACTAAGTATTTGTCATGTATGTTTTTGAATTAAGGAGTCTAGGATGATGATGTTATTAGGTAAAGGTCTGAAACTATAAAAATTCAAGGGAGTAGAGCTGTTCCCATCTGTGGGCCACCCAGTTAAACTAAATCATGCTACACAGCTCAGTAAAATTCACCTATAGTAGGTTTGCACATTTCATAGCTCCCTTTTGATTGGATTATCACTGTCTAGAACTACTGTCCTCATTACCTCAAGAATGTGTATAATACACTTATCTCTAAGGTCCCTTTTTTTTACTTGCATTTAATAAGAAGAAAAATCTGTGGTCTGTCAGATACTACTAGTGGTAGTGACTGACAAATGTTGACATGGTAGTGATTTCTGCTATAAGTCATATTGCCATTTCTATGATACCCTTGAATAATTTTTCAACATATTTTAAAAAATGTTCAATCTATCTAGGGGTCATTTACATGTAACTTGCCAGGTTTTTCACATTTCTCTTCTCTAACGCAGACAGCTCTGTTAATAAATGTGTAATAGTATTCCAACGATCAATTACTAGAATAGTTTTAGTGAAAAAAATACTTACAGTTCACTGCAAACATATATATAGTATTCACATTTGCTGACAGAGAAAGTATATCCCTTGTCTCCCAGAATCATGAATTTGACCATTTATATTGTAGTGCTGTTCCTCATTTTTTAATAGCTCTAGCTCAGTCATGGAAAACTAGGTTTTGTTCCACAGTGATTCCTTGGCCACATCCTCACACTGCTTCAGTGAGGAGATACAGCATATTATTCTAGGATTAGACATATGTGATCTTCTAGTGGAGAGATCACCTCAATTTCCCATGGTATCTAGGAAGTGTAATCACAATAATTTACTGAACTATTTGTTGAATTTTGTAAATTTTTTAAAGTTACTCATATATTTGGGGTAGGGAGATTACCAATTAATACAGAGATGGAGAAAAAAATCTTTGTGATCACACTCAATATATTATGCATAACATATAAATAATGATCTGACATAGGGCATTTTAAAAGTAAAATTCTGGTAATGTTTCCACTATTTTCTAAATTTAGTGCCTCACTGAAAATCAAGAAGAGAGCTTAAACTTTTCTGTCTGCCTCAGTTGCAACTAAATACAGAGTGTTTCTATCTACACCTTGCTACTATGAGTAAGAAAAATGCAATCTGCTTTACTCCACTGAGTAGTCTGTTTTAAACAGCTAAAGACTAGTCAGATAAGTACAGTCATTTGCATGCTGAAGAATTTTTAAGTTGGACCTACAGCCTTTAACTCCTAATGACACGTAACTTGGGAGATCCTGAGCTAGAAACAAGTGTTTGAGGGCCCTTAATCACAGGTATGAAGATGTTTCTTTTAACTACTTCCAGGATCAGACTTCATACCTGTAGCATGAAGAGTAAGATTAAAAGTATTTCCAAACTATTGAAAGGTTATCTGGAAGCCACATGAAAATGCTCTGTACTGTATAAATAAAAGTTTTAATAAGAGCAACATCAACAAACATTGTAAGATCTCGCAGAATGTCAGTATGACAGTGTTACAATTGTCAGAAAAAGGTGAGGAAATTACACTGAGCTTGTAATAAAGAGTATATGCTTATGCATATTAATTGGCCATTGATTCAGCAAACTAAAAACTTGTATTTGCATAGAATTTACGTAGAAAATATTCTAATTTTATCTAAACATGATTTTGCCTCTGCCTTGATCTGTTTGAGGAGGCTGGTTCAAGGTACTGTTTTTCTGCTAAGTTTAAATTTTACTTATTAAACTAAATCAAAGTGTACATTTCTTCTCATTTAGAGTTTTAATAGAAAGTAAAATCTTAACAAGTAGCTGCACTGCCTAAAATGTAGTTAGAAAGAGCCGACCTCAGGGAAATAAATAGGTGAAGGAGGACAGGAAGATGGCAAGTCAAGAGAGAAACTAGATCCCTACAAATAACAGAGTGAGCGCTCTACCAGCTCTGGGTATTTTTATATTAATTCAAAGTTATGAATATATATAAATTATGTTACATTCAAGGAACAAATTGTTTTGGGTATTGACTGTAGGCCAAAATTTAATCTGCACTTTATAATGTTAAAAAAGAAAATTTCCAAATAAACATATAAGTGGAGTACTGTGTGGGGCACTTTTCTGACCTCCAACCAAAACACGATTATGTGTGCATTTGGATGAGACAAATGGCAACTGCCAACACACCAAACTGAATGACTTTTAGGTAGTTTTTGTTGTTTTAACATCTGCCCAGTAGAGCAACACATACCAACGTTACACCACCATCTTTCATTCACATACCATGGCCTTCCTGCTGAGGGGGCCTTTCAAAGAGGCCTGTCTGCTGTCCTTCCTCGTAGTATTTTTTTTTTTTTCATGAAAAAGGTTTTTCGGTTCTCATCTAAATAGGCCACCTCCCCTGAGCTGATGTGGGAAAGTAGCAAATGGAAACAGAAGTCCTTACTTGGTTCTTGCCTCTGCCTCTTCCTTGATGCTTTTTTCTTTACAGAGCCTTTTTTCCCCACCTTCAGAGGACGCCTTCACTCCCTCATAACTTATTAGCACAACATCAGTAACATTTAGAAAAAAATACAGTAAAGAAAAAGGAGGGTGAGTTGGTACCAAAGTCCCAGGTAGACCTTTTGATGCTTAGGAAAACATTTTTCCTGGGCTTTCCTCTCCATCTTTCTTAGTCCCTTTCCAGCCACCATCATCTGAACCTGCAACCCTTTTGCTAGGTGACAGCAGTGATGGTCAGCAAGCCCATATCTTTGCTTGCATTTTCTATCCGTGTCAAAGCAGGGTAGGTATCAAGGTAAGCGTTACCCAATTCTTGTCATAGTGTGATCTGTGAAAACCTCTGCCCAATACCTGCTCTGGTGACGTAGTGCATAGGGCCATGTATCTCCCACCTCATCCCCAGCTCTCAGTGCCTCTTTCAGTCTATCTCCTCCGAAATTTTTCAGGAGTAAGGGGTAATATATGCTTTGACAGCTTGGATACTTCATGCCTTTTTAAGTAAATAGGTATAGTCTGTTCAAGGCGGTTGACTTAGTTTTAGTAAAACAAACCAATTCATAGTTTACTTCTAACATGAGGAGCAAGGAAACAGCATTTTGGTTGAAACTTGGTCATTCCCATAAAACTGTTATAATCACAGAATCACAGAATAGTTTGGGTTGGAAGGGACTTTCATAATATAGCTCTTCATGAAAGAAAAGATAAATTTGTGTGAGCGTGGTCTTGTAGATTTGTTTAATGTTTCTTTCTTTTTTCCTTTTGTTCATTATGTGTGTGTTCCATGCAGACTCCCAGGCCTTTAAACATCATTAAGCAGAACAATGGTGAGCAGATCATTAGGAGACGAACAAGAAAGCGCCTTAACCCAGAGGCACTTCAGGCTGAGCAGCTAAACAAACAGCAGAGGGGTAGCAGTGAGGAACAAGTCAATGGAAGCCCCTTAGAGAGGAGGTCAGAGGATCATTTACCTGAAGGTCATCAGAGAGAAATTCAGCTTCCTAGCCTCAGTAAATATGAGGCCCCAGGTTCATTGACTAAAAGCCATTCTGCTCAGCAGCCAATATTGGTCAGCCAAACTCTGGATATTCACAAAAGGATGCAACCTTTGCACATTCAGATAAAAAGTCCTCAGGAAAGTACTGGAGACCCAGGGAACAGTTCATCGATATCAGAAGGGAAAGGAAGCTCAGAGAGAGGCAGCCCGATAGAGAAATACATGAGACCTGCGAAACACCCCAACTATTCACCACCTGGAAGCCCTATTGAAAAATACCAGTACCCACTTTTTGGACTTCCATTTGTACACAATGACTTTCAGAGTGAAGCTGACTGGCTGAGATTCTGGAGTAAATATAAGCTGTCTGTTCCTGGGAATCCACACTACTTGAGTCATGTGCCTGGCCTACCAAATCCTTGCCAAAACTATGTGCCTTATCCCACCTTTAATCTGCCTCCTCATTTTTCAGCTGTCGGATCAGACAATGACATTCCTCTAGATTTGGCGATAAAGCATTCCAGACCTGGGCCAACTGCAAATGGTGCCTCCAAGGAAAAGAGTAAGGCACCACCAAATGTAAAAAATGAAGGTCCCTTGAATGTAGTAAAAACAGAGAAAGTTGATAGAAGTACTCAAGATGAACTTTCTACCAAGTGTGTGCACTGTGGCATTGTCTTTCTGGATGAAGTGATGTATGCTTTGCATATGAGTTGCCATGGTGACAGTGGACCTTTCCAGTGCAGCATATGCCAGCATCTTTGCACGGACAAGTATGACTTCACAACTCACATCCAGAGGGGCCTACACAGGAACAATGCACAAGCTGAAAAGAATGGAAAACCTAAAGAGTAAACCTTAGCACTTAGCACAATTAAACGGAAATAGGTTTCCTTGATGGGAATTCAATAGCTTGTAATGTCTTGTGAAGACCTATAAAGCACTTCATATAGAGAGCATGCCTTATCCAATATTAAATCCCTTGTTATTTTCTTTTTTTTTCCTTCTCTTTTTTTTTCTTTTTTTTTTTTTTTTTCCTTTTAAATGAGTGGGTTACCAAGAAAAAAGAACAGTTGGATGGTGGCCAGAAGGGGGAGAAGATAATTACATGGGACACGGCCCACCAAAGCTAGCCAGAATGCAGTGAATCATGGCGAATAACCTTGAGAAAATTTTACCGGACAATTAATACCTTTGATATAGTGTAAGAGACATAACTGGCAAGAGTGCAAAGATGTGTATATGTATATACTGCTGCAGGGGTATAATGAACATATGCACATTGTATATAAGAACTAGACTTGTTAAATATACAGATATTAAAAAGTCATTTTCTTTTCTTTAATTTGGGCTAATTTCTTCCCTGCAACATGCCTTAGGACCACCTTGTCCTCAAAGCTTTGGCAGCAATTTCATCTAGATGTTTCTCAGACTCAGCTGATTTTTAGCTACCATTTTATCACTACATTCTTTCTAGCACACTTTAGTCTAGGAAAACCATTTTGTGCAAGTGAAGTCTCTAATACAGAAGCCATGCTCCGGGTTTAATTTGCATAGAACAAGGTAACCTTCTGTATTTTATTTGAATATATTTTTAATATATTACATTTCTAAACCTTAAAGTCTAAGGTTACTTCTCCACAGGCTTAACGTTGCTATACATACCAGTCAATCCCTTCAGTAGACTTATACCAGCTTTTGCTAAGTAGCATTAAATGTCTTCATAGTACTTTTTAATACTTAAAGCTTTGTAAAAACTATCCATGAAGGGAAAGCTCCTCAGCATAACTGCTCAGGGAAATAGGGCTAAATAACTAAATATTAAATAATTGGTTAAAGGTGCTGTTAGACGAGCCTCCATGCTTGCTACAAGGGTGTACAAGAACTGACTTTAATCATTTTCATTATAGTGTCCCAACCAGTAGTTTATTATTTTGCCACAGGGATGTAGAAGATATTACAAGCTACTGGATGCACTGTCAGATTAACTTATTTCATTAAAGAAGTTGGGAGAACAAATAGAAAAAACCTTATTTTTCTAGTAAATATTAATGTATTACATTTCAAATAATGGTGCCTGACATATTGAATAATTATTTTCTACAGTGTACGTATGCAACAAAGATATTCCATCATGCATTAGAGTCAGTTCTGGCTCTGCCTCGCTGTTTACATTTGCAAATGTAGCAAACAAGGTAATGAAGCAACTATTTCTATTGCAGTAGGTATCTTTTTTTTCTGTGTGTGTGCATTAAAGTTGTAAACGATAACATGAAATGAATGAAATTTGTTGATATTAATGGTATGGAAAAACAAGAAGGAAATGAAAATATTTTTATGCCTACTTAGGAAAAAAAGGGTAGCACTATTCATTCCAAGTACTTTTGTATTCTTAAGCTCTTAACTCACATTGTTATGCTTAAAATGATAAACATATATCCTCTTTTTATTGCTTTGTCTGCGTTTCAGAAGAAACATTTCAGAAATTATTTTGATAAGTGCTGTTTGACGATGCAGCACTGATGTTTTATTGCATTCTGTAGTAGCATTGCACTCCATTTTTACAATATTACGCAGTTGCTTTTTTGTTTTGTTTGGGTTTGTTTCTTTTTTGCAGTGCAGGGTCTTAGTTCCTTATGGTTGGATGGCAGGTGTAGCTCAACTGGTTCATGAATGTTGCAGCGAATGAAGTTTAAAACGTCTTTCTGATATTATGTTGTCTTTTATTTCTCCATTCGTGCATTTTATTTTTTAAAATGTTCTATAAAAATATCTCTGGACTAAGTCCTCACTTGAGATTATATGTAAAGGGTCCTATTCTGATCTTACTTACATGCCACCTTTCTCAGATTTTCATGTAATTGAAACTAAAGCATCATAAAAAAAAAAAAAAGTTATTGTATTTAACTTACCTGAATCTCACCACTCTCCCTTCTAGAATTTGGTGCACTTATAATTTACTTAACCAGATAGACAGGGAGGTGGAAGATGAAAGGAGAGGTGATAGGAAATGTCTTATAGGGGTTGGCAAAAGGAAAACCAGGGAGGAACTGGCCTAAACGTTCAGCACTTTGATAGTCTTTTGAAAAATAATGTGCCTAAAGCAGCCCGCAACGAACATCACCCTGCATGAGAAGCACTTACACAGCTGAGCACCAAAGGTCTTGCTGACCTTGGCGGTATTTTAGGTGTTACATTTTCACACAGATGAAACATTATTGCACAGTTTCTCTGACTTGTTAGGCACAGACAGGCTATTGTTCAGCATTAGGCTTGCATTCCTTCCTGCTCCACCCATTGTTTCTATACTGGTGAGCAGCATATGGAAAGTCCCACTCAATCTGTTCATAGTTGAGTTCTATAACCCTTCAATAGTGTTCTAGGTTAGCAAAGGATATCAGGCCACATTCTTCTTCTTCTATTTTTTAGATGAATCTCCTGCTTAATACCAGTGCCAGACAAAGTCTGGTTATGTTTTTACTATTGTTCTCCAATAATAAGTTCTGACTTGGTTTTTGTGGATTTATTTTTGTTGGGTATTTTTTTGTTCCTTTTTTTTTTCTGTGGGGACTGAAATAGATTGCCCTCGTTTTGTTACGTCAGAGTCCAGTGTGTGTCCTTTTCAGCTTTTCCAAGAAACATGTTAGACTCACTAAGCAGTGATTTTTTATCAGCTTCAGAGGTAGCTGCCTGCCAGTTATCAGTAATTACTGGTTTGACTTACTTCGTCTAAGACCTACAAGTTGCTGTGGCTTCCTCTTTGATGGAAGTTACATCTTCATGGCAAAGTATTTTAGGGGGGACATGCACATTGTAAGACTTGAGCACCACCCTGTACTTCATAACACCTCTTGCTGAACTCAGAAGCAGAGGCCAATAACAGGAAATACACATATCAGGGTTTGGGGATGAGGGGAAATGAAATCTTATGAGTGCAAAGAACAAGACAGACTTTTGAATATTAATACTGCACACCTAGATGGTGCACATAAAATTTGAAAAAAGTTCATTGTTCTTGCCATGACATATTGAGATGTTCTAAGATTTCTGCTTTGTAAGAAATGGGATTTTGCCATAGCCTGTTCTCTTTGATTGGGGTGGGGGAGCATAGTTTTGTTTCATAACAGAGAGGTGACTCCATCCCTCTTCCAGACCCCCTCACAATCAAAAGAAAAATAAATCCTGATATTGAAAAGGAATAATCTTATTTAATAAGTCTCAGGTAGAAACCAATGTTAGCACACACAGGTAATTACTGTACCCACTGCATTTTGATCAACTTACAGCACTAAAAATTAAACTTTCAAAGAATCATTCTTTGTTCTCAAGTTGCCAGTGTCTTCAAGGTGTTGTACTTCTCTTACTAAGGAATGGTAGTTTGAGATCTTAAAATGTATCTCAAATCGGACCAGAAAATAAGTAGATGGTTCAAAACCAGAGGATTTGTGGTGCCTGTCATTAATGAGACTGCAGAACAGGAACCATGTTTTCATTAACACTCTGTGTTGCAGGAACCGTCATGCAGCATCTTCTGCAAACCAGACGGTCTCTAAGCTGTCACTTCGTGACTGCTGCCCCCTAGGTTAATGCACAGGGAGATGAAGATTTTCCAGAGCACACTCTGTGTTCAGGTGCTAAACTCGTAGTGCTTGCCAAAAGAAGTTTTGCACCTAGTTGGCACTGTGCTCATCAAATTCCCCCCTTCATTTTTTGTGGAACATCCAGAAAGGGGGAGATACACTGGATACCTGTATCTTGTTTTGCCCCCAAAAAAATACTGTTGCCCATTGTGAGAATTTTAAAGAGAGAGAACATACACAGAGACATCTGAAAAAGTTGAGGCATGCTGTGAGTGAGAGATTATTTTTTAGGCGGTTAGAGGGGCAGCAGGACAAAAGTGACTGATGCTAATTGTATACCATGCTGAAACGTACTGGTTGTGCAGTGGGGAGACCTGATTTGGCAACTGTGGATTAGTACTCAGTTCAGAGATGGACTTTCAAGTCTATCTTTGGACTGGACAGTGTTGCTTTGTAGTCATAACTGCTTGCTTTATGTCCTAAGGATGTTGTCTACCATCTGTTTTTTGCCCAGGATGTCTAAATATATTCCCATTTTTGCTCCTGTATTGATTTTTCTTGGCTGATTTAACATGCTAATTCCTAATACTGGTCAGGAAAAGCCAAAGAGATTAGAAGTTCACTTCTGTTCAGCCAGAAGGGTAGATATATTTCCTTCTGCTTCTGCGGAGACAGTTATGCTTGGCAAAGAATAGCGAGCAATTTCTCAACGTATCCCAAATGTGATACGTAAGTGAGAAATCCCTTCTAAAGTTTTCTATAAAGTTAAGATGGGCCAAGTAGAATGATTTACATAATTTCCTCACCCCAGAATAGGATTCCTCCGTACCCTTTTCCTCACAATTTCATTTCATTCAGCCAGCTCCGGAAAGCTGGCAGTTGGTGAGATGCTGCCTATATAGTAATCACATATACCCCAATTTACCTCTTTTAAGAGGATAAAAGACAATGATTTGATGACTGCCAGCCAGATGGATACCAGTTTCATTTCTTTTTTTGAGTACACTCAGTAAAGTAAAATTCTTAGAATAAACATTGTAACAGCAACCACAGTTTTCCATCCCTATCGTTTTGGCCTCTGAGCTCGATGTAGAAGAAGAACAGGAGAAAAGGAAACATCTCAAAATGCCATTGTAAATTTAGCTTATAGAAAATTCACCAGCAGGAAAAGGAAAAAAAAAAAAAAAAGAAAAAAAAGTACTTCGTAAAGAATGACTTCATGTTGCTAAAAACCATCATTAAACTTGTAGCCCTGATTTGACTCTAGAATGTTGGCTCTTAATGTTTTGTCCTTACAACACATGGATGTGTTTTTTGTTTTGTTTTGTTTTGGGTTTTTCGTTTTGTTTTGTTTTTTGGTTTTCATAGTGCATGTTCATTTCTACTCACAAACATGTTCTTGGTGTATTTCTTATGCAAACAATCTTCAGGCAGCAAAGATGTCTGTTACATCTAAACTTGAATAATAAAGTTTTACCACCAGTTATAAATCAGATTCATGTCATTGTTTCTGGGGAGAATGTAATGTCATAGGGTCACTACACCATAGCGGGGTTGGGGAGGAAAACAGTGTGGAGTTGAGCTGCTCTGAGAGCATGACAGGGCCTGACAGCATCTATGAGTAATGACTGGTGATTATGGCTGAAAGGCAAAGGCAGCATTGCCCAAATGGTAAATGCATGAAAAGGAGAGGAGCTCCTTCAAAACTAGATTAGCCCTATTGCAGTCCTTGTACATTAAGGACTCTAGATGTGATCCAAAACTCATTCAAGCTAATGACAGTATTTAGAGTGAAAGTCTGTTTCAGTGGGGTTTGAACTTTTTTAGTACTCCAGCAGCCTGGCATTATATTACTGGTTTTATTCTGCTGGCCCAAGGAGAAGCAAATATTGGAATACCTTTGAGAAAGTACCTAACAAAAGCTGATACTGAAATGTGATCAGTACCCCAGGGTTAACAAGTCTACCTTTCACACAAAGTCCATGGTGGTCTTTAAATGATCCCTGATACTCAGGACTGTGGTTTCACATTGTGCCCACAACTCTCCCAGGAAATCCTGCTCGCTGCCATCACACAGGTTATTGACCCAATGGTGACACAAGAACAGAGAGTACCACCTACAATGCTGCCACCACCACTTCCTCCGGCAACCTCAGAGGTTTTCTCAGAGATCCTGAATCGAAGCACTGACCAAATCAGCTCGGCTTGGCATTTCTGTTCGTATGAGCTCACAGCCCAGGGTGGTATGGCTCCCAGCCATCATTTCCATTATGCTGTAATTTCCTTTCTCCATAGGTTTTGTCTCATCTCCATGGTCGAGATACTCTTCACTCTCATACAAAATACTGTTTTAAAGTAATACAAAATGGTAAAATCTGTTTATAACGTTGGAGTACAAACATTCTAGAGCTTAATTTTAAAAGCACCATGCCAGAAATAGCTTCCCCCTGCAATTCATTCTTCCAGTGAATTCAGTTGCAGAACCTATGCATTTTCAGCCTCTTTTTAATTTCCTGACATTAGTAAAAATAATAACTGTAGTAAAGAGAAAAAATGAAAAAAAAAACCTTTCAAAGGCAGGGGGAACCAGTTTTGGAGACATCAGTTTTATGCTTAATCCTTATCCATTTTGAAAAAGATGCTATATGCCAAAGACAGTCAATATGCATTGTGTAAGACTGTATGTAGATATATATGCACTCTGTATATATACGTAAGAATATATATATAAACTCTCTATACATATACAGAGATATACATATACACATATATGCCTCTACATATACATACACAGAGAGAGATTTTATATATATATATATGTACAGAGAAAGGGAGCTAGATAATAAAATATTTTCACCTGTTTTAAGAACATCTTTTGAGGATAACAAGATTTAATCCAAATTCACATTCTTTTTATAAAACCATTCCTGACCAATGAAGTCTGTCTTTAATCAGAATTAAAAACAGTGTTTAATATTGTATTTCTGTCTCCATATACTTATGTAAGCTCATAATTGTAGGAGCCGATGACCTCAAATTTTCCTTTGTGGTTCAACTATTTGTATAGCCTACTTACAGTGTTAACGTCTTCCTCTTCTAACAGCAGCTCCACATGTAAGCAGCTCATATAAGTGCACACTGACATTGTTATCAGGTCTTAATATGTGATTATAAGGTTTAAATTTGTGCCAAGAATCTGGGGACTTCTTGTTCTAGCAGAAATGTCCTTGATTATTTCCTATTTAGATTTTACTACTGCCATATCTTGACATAGGTCAGAACTCTGTTGTCCCAGGTACAGCCAGGCCTGGAATATAAAAGATAATCCATCTGCTGGTAGCAGGTCTTGACCCTCATCAAAGAAGATTTATAAATGCATAAAGTAAAGCAAAAAAAAAACAAAAAATGTGTAGGAATGGGTGTTGATGCAGAAGAAAATGGACAGAATAAGTAAGCAGTCTGCTTCATTCTGTATGAAGGGGAAGCTGGGTGCTTTCAATGTTGTTCTCTTAGTAGAAGAAACCAAATAGTTATCTTACAACCTTATTTATTTTTGAATCATGGAAAAGTAACTTTAACTTTGACACTGTCTTTATAAAATTGTGTTGACAGTGGGTGGGGATATAAAATCAACGGAACAGCAGAATGTCAGTGAAAGTGTTCAGTTTATGTGTCCATACTGGAAGTTTAACCATGATGGGCAATTATGCTAGACAGTTGGGACAGCTGAAACCTGATGGAGATAGAGTTTGCACTGATACCAGCTTCCCTTGATTTCCCTGAAGAGTCTGACTAATCCTTGTGTGCAGTATAAGAGTATCAGTGGGTCCTTTCTCTAAATGAACGTGTCTCCTGCACATCCAAAGAAATGAAAGTGTCTTTCACACGTTGTGGTTACAATGTCAGTGGAAGTGTCTGATTCACTTCCAAACGCTGCTGTGGAATTGACAGCTTAATGGTGAGATTGATACAGTGACAGTTCTGTCACCTACCTCCAAAGAGCTTCATTGGCACTGATACAATGTCAGTAGAGTTGGCCAGAGAAGAAATACGACCATTTAAAAGAATGGAAAAGAAATACATTAAAAACCCCTAAAAACTTCTGTTACAACACTGTGTAAAGACGGTGGCTTAATTCTGCCGCAGAAAGACTTTAGGGTGACACTTTGTTTTGCAAAGGCAATACAGTTGCTGTGGCCTTATTTCTGAGTTGAGTCATTTCTTTCATGATTTGTAGTACAAAAAGCAAAGCCCCAACATAAAGCTAGCTCTCTTCTCACTGTGGCATTCTTTTAAGAAAACAAGACAAAAAGGAGTGTAAAAATGGATTAGGAAGGCTTTCTAAATTATCATTTCAAGGAAGGGAACTAGATATTTTCTTACCACTTATTTTTGTAAAGAAAAATTCTTGCAAAGAAAAATTCTTGCAAATCAAAATGAGAATATTTTCTTTCCCGTTTAATCAGAGTATTTTCCTCCCTTATAGAATCTAATAAAAGAGGAAATAGATTTCAGAGTATGAAAGTATGAGATGTGGAAGCCTTTCAGAAATGTAAGGTAATTTTTCAAAGTTAATGTTCCCTAAGGGTGGCATTCACATTGCATACTTTGGACACTCAGCTGTAAATACTCATTACGAACCTCATCTTCCTACAGAGTCAGTCGAACGTTCAGAGCAGGAGTTTATTAGATGTTCATAGCCACCCACTGGAGGGGTCCAGACTGGATGATCTCCAGAGATCCCTTTTAGCCTAGATAAGTCTGTGATTATAAACATTCACAGATTTAGTCAATTTATGTTTCTCCCTTATGAGTATGTTATATATGGCAGGGAGCAATTGCAGACAAAGACCAATAAAAATTGAAGCACATCTGTAGATGCAAATGGTGGAGCATATCAAGAGCTCTCTAATACACAGACCTTTGAGGCCAGAGCTGGATGCAAGTACAAAATACCCCGTTAAACACATGACTCTTAACTGGAGCGCAAAGGCTCTTCCGTCTATTTATGTTTCCATAATAACTCACTGCAATAAATCCCTAGTAATTATATGTTAACCTCTACAATTCAGCATAACATGCTAAACTGCTGATGCACTGGCATTACTATCATATTCATCAACACGACTCTTTGTCTAACTTCTATATTATCTATAAATCAAGCTGGGAATATTCATAGGAGTTGGATAATGACTGTTTGCAAGGTTCAGTGGCTAGAGTAGTCCCGGGCACAATTTGGCTGGGGCCAGCTACACACTTCCATCCAGGTCCTGGGCACAGCTGGGAAGCTGGCACAGGAGACCTTTCCCAGTTCTCGAGGGACGGAGTATGAATGGGTCTGTGTTACTTGTACCCAGTTCCTTGGGGACAGTTTTCCAGCAGGAAGCACCAAGAGCCATGGGATACATCCTGAGCCACCTGCCACACTGCTTCAGTGTATGGGCACATTTTGGGGGCCAGCAAGTTTGCAAGCAAAACTGTGTGCCAGAGAATGGCCTTGACGATTTTTGATTTACTAACATTGTTATTGCCTCTGTTTACTCATTCCCCTTGTCTGATGAGGGTGGCTGGAGCAGCTTTACCTGATTTTCGATATCTGAAATCTGCTATATTTGACTAGGTAAGCTTTAAAGACAGAAGCACTTTTAGATTCATCTATACATAGACATCGACTTTAGGAAGGGGGAAGTGGTTTCTGGTACTGAGTGGGAGGTGGTCTTATTATTATTTAGCTCAGTTGTAGACAGAGCCATACAATATTTACATAATACATGTCTACACTTGATCAGATAGATTGTATTCCTATTTTCTCTTGTCTTACATTATAAATTTTGTGGGCAAACCTTCAGCTTCTAGTAATACAAATAAAGAGACAACGATAATGAACATTCCCATGCTTCCAGTTTCATAAAACTGAACACGACCATCCATTCCAAGCTGTTATAATTAACACCGCTTTTGAAACAACCCAATTATTCTTGCCCAAAATGGGCAAAGTTTTCTTTTTAAATACAAAATGCTTCAGTGCTGCTGTGAGAACTTGTTTTCTGAAAAAGGACTTGTTTCAACACATTTTTAGTGAGCTTTACTTAGAACTTAATAAGTTTTATTTCAATTCCCCTTCTAGGAAGATTTGGGTTTGACAGTAGAAAATCCCAGTCTGTGTCTATGTTCCACATTTAAATGAGTATTCTTGCTAGCTCTTTCATGGAAGCCACTCCACAAACAAATCCTGAACTACCTTAATTATTTAGTAAAAAAAGAATCTAGTTGCAGCTTTTGAACAAATCATATAATTCTTGTCTTTGAAGATGCACTCAATCATTCTCTGACATCACCTGCACATCTAAAGCCATAGATTGCTGTAATGTTTTTCATCATGACATTATACAATATCCTCTTCCCTGTGTACTAGACAAACTAGTCTATTAAAAAGCTTTTTTGTGGAAAGTACACAATTAACTGTTCTATATAACTTGCTTCAGATTAAGCAAAACAAAGAGTAATAGAGAAGATTAATTTACCTACACAGGCCACCAAGTTTGCACTTAAGCCGGCTTTCTCCATTTCCTGAAGAGAGACTCTGCTGCTGGTGAGGAGACATGGAATAACACAGGACAACTGCCTGAATTACTGGTACATTGTCCTGTTTTTGTGGGGATAAAATTATAGAATCAATTTTCTGTTATATTTTGTTTCAGTTTGTGGCCAGCTGTGGTACGGCGATCAAGGCCACCCGCAGTTAAATCTGGGGCAGCTGACCCAGGCTGGCCCATAGGTGTGTTCTATAACATTAATGTCATGTTCACTGTAAATTGGAAAGCTTGCTAGGGATGGATGGGGGCTATTTGTTTTGTTCTCTTCTCCTTCATGGTTACTATCCCTGGAGGGATTTGCCACCCCTCTCTAGGCTAAGTATAATTTTGTGGTTTTATATTAGTATTGATGTTGGTTTTCTTGTTTTGTTAAATCTGTTTAAATTTCAACCCATGAGACTCCCTCCTTTTACCAATTCCCTTTCTCAGCTGGGGAGGGGAGATTGGGTGGTAGAACAACTGGTTATTGTTTAGCCTGAGGTGTGGGCTAAACGGAGGCACACAGATAAAAGGGCAGGCTTTACCCTGCATACAGTCTAAAATGATAAAGACATTTGGCAGCAGAACAACACCAGAAAGCCTAAATATACAAAAAAGATAAGACTTTCAGATTGGAACATGAGGACTGGAAAAAATACTAAAG
Organism: Nyctibius grandis; assembly: GCF_013368605.1. Classification (NCBI taxonomy): domain Eukaryota; kingdom Metazoa; phylum Chordata; class Aves; order Nyctibiiformes; family Nyctibiidae; genus Nyctibius; species Nyctibius grandis. The sequence continues at coordinate 89,007,801 of NC_090660.1, forward strand.
GAGCAACAGTGAAATGTGCAATTACATTAAAAAAAAAATCAACAAAATGTAACAGTGGTCAAATATGTACTTAATAAAGGTTAATTGTAATGAGCACATAAAACTGTTTTATGCACAAGGATAGCAAAGTTCCAGGGACTTTGGGAAGTGTTGGATCTGACTATTGCACAAGATATTGCCTGATTGCTGGGAGCAGGCCTTGGAAAAAGCAGGGCCTTTTCTCATTCTCTATCAACTCCCTGAGGCCACAATTTCAGGAACACTTCAAGCTGGACATGCTGCCAAAAGAAGCAGTCCCGCTCCTATCTGCCCTGTGGTTCTCTCTTCTCTCTACTGGCACAAGTATTTGTGTTTCCATGAGATGTAGCAGATCAGGGAACTTTCCCCCAAAAATGTGGCTTTTAACCCCCATTAATTCCCCAATCCAATTCCCAGCACAGTGACAAAAACACCTGTGTCCATGGTAAGTATGTGGTGGTAAAATGAGCAGTCAGTGATGTGGAAAAAGGTGGTATGGGTTTTTTCTTGGCAGCTAATGTCAGTCTAAAGCGTTTAGAAACCTATAGTCCGGGGGGCTGTATTGGTCCTGGTTTAGAGCAGATTCTCAGGTATGCAGGGTGGGGATGAGGGGCAAAACCTCAGCTGCAACACCTTGAAGACCCTCCTTTCCCTGTGCTGGCAGCTGATAGACAGGTGCCCCCTTGTCCCTCGATGGCCATGGCTTAACTGTCCTTCAGTGGCACGACTACACTCAGTCTGCTTTTCCTTATGCAGAAAGAGTGGTCGACTCCTGCAGGATTTTTTTATGCCCAGCTATTGCTTTGTGCAAGTGCCTACTTTGCCCATGCCAGTAGAAAACCCAGGCAACTGATTTTACACATTTTTAATATGGGCAATAGAAAGTTTAACTACTTCTTGCTTTTCATCCTAAATCATGTTTCTGTATTTATTGCTACATTGCCCTTATACTCCATAAAGCTGAGCACTGCAGATTCCTCACCAAAACAAGTCACTACAGGTGAGACGACAAGGAGGTAAAGGGAACCGTATGGGGAAAGTTTCAAGTGTTCCTCTCTTCTTTCTTGTGGTTATTAGGTAGACATTTTTTAGTTTGTAGTTTTTTCCTTTGTTCCTTCTTTCTCCTTCCCAGTCTCTCCTTCGATTCCACTCTGCCCCTTACAGGTCATCATTGATCGCTGTACTATTTGCCTGTACATAGCCTAAAAATGCTAGTTTTTCTTTGACAGTGAAACACTCCCAAATATCCTCCCTGGCTGTGCCTATGGAGCTGCTGAAACATTTGATTTGGATCAAAGTTGCAGGCTCTCTTCAGTTCAGGACCTCTTCTCCTTGCTACTTCTATAATAATTAAGGCTAATTTACTAAGACAAAGTTTTGTGATCCCTCATTAGACAGCTTACTGCTGAGACTGGGACTCCTCGACTGTTGATGCACCAGGTGACACCAGGAGACTGCGCAGATGGAAGAGCTTCAGAGGGAGGGCGTGTGCTTTTGTTTTGTGCAACAGAGTCAAAACTCAACATCATTCTGCATTTTGGCCTTTTAAATAAGAACACAAACAGTTTGATTATAGCAAAGTGCCCAGCTTTATCTACCTTCCCAAAGTGATTTGCCTCTGAGGATACCAATTCCAAACTCCCTGAACTGTTTATTGCCACTGGGTAAGGGATTAATCTAGCACAAGCAAAGCAGTTACTGCCCCCAGCTGCATGTTTTTCCTCCTCCCCCTGCAGAGGTAACCTTTGCTACAGCTGAAATATCTGGGTTGGACATTAACATCTTACCTGCCCCAGTTTATGACTTAGCACAACTCTGTAGAGCTTTACAGGGCAGTGAATTGGGAAGGCTTGGGCACAGCAGGCCACTATCAGCTCTCCCTGCTGAGGTGGACCTTTGAGAGCAGAGCAGGGAGAGGACTGATGGTGGGTGAGTGGGTCTGGGGTATGCATGGGGCACAGCAGTGCAGCCCTCACTCGGACAGGTCTGAGGATGCTGAATTTCCTTCGTCCTCCTGTCGGGCACCTTCTATTGCCATTATTATCCACTCTCATCCCATAGGCTCACCTGCATAGCATCTCTGTGCCTTGCACAACTCCACCAACATCAATCTCTGGTTTGTGAACTATTTTTGTTGAGTGCAGAGGACAGAAGGAAACTGGGGAACAGAGGAAGTAGGAAAAACTAAGAACTACAGATTCTGAATACCAAAAAACCCACCACTCTAGTAAATTTTAAAATTATAAGACTCCCTGAGGTCCCACTGAAAGCAGAGAAGCAGAAAGGAGAGAAGGAGCTACAGCCAAATATTTTAGATCTGTAGCACTACTCCGTACATGCTTTAAGCACATAGTCTTTAAAAATGAATATATTTTGAGACTCTACTTTAAAATAAATGACAGAACCTGCTTTTTCAACATCTGAATGGCTAGCTTTTCCTGAAAATCGGACCTCTTTTTAAAGTATCTGAAGTTGCATGACTGAAACACGTAGAAAATCTTGGTCTAGAGTATTTTAAACAACTTCCATAATTAATATCATGAGAATTTGAAGACTGGATAAAGACAAAGCAGAGCTACTGTAAACACACAACATGCATCTTTGTTATTGTGTCTATGGGTTCATAGCAATGAATCTTAAGGAATGTGCAAGAAGGATTTGCCTGTTCACCTTCTTATAATGAGAGAAATCACAAGGTCAACATACTGATTTCTGCTTCTCAATTTGGATTACAACAATTCTGTTGTTCATTTATAAAGCAAAAATTTCTGAAGGAATAACAGAGCTTATTCACTGGGAGGTCTTCAAAACCCCTTGAAATGGAGCTTTCCATGATATAGCTAACACTGGTTTTAGCAGAATTGAAAACGAACTTAGTCAATTAGAAAAGCACATGAAATTTAGGCTTGAAAAATATCAATATTTAGCTAACATCTGGCAAACCTGTAATTCTTTCTTCTATGCTCACAAAATATGAAGGAAGCTAACATGGTCTCATATTTATAGCACTACTTCCTCACCAATATTGAGTTAAATGAGTCACTTAAATGAACCTTCCTGCAGAACATGAAGATGTGGGGACTATTGCCTAGATGCATAGAAGAGCATATGGAAATATGAGATGCAATGGCAAACACTATATGTACTGAGCTAAAGAATATCCTTCTTTCCCATTGCACTACTGAGATAACAGAAATGGAGTATTTAACACCTTGTTTTTTTTAATCTCTCCCAAACCTTCCTACTTCCATTCGTCGCATACCTGCTAGAGTCACAGTCTACACTTATTTTATTAACCCAAAGAGCTGATGTCATTTAGTGAATCAAGATCATTTCCTGTAGATTATGGGTTTCCTTAGAGATTTGTTGTTTTAAGTATTGATTACTCCCAACCCTCTTTAATTCATAAAGCCTGGCCAGAGCACAGCATAAGGGAAGCAGGTCTACCAATAATGGCTGGAAAGAAGTAGTTTTCTGGGCCATGAGCCTTTGCCAAAAAGCAAACAGAAATTAACACTCCTCCCCTTCTTTGTTTTACCTTGTAGTTCCCTCTGGAATTTGCAATTTTCTGACTCATTTCTTCTTTATATGCATACCTTCCCTCTTGTTAGTTGTAGATGGAACTAGTAATTTCCCAGGCCTACTCACATACTCCTACCTTCAAAAAGGCAGGATGTGAACATTCAAACTTATATTAGTTTATAGCTGTAAAAGCATCTTATTTTCATGTAATATAAGGGAAATGGATACTGTGACATGAAGATATAAAGATACATGAAATTACCTAGATCAGCAGAAAGAGTGTGCTTTTCATATGATGTTCCATTACTCTAAATTTAAGTCAGGCAAGCTTTTTGAGCTAAACACTGAATTCATAGGTAAGGAGTGCCTACCTGTATATGCATTTGTTTGTGTACATGAATTCATTCAGGCATATTCACTTAACATCTGCTAAAGAAATATTATCATTCTCTAAATCTGAATAAGTGTTCTCAACTTCTTTATCCTGTGTCTTCTTTCCGTACTCTTCCACTGAAAAATAAATTTTCCTTTTTATTATTTCACCCCTCTCCCTGCAGGATATTAACCATATTCTCCAAGTTTGGTGTCTCTAATATTTGAAATTACCTAAAACTTAATAGAGTGATCTTCCAACCTAAATAACCTTGCTTTACTTAAATTTTTTTTCCATCATAGCTTTGCAAGCTAACAGAATTAGATATTAATAAAAGCACTCAAAATTACCTATGCAAGCATTAATAATATATCCCTCGTCACTTTTACAGTTCTCCAAAACTTTTAAGCACATTTTAGTTTAACCTAAAATTATGTAAAATGGTAACATGATTAAACTTATATGCAACTGCCTGACTTTTTTGGTCAATGTTTCAAATTATTCAGCTTGGCCTTCTTTCCTGCCTGCATTTCAGTACTGCCATCTTGGGCAGATCAGCCTGAGCAGCGAGCTCTGGTTTCATCTTCCAGTTCCATCAGCTGACTTTGATCTAACCATGTCACACGGAGTATTTTGCAGATGGCAAATATGATTATTTGAGTCATATGAGTCAGATGAATATTCAAGGAAGAAAATACATATGACATATGCCCTAATTCATCTTGTATGTCTGTCTCATATAAAAAAGAGTGAAGCAGGAGGCTCTGCAAATTTGAGTAAATGCAGATCTTCATTTGCTGAATCATGACATAGTCTCACCTTTTTTGTTGCGTCTTATTTTTCCAAGAAAATGGTGTAAAGAAAAATGTTTCTGTAAACACCAGCTTTGCCAGCTTTCTCGCTGTACACCTTCCCAAGTCCTTGTATGCTGGTTGAGGCAATTATTTTAACCTAATGTTTCCAGGAAAAAAGAGATATGTTCTAACAATATAAAATGATATATTACTTAATGAGATTAAAAATGGAATAATGCTGGAAGAATAAGAATATATCTAGTTGATTAAAAAGATTAATTTCCTAGGTTAGTACAAGTTAGGTTTCCCAAAGATTCACAAGTCAAGGAGTCAAACTTCCCTAAAAGGTACAAAGCTAGTCTAAGAAACACCCTTTCTGTTTAGTTTCACCAGAAAACATTTGGGTTTGGTTTTAAACCAATGTAAATGCAAACTTGAGACTAAGGAATAGAGATTTCTTAACCTTGTCCATAATATCCCAGTCTACTGTAGATAGATTTTGGTTATCCAGACATTGTAGTGGAGATAATTGTTACCTCTTACTTAAATGTCATATAATTATCTTAAATTTAGTATTGTCTATGGCACTGTCCATGCAATGAATTGAACTGAATTTTATTAAATTCCCAGTGGAATTAGCCATGTTAACCACATTAACATATTTTTAAAGGCTCAGAGCTTAAAGCCCATGAAATGAAGCAAGCTAATATATCAATGGATTATCACCACTCAGACAATGTTTATTTAGATTATTTTCTTGGCTTATTATCTTGCTAAAAAGAAGTATAAACAGGAAAAACTTCACCTATACCAAAGACTGGGTCAAACAGGCTTCATAATGTGGATCAACAAGGCTAAGTGCTTGATCCTGCACTTGGGTCACAACAACCCCATGCAACGCTACAGGCTTGGGGAAGAGTGGCTGGAAAGCTGCCTGGTGGAAAAGGACCTGGGGGTGTTGATCAATGGCCAGCTGAATATGAGCCAGCAGTGTGCCCAGGTGGCCAAGAAGGCCAACAGCATCCTGGCTTGTATCAGAAATAGTGTGGCCAGCAGGACTAGGGAAGTGATTGTCCCCTGTACTTGGCTCTGGTGAGGCTGCGCCTCAAATACTGTGTTCAGTTTTGGGCCTCTCACTACAAGAAAAACATTGAGGTGCTAGAGCGAGCCCAAAGAAGGGCAATGAAGCTGGTGAAGGGTCTAGAGCACAAGTCTTACGGGGAGTGGCTGAGGGAACTGGGGTTGTTTAGTCTGGAGAAAAGGAGGCTGAGGGGAGACCTTTGTTGCTCTCTATAACTACCTGAAAGGAGGCTGTAGCAGGGTAGTTGTTGGTCTCTTCTCCCAAGTAACAAATGATAGGAAGAGAGGAAATGGCCTCAAATTGCACCAGGGGAGGTTTAGATTGATATCAGGAAAAATTTTTTCACTGAAAGTGTTGTCAAGCATTGGAACAGGCTGCCCAGGGAACTGATTGAGTCACCATCCCTGGAGGTATTTAAAAGACATGTAGATGTGGTGCTTAGGGACATGGTTTAGTGGTGGACTTGTAGTGCTAGGTTAAAGGTTGGACTTGATGATCTTAAAGGTCCTTTCCAACTAAATGATTCTATGATGCTATGATCTGCTGTTGTAGGACTTACCTCATCTTCACCTGGGTAGGAAAGGATCTTAAGGTCCCAAATACTTAAGCCACTTCAGAAACAAAGTTCTACCATGACTATTACAAGTGTGAACTGTAGCTAGAGTGTCTTTTCAGTCTCTTGAACATCTTCACATATAGTTTCAACTGATAAAAATAAATCCTTTACTTTTTGAACTTAAAAATAAAACTGATTTTTTGCTGTGTGTTGCCCTATCATTTCTGTGATTTTATTTCAGTCATATGTAAGAGCTAAAAGATGTGTCTAAATGGATATGAAATTAATTAAGGTGTTTTGGGATGAAAGACGCAATAGAAATGTCAAATATTGCTAATATTCATTTCATTAGTGGATGAAACTAGCAAAGACTGCCTGCAGTCACCTTCTCATTTAAGACATTTGATTGTTTCCTTAGTTATTTTGAAAAAAGATAAATGACATCACCCAGGCTTAGCTGGAAGTTGTGTAACTCTTTGGTTTGAGTTGCAAATCTCAATCTTATGTTTTTCTGGGGACATTAAGTCTGTTGTGAGTACATGTGAAACTCCTGTGTGCATTAAAAAAAAAAAAAAAAAGAAAAAAGTAGCTGGCATTCACATAGTTCATTATATTTCCATAGAATACCAACTATAAATGGTTAATAGTTTACTGACTACATCACTCTAATTATGGGTAATTTTCCCTCTCTTTTCAAAATAGTTGTAATTGGTTTGTTTCTCTGAAATCTATTTTGTCTACTTATCAGCAATTTCAACATTTCTTAGAATTTTTGTGGCAAGTAATTCCAGCTAGCATCTCGGTATGCTTCATTACAAAATTGGTTAGCTTATTATTGCAGTTATTCTTTGCCTAATACTTGTTTAGTACGTACAGCATGTTCAGTTCTGACAAATAGAAAAATATAAAGATGGTCAATTTTCTGAAGTGCTTCAACTCTAAAAGCCAAGCATGAAGAAGATGGATGCACTGGGAACTGCAGAAGTAAGGATGGCTTCTGGACAAGATTACTTGAGGAGGTAAGTGTGAGTGGCAGAAATGCGGTCTAGGATTTAGCTTTTTAAATTGCAATCAATCCTTTTGCGAGCATTGTCAAAGAATCAGGGAAAAATCTTGGCCCTGTTGAAGTCAAAGGCAAAACTTCAATTGATTTCAGTATAGCTCTTTCCGCTGTAGAATTTAAGGGGCTCAGAGGGAGAAAGAATAATATTGGAGTGACTGGAATGTGGTAGACTTCCCAGAAAATGGATCAGGGATAAGTTCATCATCACCTGAAATATAAGATGCTGTTGACTAAGTCTGGATACAGAATAATAGTCTAGGCAGGCCCTTTGATCTGCACATGTATATATATAAAATACTTTCTGCCTCCACAGTGATTTCTAATCACATTTTCCAAGTCTTGTAATCTAGCCAAAACAATAACAGTAAATCACTGATATTCAGATATTAGACTTGTATCACAACAGACAGGCAATTCTCCTGAAAGATCTAACTCATTATATAGGCTGGTAAGGATTTGATCAGTGCTTTTATTATGCCTAATGTAGTTTCTGCATTTGAAAGAAATGGTTGTAGGAATCTTTGAAAGATTTGAAACCACTGAATAAAAGCTCAAAGATAATTTTTCCCTCCCCTGCTTTCACTACTTTCTTAATCAATGATTTCCATTTGTCACTGCTAATAACATTATCCCTGACACCTTGTCCTGTGATTTTTTTTCCCCCCGCTTAAAAGCTTTCACTTCTATTTTTGTTATTTAGACTTCATTTTCCTTGTTCTACTGACAATTGACTTTCTTTTGGAGTCTTTTCCCTAGGTTTTGCTGACTGTATAACTCTTTCAAAGCACCAAGTGTCAGCTCAGAAGTTCTGCGGTTCTGAGGTGGATCAGGGAGGGATCTGTCACATTTTAGCACAACTGTTACTTTACTGATTGTTACAGTCCAGTCTTCGGCATTAGAGTAGATGCAACCAACATCAGCATTTTTTCAAAGTTACTCAGAAGGACCCCATCTTTCAAACAAGTCCTAGGATATGACTTTCAAATAATTATTGTCCCTGAAATTATTTTTTTTCTCCTATGTTTCTATCCTATTAAATGAAAAGTAGGTTGAAAGGATCTTGTGTTTATATTCCCTGAATGTCAGGTTTTGCTCCTTTGAATTTACCTTTACACTATTTGGGGCTCGTGTTTTAGAAATAAAATGCAGATTCCTGCCTCTACTACAATGACAATTAAAAAAATGCAAAAAATACTTACTATTTTCTAAACCAAAACATCCCAACACAGCCTCATACTTTTACCGTGGTGAAGCTCTTCTCTCAGCCAAAAGGTGTTTCTTTTAATTCCTGTCACTGGTCAGTTTATAGGTGATGCAGCTCAATACCAGTATTTATAACCAAATTAAATAATATCTTATGGCACACGGTGATTTCATTTGAAACCAATTTTGTTAGTAAGGAGAAGAACGAAGGTTATCAGACTGAGCAAATCAGAACAGCTTTCTCCTTAGGGCTGGGAAGATTTATCAATGACATTACCAGAATTCTAAGACTTCTCCTTCTCTTCTTCCATCCCCATCTACTTATTCTCTATCTACAGACCATAAGGTTCAGGTCGAGCAAGAACAACTGTTTTATCAAGGGTTACTGTGTTGTTAATGTACAATGGGGTAATGGGGTCTATTGCCTTCTACTGTGTTTAATTTCACACCTGTTTTACTTCCCATTTACTTGTTGAGTCCCTGGAGAGCTTTCTGTAAAACTTGATCGGCAAATTGCTGCACATGTCCTGGAAGTGGCTCGCCTCCTTGGTAAGAGTAGAGGAGACCTCCTGCAACTGCCAGTGCTTGGCATTTGGTACAGGATGAATGAATTTCTCTAACCTGAAGTTGCAGATTATCTTGGAGACACTGAGGATGAAAGGCTTCAATGTGTGTGTGTGGTTGTGTTGAGATTGTGAAGTTCTGTGGGAGAATTTCTATAGATGCATTCCTGAGAGATGGTGTCTATTTGGTTGTATATGCAACTAGGAGAAAATCTCTCATTGCTTTCTTAGGTTAATTTCCAGCCAGATGATACTGATGTAGATTAGAAGTCTTTGAAGTGGTTTTAAAGCAAACCTGTAATTGATCTTCAGCTGCAAAATGTGCATCATATGTTCTACTTAGGTTGCAGTTACAATCCTATTATATGAGGAGCTCAGGACTCTGCAAAGTCCGTGCTAGACACCAAGCATGTGAATTTCTCAATTCAGCAGAAAGAATTGTGTAAGGCTTGTGTTTCTTCCTTACTAATATCATGGGTAATATTTAGAAGATTTAGCATTACACCGGTTGCAAAACTGTTCTGTATCCAGTTGCCTCTCTTCAAGATAATTCCAGGATAAACTGAAGACAAGGGAGTGTCTAGCAACTCCAAGTGACTGCATTGTGGGCTTAATGAAATATGAAGAAGGAGAGGGAGATGGAGATATTGGAAATCTTCATTCATATACTCCATGTCCTCAAAACCTACATGAGTTTTGGGCTCAAACCACACCTTTTTGTGAGATACACCTATCCAAACTTGACTGGAGAATTCAGAGGAGTGGCCAGGAGAGTAATCTTTCAGAGTTTTCTCTCTGGCGCCTCTAGTTCATGGGTCTTCCTGCAGAGCAAAAATATTATCTAGTAAAATTATATTGATGTTCCATTGAAAAATCATGTTTATTCTCAATGCTTTTGTGGTGGATTGACCTTGACTGGTTACCAGACACCCACCAAGCCATTCTCTCACTCCCCTATCTCAGGAGTATGAGGGTAGAAAATAAGATCAAAAAGCTCATGGGTTGAGATAAAGATGAGGAGATCACTTACCATATACCATCATGGGCAAAACAGACTCAGCTTGGGGAAAATTAATTTAATTTATTGTCAATTAAAATAAATTAAGAAGGGGGGAAAAAAGCCAAATTAAAACACTACCTTCCCCCCACTCCACTTCTTCCCAGGCTCAACTTCACTCCTTCACTCGTGACTTCTCTACCATCTCCCTCCCCACCGTCAGTGGGGGATGGGAAATGGGGGGCTTTATTTCAGTCCATAGCAGTCCTTCTATGCTGCTTCTTCCTCTTCACACTTTTTCACTGCTCCAATGTGGGATTGCCCATGGGCTGCAGTGTAGATATCTGTTCCAGTGTGGCCCTCCGTGTACTACAGGAGGAAAATCTGCCTCACCATGGTCTTCTCCACAGGCTGCAGGGGAATCTATGCTCTGGTGCCTGGAGCACCTCCTCCCCTTCCTTCTCTGACCTTGGTGTCTGCAGGATTGTTTCGCTCGCTGTTTTCGTTACTCCTCACACTGCCGTGAAGCATTTTTTCCCTTTCTGAAATCAGTTTTCGCAGAGGCACCACCATCTTGGCTGACAGGCTCAGCTGTGTCCTGCAGTGGGTCCATTGGAGCTGGCTGGATCTGTTTGAGTCCAATACAAGGCAGCCTCTGGCCTCTTCCCACAAAGGCCACCCCTACAGTCCCCCACCACCAACACCTTGCCGTGGACAGCCAATACAGCTGTACAAACATCAATTAACTAAGTCTTTGTCAGGAAGGCAGGCAAACTGAGCTATCAAAGCCCGTTACAGCGGGGATTACAACGCAGCCTATTCTTTGCCTTATGTGCAGGCCCAAGCCATGTTTCATCCTCTTGTCAGTTCCAAGTACCGTATTGAAAAGCTGCCCCGGGTGAAAGGTAGACTAAGAGTTTGCAGCTTTGTCCAAAGAAAGACTGCAGCAGGCAGCCATCTGAAACAAACCACAGAGCCTGCTTTTTTACACTGAAACATTTTGGAAAATGGCAGGCAATGCTAATGGCATCACTCTAGTGATTTCCTCGGGAGTTACTTTAGATGATGATGTATCACACTGATCCACATTTTCATTTAATCTAACAGCAGAAATTGACATTTGAAAATGAAAGTGTTAGTCTAGAGTCCACAGTGAATGGCTGCAGGAGCTAATGGTTGAATGCTTTTCAGAGTGCTCTAAGAGAAATAATCATTATGCCGTTTCTGCTCTTATTACTAACACAGTACCTATAGTATTAATAACCTATTTAGCAAAGAACTTTGAGGACTACTCCTTTTTTTAGTTACTAGGACCTGCGTTATTTACAAGTGAAGCACAGAGAATATGTTCTATATGTTTTATCTTTCAAAGATAAAATGAAGATGACCTTTCCAAGAAGAAACTGTCACCTAAGAAAGGTGGAGATGTAGCAGGTAAAAGGCACTGGGATACTTAGAGAACAACTATGGGATGATTTTAATTTAATTTACACATATGTATGTGTTTAAAAATTATCATACTGAGTCACACAGAGGGTTTTAGGAATGCTTTGAAAAAATGGGTTGAGGATTAGCAGTCTGGAACCACTGCAGGCTCACAGCTTGGAGGTCTGAGTGTGACATTCTAGTCATCTTAATAAGAGTGGTTTTGTTTCCAGAGAATAAAAGATGAGAGCTTACAAAGATTTGTATTTATTTCAAGCTTAAAGATTGTGTTTTTAGAGTGGAAGTTCATTTATTTTGTGTCCATGATTGAGTGTCAATGGAAGGTACAATATGGTCACAGTAACCATGCAGGTGATATCTGGTCATTATATTGATTAGTGTGCGATTCTAGTACTGCCCTTGTCGTTATTGAATTGCCATTTTGCATTATTGTGTTGCCCTCTGGAGGCTGGTCCCCAAGTGAAGTCTGCAAATGGGTCTTCTCCTTAGGTTTGCATAGCAGTTTTTGGAGAAAGATGTTCTTTAATTACATCCCATTTAACACTTTTAACTCAGCGAATCACTGAAGTTCACATCTATGTTCCCTTCTTCTTAGCTGCTAATATTTTCTTGCAGTCTAATTTCTCCAGTTTTTTTATTAAGATTGGGCACCTAGTTTCAGTGGTTGCAAGCCACTGAGCAAAATTACTTCAACACAGAAATCAAGAGAAGTAATGAGAGCAGGCCTAAAAACCTCTTCTACCAGTCAGGGAAGATGACTTTTAACCTGGCCTGACAAAATATATTCTTAGAAGAACCAACTCTGCTGTGAAAACAATCAAAAGAACCACTGAAACTGTATCTAAACTGGTAAATTAAACTATGCCAGAAAAGGTCCTTGACATTGGACCTCAGTCATTGCTACTTTTCAGTTGTTAGATCAGTCCCTGAAAAAAGTTTTGTCTCCCTTATGAGGAGAGGCTGAGGGAGCTGGGTCTCTTTAGCTTGGAGAACAGGAGACTGAGGGGTGACCTCATTAATGTTTATAAAGATGTAAAGGGCAAGTGTCATGAGGATGGAGCCAGGCTCTTCTCAGTGACATCCATTGACAGGACAAGGAGCAACGGGTGCAAGCTGGAACACAGGAGGTTCCACATAAATATGAGAAAAAACTTCTTTACGGTGAGGGTAACCGAGCACTGGAACAGGCTGCCCAGAGAGGTTGTGGAGTCTCCTTCTCTGGAGACATTCAAAACCCGCCTGGACGCGTTCCTGTGTGATATGGTCTAGGCAATCCTGCTCTGGCAGGGGGATTGGACTAGATGATCTTTCGAGGTCCCTTCCAATCCCTAACATTCTGTGATTCTGTGATTCTGTGATTTGCCAACTTACACTGTCCTGAACAATTCCTTGGAGTGTTTCTGGAATAATCACAGTTCTATTTCCTCAATGTTATCTGTAGGTGATCATCTTGTTTTGTATCTGGAAGGACTTGATAGGATGGACATAGGCTTTAGCAGACCACATTGTGCATAAAAGTATTCCTGGGCAGGTTTAATGTCCTAGAATAACCACAGATGGACTAATTTTGAACTCTTTTAGTGAAAATATTCAGGCTAGAAACACACATTTTTTTATCTCAATAAATTAAAGGAAAAGCCTTGTTAATGATAATGATGCATACTTAAGCTCTAAAGTTACCAAGCTACAGACATTCTTCAAGAGTAACCCGAATAGAAGACTTTTGAATAAACTAGTGTTTCACAAAACTATTGCAAAATGGTTCACCTATTTTGTTTACTGTTGTGTGTTTCTTTTTGATTTTTTTAACAATTGTAACCAAACAGCCTCTTTGAGTGAAGAGTCAAAACACATTTTACGTGCTAAGGGGAAGAGAAACAGACCCTGACCTAAACCTAAATAATGTAGATGTTTGATGTTAACAACAGTGTGTACATACTCAATAGCTAAACACTTCTAAAACAAGTTACTTGTTAAATAGAGGCACCATTTTGTTCAATATTCTGGAAGTTATAATTGTCTTGCGTTTTTTCATTGCAATTTTCTTTTGAATAAAGGGTGATTAACTTACTAGATCTGAGTTCTCAGGCTTGTTACACCCTCCTTAACTCTGCTGTTGTGAGGAATGGGTGATGTTACTGATGTCTACAAATGGATGTGAGCTCAGAAGTAAAACAAAAAGCTGCATGTGAAGGTAGCAAATGGAGAGAATATAAGTTAGTACTGAAGCAGAGAAGTATTTTCCTGCTGTAGTTATCTCTGAGGCTGCTAGTATGGGAATTATGATGAATGTCTGTTACAATTTGTTTAAATCTAGTTTGGGGTCGAAAGAAATTGTCTCACAGAGTAATGCAGCACTAGAGGAATTGCCTTACATGCCATTATAAGTGGATTAATGAGAAAAACACAACCAATTTATAACTTTTTTTTTCTGGTGTTACTTTTTTTCTAACACATTCAACCACATATACCTTTTAGAATAGAAATATTCTGTCCAATATCAGTCCTACAAAATTATTTGTATTCTTTCATTGAATCATAGAATCAAAGAATTGTTAAGGTTGGAAGACATCTCTGGAGGTCTCTAGTCCAACCCTCCTGCTCAAAACAGGAATGACTACAGCAGGTCACTCAGGATCTTGTCTGTCATTTATTCATAGAAAACAATTATTGTTAGCAAAATGGAAATTTCTAAATTGAATCAAACTGAGGTCAATGTAGTCTAGTATTCTGTTTCTCACTGTTACTGTCTGCTTTGAAGGACTTACTAAATGCAAAAAGTCTATTTATTGTACAACAGATCTGTAAACATTAGAAGCTATCTTAAGCCATTAATTATGTTTGGTTGGTTGGTTTTGAAATTATGTTTATTACCAGTTAATGCCAGATTTGATTATTAGATATGACTGTCTTACCAGTCATCAGTCTTATTATTCACCTAAGTTTTATATATAGACACACACACACACACACACACATGGCAATATAATCACAGCTTAGTGACCTGTAACAGGAAAAAGTACTTCAGTGATTCTTTCTGAACTTACTCTTTTTAGTTTTATACTATAATACCGTGGCAGAAATAGAAGGACTAAAGAACAGAAGTTTATTGTTTCTCATACACATTTTTCATTGCTATGTGTAATGCTATCAAATCCCTTTTAACTGTGCAGGCAATACTACATCATTTTATTGACACAATCATCTTCTTTATATATTTCATTGTGCCATATACACCATGTAACCTTTTTTTTTTTTTTTTTCTGATCACAACTGCACACAGACTGTGATTTTGCTTTGATGCCCATTTCTTACATATGGGTGAATTTGACCTGTGTCAGAGGGACAGACAGTTCATTTGCTTGTTGCCGCATTAGTTTATTTTTTATGGCCAGTGTGCATCACCTTGCATTTATCAGCATTGATTTTCATTTGCCTGTACATGTGGCTTCTTTTGTCTCACTGGAGTTTTTCAGTGTTTACCCCAGTGTCTACTCCAGATTAGTCTACATAATTATGTGAATATCTTGTTACTCAAAGGTCCTAAACTATCAGGAAAGACAACAGCCTGTTCTGAATTTGTGAGACAGATATCTTCTGAAGTCTGTAGGCCAATTATTTGACCATATTAACTGGCATGGCATCTCTGAAGTTAATGTAATTTGGCCAAAAAATTTCTGCCAGCTGAGTATCTTCTATGTCTCATGCAGTGAATAGCACTATTAGCACAATTTTGGTGCCTATACTCACATTTTCAGTGGTATAAACCTGTTTCCTTTTCAAACTTTTAAAGTAATATAACTAAAGAGAGTTGTTGATGTTCACTGGAAAAAACTTGAAATGTTAATAGATTTCAAGTGACACATATCAGTTTGACATTTCAGACCAATTCCATCCGGAAATAATGCTATATTACTGAAGAATTAATGTGAAGTGTGTGATTTTGGCACCAGAAAGATCAGTGTATAAGACCAATTAAAGATAAAAGAAGTCACTAAACTTGTTTACACAGCTGGACTTTCAGTCACAGACTGATCTCCTCCTTTCATGTGCTTCTTTTTCTTTTTTCTTTTGCTTTCTTTTCAGGGTCTGAAATTTAAAGGCACAGAATAGAATAATTTGAAGTCATTTGCCGTTACATTAGCTTCATTTTCTCCCTGGAGTGCTCAATATCCTAATGCACCATTATAAAATCCAACGAGTGCTTTTGGCTAATGGATATGGTAACTGCAGACAGATTACATAGCAAAGCACTAGATTCCTAGAGGTTTCTAGGCAGAAGACTGACCTGAAGTATAAAATTCAGAGTAAAATTTTCCTGCAAGTAATAGTTAGCTGCCCTCATTCTTTGGATTCTTTAGTGTGACTCAGGAAGGTCAGATTTAGTCCCAGCTCCAATTACTATTTAAAGATGTTATGCAAAATAGAACTACTTCAGCACCAGCCACTGGACAAACCACACTTTTAACTACCATGGGACCAGAGTCAAAGCACCTTTCAAAGGGGTAAAACACTTTATTTCATATCCTTACCCTAAATAAGTAAAAATTTGTGGTAGCATGAAGAAAAATATTTAGGGGCATCATTGGCATCTCATCAGACAGACACTCCAGCTGTCAATAATATGACAAACATGTCTTTCCACTACTAATCTATCTTTGAATATAATTAAACTCTGGAACAATCTGTGTTTTCCGAGATTCAACTTCAGGCTGGTTCACTGAAGGTAACCTACCAGATTTCTCAGAAATAATCTGACTGAAGTGCGGGTGCATGATTTTTATATCTCTGCAGGTGCATTAACTAGGCAAGCCTGCTTTTTCTGTCCTTGCTCTTTTATCCCTGGGGAGCTATTGGCATGGTCAGAGACAGGGTTCTGGAGTGGGTTGACCTTCAGTCTAAATCAACATATTCCTGTATCAGCTCCTGACTTTTCACTTTGACAGTAAAGAATCAAGCATTTATTTTCCTCCAGTTATTTTTTTTGGTTTTCCATGAGCCAATGGTGAACTTGTTGTCCAAGTAAACTTGTAGTCCATATACTACATACAGTTGTCAAATTACTGTCATGGCCCTAAGTGTACCAACAGGCTCTGCAACCTCCGTCCCCTCTCCTAGGGGTTTGGTTGCCTATGCTCAAGGTCAGATCTCACACGGTGCAGCTGTAACATGGATGCGTGACAGAGGTGTGAGATGCCATTTTGGGGTGTCCCCACTTTGCTGAGGAACTGTATTTGAGCTCCGACCTTTGCCCCTGGTCTTTGCCTGGACTACGCCTCAGGGATGCCCATGCCTGGCCATGTCCCTCACTGGTCCTCGCCCTTACTTGATGTTCTGGCTGGACCTGGAATCTGCCTGGTCCCTATGGACATATGTGTGATCTGGAGTGTGGCTGATCTTCATTACTGTCAATGGACCTGCTCTGCAGGAGAGGGCAATGCCTCACTGCCTGCTGTGGCTCCAGGCTGCCAGCTCCCCTGCCCTTGCCGAGCAGTCTGCTCTTGCTGCTCCCAGCAACAGACCTTTCTCTCTGTGCTGTCTGGACACCCACATGCTAATACACGATTTCATCAGTTCCTGGTTACCAAAGATAGAGTTAACATCAGTGATTCTTGTAGTCTGTGAAATGATGTTCATCACACCTGATAACTTTTTTTCCTCCACATTGATAGTCTGTTTTCCTTTGGCAACATTATATTTTACTTTTAAGGAGAAAATCATTTGCCCATGTAGAGCATATTCTGTGGGCTCTTGAACATTTTGGCAAATATATTTCATTTTCTGCATCTTTCCTCAAATGTCAAATATTATCTTTACTTTTTCTATTTGCATGAGAATGTGTACATATTTACATATATTGCTTCATAAACTGTATTTTAGAAGCTCCCAGCATTGAACTCCTCCTGCCTTTCCACTCTTGATTACTTTATTTCTTGTAATTTAATTTTCCTATGATATTCATCATGTCTGAATAACAGTCTGTGGGCTTTGGCTTGAACTGATTGGCTTCCTTCGCTATCCAAATTTGAATTGTTTTTACATGGTTAATTTTGGAGCTTTCAATAGCTTCTCTCCGAGTGCTTTGTTCCAGATCCCATTCAGTGCTCTTATCAAGCACTCCACCTCCTAAAACTGGGTCTTGACTCAAGTCACCTCTATTTTTTCAACTTCTCCTAGTATCCTGTTTAAAATCGTGTTACTATTTTTATGTGAAGTGCAGTTCTCGAATGCCTGCATTAGAGCTTCAGTGTTAGCCTTATCTGGCTGAGTTGACTGAAACTATTAAAAACCTCAAGTGCTTCAGAGCAAGCTATCATCAGAGATAAAGCTTCCCCTTGACTCTTCCCCCCCTTTTTTTTTTGGGTGTCCATTTTGGTTTCCATTGCTTGCAAGTACAAAGTGAAGCACTGGGTTTAAAATTCTCTGTTTGTCTTCCACATTTCTGAAGTGTTTCAGCTCTGGTGATGTTTTTATCTGCTCGGTTCTTCTGCTCAGTGTAGAAGAATGATCATGTGGTGACTGCTGTTTAAGGAGTCTGACTCTTGGGGTCAAAGCTCTGTCTGATCACTTGAACTGGTCTGTGCTCAGGGCCAAACAGGTCTTTCAAGCTTTTCTTAAAGGTAGTACTCTACAGAGGTGGCAGGAGATTGGGTCATCAACATTTGCAATCCTGTAGTAGAGTGCAGTGTTTTGTAATGCAGCAACGTACGTGTGAAACATAGAAAAATGCTCAAAGTATCTGATGATCAGGACTGTGTGTCTGTGTGGGTAGGAGAGTGATGTGTGAAAAATCAATGTGAGCCTGTTCTTTCTGTACATATCTCAGGCAGAGGGAAGAGCAACTCTCAGATGTAACCCAGCAGGAGCATGGGCCTGAAGGGAACCAAAGAGGATACTGTAAAGGCATTACTGATCTTACAGCAAGCAGCTAGATGCCAGAGCCTGGAGGCAAAGCCCTACCTGCTGAGATCTTCTTGGATGTTTACTTAGCGTTCTGGCTTCACCCCACCAAAACGCCATGATGGGTTAAAAAGGTATCTTCCTGGAGCAGAAGCAGACCAGTGCTATAGCAAAACCCAAATGACATTGCTCTATAGTCAGAGACTGAATGCCATCACAGACCTCTCTGTATTCTCTACAACTGCCCAAAGGGCTGTTCCACCGAAATGCGCTTTCACATTCAAACTCAGCTTCCCATCCATGTACAAATTAATCAGAGTGAAGGACAGAAACCACAGTGCCCAGCTTCCCAGAAGCTAGTGGGAAATGTTTTTTACCTTATCGTTTTCAATTATTCCTTGTATTGATTTTTTTTCCTTTTGATTTATTTAATAGTTAAACATACTTTGTTTAAAGAAAAAAATATGGTCTCATAACTCTAATGACTTTTGGACTGTGCATTAAAAAAACAATGTAGTTCTAGAATTTCAGTCTGATTTACTCCTTTCTGCATAAACTGCTGCCCTAGATGACCTTGCCTCGCCATGTGCCTTTGGGGATGTGTTCCAAGCATATTTTCTAACAGCTTCAGCAGCAGTAACAGTAGCATCCAAGCATCAGTTATCAGTTCTACAATGTAATGTTTTTAATCTTTAAAGCACTTTACAGGCATTAGTGAATTAATAATTGAGCATCAGATACTGAGCAGGCATAAATCTAAGAAGGCATTTGCAGATCTCGATGGAATCATGTTCAGGATAAAATCATTTTGAAAAACACTGAAATCCTGGTCATTTGCATGCTCTTGAGAAGAAGTAGTAAATAGATCAACATAACCAATGCTCTGTGCTGGTAAAAATGCAGGAGTTTCTCAAACCTGTGAGTAAATTTCAAACAGAAACACAATAAAATCTAACCACACACTGGTACATCTCCCAGCAGAAATTTTATTTAGTTAGAGGTTTAAACATCAGATGTGAAAGACTCCCTGGAACGTGTGTTGAATCCCAGCAGAGTTGCTTCAGGTCTTGATCCTGCAATGCAGAGAAACTGAATTCTAATAACTTTCCTCTATGTGACCTGGATGAGACCTTGTGAATACAGGTTCTGGGAGAGAAACCCCACCAGTAGGAAATATGCAGGTAGATAGAGTAGGAGCCACATTTTCAGATTCACCTTATTCTAGCCTGTATTTTTGGCAGGAACAAACCTGCAAATGCAGATTAGCTGTGACTATTGTTTTGCACACAGACTCATAGAGATGGAAAGTATCTGGAAGGATCATGTAGTCTGTCTTCTTGTGCCAAAGCTGCACAAGCACTACTCATGTCATTACTCTCAGATGCTTGTCTAAATGGCTCTTAGAGTCTGCCAGAATACAGCCCTTCTCGACTAATCCGTCACTGAACTTCACTGTCCTCACTGTTAAAAAGTTCTGCCTAGTATCTAATGGAAGTTGTCTTTGCTGCAGTTTAATCCTATTTTTTTTCTGTCCTAGCCTCCTCCTCTGTGGAGACTGCTCCCTTCTTTGCATATCTGAAGGTAATTCTCATGCCTCCTTCATATTCTCTTCCTTCAGATTTGGCTGTTTTCCCACAGAGAGTTCTTGAGACTGTGAGATATTGTTAGCAAAAAAGCAGTGGGTGAGTAGGAGCTTACTCTAAACTCATAATAAAGAGCCCTGCTGCTCCAGAAGCAGCCTAGGAAGTAAGCGTGATTCATGGTGTACTTGTTTCTTCTTGAGCTTCCAGCTGTTCTCCCCACACTCTGCTGTACTTGCAGTTTGCAGCTGTACTGAAAAGTTCTTCCTGCCTCCCCGTGCTGCTGCTAGTCATCTTGCACCTTCTGCCCTGTACAAATATAAAGGAAAAAGTATCATTTTAATCATATTCAGATATATCCTAATTGGGGATAGCTATGACTTCTGCAACCTTTTTGCATTCGGCTTTATTAAAGGTTGGGGGATTTATTTGGTTTTATTTTTCCTCTTTTTTTTTCTTTAAAAAAATATTGGTTTTTATTAAGTGCAACATCCTCAATATAGACTTTGGTAGGGAGCAGATTTTGCAACGTTAAAAAAGTGTTTCACACCCACATGTAAGTAATTTATTTTAAAATGAGTGTTGAGAATATATTTCTCCTCCTGTCTCCGCTCCTACATGGTGAGCAAAAAGTCCACAAGGCATTTGATGAATTTTTTTAAGAAGAATTGCTATAGATTTATTCAGAATAACAAGACTTTGAGAAAAAAAAAAAAGCTATGTTGTTTAAGTCTGTGTCCAGGAATTTAAAAGGGAAATGAGAATCGTTTTCTTTTTAAAAAGAAAAAAAAAAAACACGAAAAAAGTAACTGGAATTGATATATACTGTTTTCATGTGATAGTTTTAAGAATATGAAAGAAGAAGCCAAACAGAGTAGCTGGAAGTTTTCTGGTGAGTATAACACTTAAGATGTTCACTGATTTCCTTTCTATTACCTTGCTAGTGTGGCATCGATCCCAAGTCAGATGCCAAATTTCCTAGCAGCCCTTGGGGGATGGACTCTACAGCAGCTCAGGTGGTACACCAAGAGGTAAATCTTGAATGCAGCTTCATGTGACCAAAGCTGGGCAGACAGGAAAGACTAGAATACTTCATAAAAAAAAAAAGAAGCTGCAAAGGCAGAGAGGCTTCATAGGGAGCTTGTGCTCAGCCTGCCTTGCCTGGTGAGAAAAAACACAGAGAGAGTGTTGGGTCCTAAGAAGGATCCAGACTTAGAGGTTGACGAGACCTGCTGGTCAAGCCACTGAGCACTTGGTGCTTTTTACACACTTGGATCGGAAGGCAAAGCAACAATATTTGGGCAGGTCAAATTTCCAGTTCCCATCTCCAGGGGTTTATTACCCTTGCTAAGGAATCAATTTCCCCAAATGTCCTGGAAACAGAGTATCCTCTGTCAGCAGCAAGCTAACAAAAGCCACAGTGAGAAGCAGTAGGTAAAGCCTGTTTTGATGAGCTTTATTCTGATTTTGGATTCAGGCAGATGTCCACGAAACATGTTTGTTCACATCATTATTTTCCAAGTTGGTTTCTTTTCTTTCTTTTTTTTTTCTTTCCTCATACAGATGGAGCTAAAAATACAGTTTCTTCTTTTTTTTTTCTGGGAAAAAAAAAAGAAAATCAGATCAAAGATATGAGCTGGTCACTACAGAATCAGTGTATCGTAATCCAGAGCTGACCGCTCATTTTTCATAATAGTCAATTCAGTAACCTTAGTCACCATTAATTTAAACTGTATATGACATATGATAGTGAACTTAGTAAACTTGTATTTTAGTGGTATATCCATCAGATTTTTATATGTCATTTAGCAGGTTTGAGAAAGCCTAATCTATCAGAGGAATCATGCAGCGCACAAGGAGAAATATCTAGAAATACATAAACAATGTAAACCTGAAGTGTTTCTCCATCAAGGATTAATCAACTCTGTGTCAAACAAAATAAAAATCTACCAACTGATATTACTGCGCATTTTGAGCAGAAATTCAACATCCACATGTAATCTGCCATAGTTGGTATGCTAATAATAGAGGAAATAGTAGACAGTAAATGCAATTTCTCTCTGCATGGTACATTTCCACTCACATAGGTAGCTTCTAAAAATGGCAGAACAACTTTCTCACCTCAGCGTTAACCATAGAGCGTAAGGAAAGTACCTGGAGATTGTTTCCCACAATTACAGAACAGATAGATGGCTTGGATTTTTTTAATCTGTGGACTAGTCTGGAATTTAAAAGAAAGGATGAAAAACGAAACCCAAAGGAAAAGATGCAGAAGCTTTAACTTTAAAAGTTAGCAAGTAACCCTTATAAAACCCATCAGTATCAGGTACTCTTGCCATACAAGCAGCCTGCCCTAGCAAGAGTGACATATATGTAATGTAGGACCTATCACAGCAAACATATTTTTAGTAAAATAGAACATTGAGACAAACTTCCATTCAACATGCTGTTGCTAGAACCAGCTTCTTGTTCATTGATCTAACCATGCCCTATCTGTGTTTGCTGTCTCTCCCTGGCTGCCCCTTCCCCACCACATCATCTTCAGTCCTTCTCTTTTTCTAGCCCTAAGCATTTAGTCTCACACTATCACATTTGCTAATTTATCAAGGTTCAGTCTTCACTCTGTCAGCAGTGGCAGCCACAATTGCCTGCTTATCTGTTCCTTCCTCAGACACAAAATCCCTTCTTAAAGCTTTTCTGTACTCTGTCTGCAAATTTCTCCATCTAGTACTGGCTAAACAATTGGTTGAAAAACTAATACTCTAAACCTTGTTAATGACATTATAGAAAACCTACCTGCCTTTGTCTTCCATTGTTTTCATATGGCATCTAGCTTGTGGGCTATTTGAGGGAGAGACTTAATTACTTATCCTCAGAGTGCTTACCATGCTGGAGACTGGTTCTTGACAGAGCTTCCTTGGAGCTTACAAAATTGCAAAATACAGGTTTGCAAGTCAGCCATTATTTTGGGTTTCTGAGGATATGCATGTGTCTATACTTCACAAAGAAAAGCATATTAATTTTCAGTCTAAAAATATGACTTCCTGTGCATAGCATACATAAGTGTCAGATTTTTTTTCAGATGTGTTTGATACATTATGTTTTGGATATTAGCTTTAAAGGCAACATATATTTGAAACTATACAATTTTTTTATTTAAATGATTAATAATATGGATGGCATAACAGCAAGTAACTTTTCCACTAGAACTCAGTCTGATTTCCAGTGCCTTTTCCAAACTCATTAGCCATTTTTCAAATTTCCTTTAAATGGTAAGTGATAATCAGGTTATTCACAGAATTCACAGAATCAGCCAGGTTGGAAGAGACCTCAGGGATCATCGAATCCAACCGTTGCCCTGACACCACCCTGTCAAATAGGCCATGGCACTAAGTGCCATGTCCAGTCTTTTCTTAAACACATCCAGAGATGGTGACTCCACCACCTCCCTGGGCAGCCCATTCCAATGTCTAATAACCCTTTCTGAAAAGAAATTCTTCCTAACGTCCAACCTGAACCTCCCCTGGTGAATCTTGAGGCTGTGCCCTCTTGTCCTATCACTAGTTGCCCGGGAGAAGAGGCCAACTCCCACTTCACTACAACCTCCCTTCAGGTAGTTGTAGACTGCAATGAGGTCACCTCTGAGCCTCCTCTTCTCCAGGCTAAACAACCCCAGCTCCCTCAGCCATTCCTCGTAGGACAGACCCTCCAGACCCTTCACCAGCTTGGTTGCCCTCCTCTGGACTCGCTCCAACACCTCAACATCTTTCTTGAAGTGCGGGGCCCAGAACTGGACACAGTATTCAAGGTGCGGCCTCACCAGTGCCGAGTACAGAGGGACGATCACCTCCCTAGACCGGCTGGCCACACTATTCCTAATAGAGGCCAGGATGCCATTGGCCTTCTTGGCCACCTGGGCACACTGCTGGCTCATGTTTAGCCAGCAAAACATGGTATCCTGCTAGATTTATTATAGGTATTAGGTATCATGCTAGATTTATTATAGTGGTAGGAATGCAAGGTGGACTACCCAGCTACTAGACAAACACAGTCTGTTCAACATAGGTCTGTATGCACAGTAAAGCTATATCTCACATCTCCTTCTTTCTGTGACATTGAGCAGTGGTACAGAGAGCAGTATAAGATTCTTTTCAGTGCAGTGTTACAGATCCTTTTTGCATTTTAACGTATATAAGTGTCAGGCCAAGGACTGAGCTTTCTGCATGCTCTGCTGACTGTAAGGTTTGGATATGGGCCTTTCACGTAGAAAGTGGAATGTGTAGAGTAAATTAAAAAAAAAAGTTTAAAACCACCAGAATCCATGTCAGATGCAGACAGCAACCAAATTCCTGCGGGAAAAAAAAAAAAGAGATTCCAATTCAAAGATTGCAAAAATCGCTTTTCTCACACTTTTGTTTGTAGTGAACTAAAAGGAATGACATGTTTCTTTCATATCTCCATTGCTAAGGTAAAATGCATCTTTTAGTATTTTCTCAGTTAAAGTTGTCTTTAACATTAACATCCTGATTGACAAATATTCTATCCTCCTACCATAATCAATTAAAAAATTTTCAAAGAATAATGTTTTTTCGCTATCTGAAGTGATTTTCTCTTTTCCAGTTTAGTAGCAGTTGCTCAACTAGATGTTTAGTCACCTTACTTTCTTGCTTTTCAAAGAAGAAGGAACTTTTCACATCTTCCAATTTACCAAACAAATAAAATAACTGTTATTGATTCATGTTTGTGGGATTTTTATAAGCTTGCTCTGCACCAAAGTTTCATACAGCTTTATAAAGTACAAAATCAATTCTTTTTAACAGAGTAGTTTGTCCTATGTATAAAACTAAATATTCCCCAATTTCCTCTACTGTCTTTGAAGACCAATTTTGAAACTTAAACATTGTAGAAACATGTGCAAGAATATGAAAATAGGGGATTGCTTTTTCTGACTTGGATGTCCTGTGCAGCAAAAATGATGTGATTACATTTATGAATTATAAAATAGTAAAAATCCATCTGGACAAGATAATTTTCCAGCTTTGATTTAAACTGGAATCTAAATCAGAATTTAAATTGGATAGAATAAAAATCCGTGTCTATTTGCTATTCTCTTGAGTTCAATTTTAAATGATAAACAGTAGATGGCCTACATTTATTATTTATTACATATATTATAATATTTTCTGTATTACTTGTCAGATTTATAGTATTACCCATTGATTTTAAAGGAAGTTGAATCAGTGTTTTATGTTGTAAGCTACTTGTTGTACTGACTTTTGTTGATGCAAATTACAGGTAACAATCCATATGAACTGTGATATTAATATT
The DNA here is from genome assembly GCF_013368605.1 of Nyctibius grandis. Taxonomy (NCBI): domain Eukaryota; kingdom Metazoa; phylum Chordata; class Aves; order Nyctibiiformes; family Nyctibiidae; genus Nyctibius; species Nyctibius grandis. The sequence continues at coordinate 89,033,225 of NC_090660.1, forward strand.
TTTTATATATAAAAATCCAAATGGACGTATAAAGAGAATTTTGCAGAAGGAAGAGAGATGACTTATCAACTCTTAGTATAGGCAATACTTTTTTTCATATTTATTTTTTACTATTTTTGAAAATGCATATAGAATTAAAAAGCAGGGAAATATGATTTTTCAATTAAAATTATATAATTTTCATTAAAAGTTTCACAATAATTGACATGAAAAAGTGCAAAGTTAAAAAATCCATTGTGATTTTTTTAATTACTTCCAGCTTGATATGAGTGCTCATTTCCGTGACAGATAGGCAATAAAAACAATTACGACAGTTTGTAGAAGACGTTTGTTTTGAACTTTTCTTGTTTATTTCTCCAGATTAGATGTAGAGCAATGGGGTTAAATTTTCTTAAAGTGACCTTTGATTTTTGCACAATGGAGTAAGAGTCTTTTCTTTTCTGAAGTTGTATTGGCAAGATGGGAGGGGGAAAGTGAAGCAGAGGTGCTTCCCAGTCATTTCCTTCCCAGTATGAGACTGATTAGAACAATCCTCTTTTCTTTTTCAGGCAACTCTAACTTACCCACTAACAAAAACCCTACGTGACAGGTCAGTAAAGCTACAGACATATCATGAACCTCCTCTTTGGGGATTTTGGGGGTTTTAGGCTGAAGGGTGCTGTTTTGTTCTTGGGTTTTGTTCTTTTTGCAGTAAGGGGGAACACAGGAACCAACAGCAATCTGAATTTGTTTCCTGTTGGAAACTATTCTGGGCTGGTTTTGTTTTCTTTAGGCTGTCTGTGGGAGGAGAAGTGTAAAAGTGAAAATATTTCACAGAATCACAGAATCACAGAATGGTTAGGTTTGGAAGGGACCTCTGAAGATCATCTAGTCCAACCCCCTGCCAAAGCAAGTTCCCCTACAGCATGTTGCACAAGGTCGCGTCCAGGCAGGTTTTGAATATCTCCAGAGAAGGAGATGCCACTACCTCCCTGGGCAGCCTATTCCAGTGCTCTGTCACCCTCAAAGTAAAGAATTTTTTCCTCATATTCAGATGGAACTTCCCATGTTTCAGTTTGTGCCCGTTGCTCCTTTTCCTGTCGCTGGGCACCACTGAGAAATATCTGACCCCATCCTCTTGACACCAGCCCCTAAGGTGCTTTCCCTAATTAATTTTTTCCAGGGTGAGTTTTGAAATGACTGCCTAAATCTAATTCAAACGTATACTGACTTTTTCATCAAAGTTACAATGAGACATTAGCTTTCCTAAATGAAACAGGAAGTAGGACTTTAGACACTGTTCTTGCTGCTTAGGTTGCTGCCAGACATCGACAATTTTGTGAAGTGGTGCTTTGAGTTTTCTGATAGGTAACATGAAAATTAAGTAGTCTGACTAGAAACTTAGCTGCTCACTTCAGGATTCAAACCTGTGGAAAGTTGTACAACACATTAGTGGCCCCAACAAGATCTAGAAACTGACCTTTTTAAAAAAATACTGTACAATCTAGCAATGCCTAACTGTGATTACTCTCCTGTGGATGCTAGTCTTCCATGCTTTTATTGTGAAGATTTTACAGAATGTACTCAAAATAATCACATCTTATTTAGAGATCTGTGTATCTTAAATCAGTTCATTGTATTTAAATAATGCCAAAGTTATTGACACAGTTGAGAACGAAATTGAAAGTAAAGAGCAATATGCCAGTTTTGATGATCTTGATCCTTTTTCCCTGGAAATCCTGTAGCTTTTCCATGGATGTCAGTAGGAATAGAACCAGATACTCTGTCATTAATAAAAGTAAAATTAAATTGAAAACCAGACCAGTTAATGAGAAAGAAAAAGTCTGTTCAGAATTGCATGTCCCTGTTTTGAAAAACTTACGTCGTACACCTGAGATTTTTGAGAGAACACACAAGAAAACAGTACTAATTTCCATTCACTCTTCTTCCTCTTTGGTGCAATGGGAAAGAGACTTCACTCTTCAGCTAGATGATGGAGTAACAGATGTCATAAATACTGGAAGGTCAGTGGTCTTTGTACAAGATACCCACCCTCTCCTCAGGGTCACTGGTTGTCTCCTAGTTCTTCCCACAGAAACAGAACCTGTGAGTCCTCTCCCAAAAATGCCAGGTGGGCTGGAAGAATACTATCACAGTGATCCCTAATGTTTTAAGGCAGGTTGAAGCAAGATATCCTAGGAATTGGAAAGATAAACTTGATTTTAGTCAGCCAAGTCCATTGACTCTACTGTAAATATGGCAAATCAGACTATGAATTTAAGGGAAAGTAATGAAGAAGGTGCTGTCTTCCAAAGAGTCATTGAAGAAAATTAAATACATACTCTCATGACTCCAACAACTACAAGCAACTTAATGAACAAATTTGTGCAGGAAGTTAGAAGTCAGACTAAGGGTGGCAACACATAGTCAGACAGTTCTAGTTCAGCTGCCTAAATATGTGGGCAAACAAACCTATCCAGTCAATGTAGAGAGACAGATCCTTTCAGAAGGCTATTTAAACTAGGAATCTTACTTATGTTTTGAATCATTCTTAAGTGGAGTCTATTCTCCATTGCCTGTAGTGGGAAATTAGGTCTGCTAGATGGCCAAGTACCTAAAACTGGATGAAGTAAATATCCTAAAGAGAAGAAATAACCTGGAAACTTCAACTCTGATGGATTCATTTCAATAGAATGCATTACTCTTTAACATATTATGATGATTTGTTCAGGGCATGATGGTAGATGGAAAGTTGAAATTGTAGCATGTATTTACAGATGACTGACTGAGGCAGACAAAATTAGTATTAGCATTTGGTAGGATAACAGACCATTGAGAAATTGTGAGGGCCTAAAATATTTGGAATTCAGTATAACACTCAATAAAGTACTTACTTTGTGACAACTTAGGCACTAACCTTGAAAAAAATAAAGCAAACACAGGCCCAAAGCAGATCCTTAAGGAACTCTGTAACCACCATCCTGTTAGATTGTGTCTTGATCTGTCTTCCTTTAGCAAGTTATTTTCCCAGCTTGTAACTTCCAATAGTCTCCTGCTGGGTGTAACATCAGAAATCTGGCAGAATATTCCTTAGATTTCTAATTCAGTTTTATATAGACTGGATCCTGTCACTGACAGCCGTGTAAATCAGAAGTAACTCTAATGAAATCAGCAATCCAGCAATTGCTTAAACCATGTGTGAGAGGAGAATCACATCCTCTCCCACTCCCTCCCTCCCAAGTGTCAGCTAAATAAGCTTTCAGGCTTTTGAAATAAATTCAAAGTTCAAATGTTGTGAGAGCTGACAGTGCCAAGATCCTATAGAACACATCTGCCCTTCATTGTGTCTGTTCACCATTCATCTGAAGGCAAAATTTAGTTTGTATGCTGATCCAGGACAAACCTACAACACTTATTAGTATCTCTGGGCACTGGAAATACATAATGAAACTGTCAGCATAATCTAAATTATGAGACAGATAATTTATCTGCTGTAACACTGAATGAAGAGTGTTCTCTCCAGTGCTCAGAATAATTCTCTGCTTTATATACTTGTCTAAATGCTGACCACATGTTGGGCAATGTGTTTGTAGCATTTGCCCCAGTGTCTGATTTTTGAACTGGCATGCATTCACCACTCCAAGTAAGTAAAATAATCCACGGGAAAAGGACAAAATGCCCATTAAAAAAAACAATTTCAATAACAAGTTGAGCCCCTCAGGGATTGAGCTATTAAAAAAAGCAATCAGCAGCTTGGAGGGTGGGATTTTTTGCTTTTATTTGTATTTAAGACTTCCACAAGGCCAAGACACAAAGCCAAAGAATGGGACATTTTGTTAAAAACCTGAAGAAAGAGAGTTAATTTCTTTGTGAAGTTAACAACTACTGTAGATTAGAGAATGAGCTCTTGCCAAAACTGCCAACTAGAGAAAGTATTCCTTTGTTCCAGACATCCCTCTGGGATGACATTCCTTACATATGTTAGTTTCTGTTAAGTTATATGATGTTCCACTAATGAATGGAACAAAAATGGTTAGATGGCAATGAGAGGGTGAGCCAGCCAGGAATCTTTCATTATTTAGAGCTATGCATGAAAGGCTGGCCAGCATTTCCTTTAAAACCTGCTATTTTCAGGGGTTTATGCTCAGCTGTAAACATTTTCTCCAACTGACTATATGAGGGTTGCAGTGTGAGTGCACAGTCTGATTTTACTGATTATGACTTGAAATGTGATGTATAAGAAGAAGAAATGGTTAACTTTGGCTGAGTTAGTGTTGTCTAGTTGCATAGTATTACAAGATATGAATTCTTAACTGAAATGGAAAATCCATAGTCTAAATTTGCACTTCTAAGAAGGATGACCGTGTAGATGAATCAGATTGAAGTTAATTTTTCTCGCAGTGACTGTGGCACAGGCTTTGTGAGTTGTTTGGGTCAAGCCAGTTGACCTTTCTCTGTCTAAGATTCTGATCTTAATACCTGTTTCTAAAACCTGTTTCTAAAGGAAGTAGCCCATTAATGTTTTTAATTTGCTGTATGGTTGTATACTGAAGTCTTATATTAAGTTTTCTTTTTTCCCTTCCCTTCCCTTCCCTTCCCTTCCCTTCCCTTCCCTTCCCTTCCCTTCCCTTCCCTTCCCTTCCCTTCCCTTCCCTTCCCTTCCCTTCCCTTCCCTTCCCTTCCCTCCCTTCCTCTTTCTCCCTTTCCCTTTCCCTTTCCCTTTCCCTTTCCCTTTCCCTTTCCCTTTCCCTTTCTCTTTTTCTCTTTCTTTCCCCAATGTCCCAATTAAAAAGGCTTCTTTTCAAGTGGCAATGATCAGAAAGCCTGCTTTCTAACACTTTGCAATATATTGCTTTTGTAGTCTCTTATGAATGGTGAATATGCCCAGCTTCCAGACTACCCTTTTCTATGGTAAAAATGCTATTTTTAAATCAGATTTCATCCGGTTTAAGTTTTGCAATGAGTCTTCTGTTTCTTTCAGATATCCAAGACCTGAATGACTTGCTGTTGAATGGTTTTGCAATGTGCTTAGACTCATCTTGTGAATGGATATTCATTCCAACCATTCTTGTTAAACAGTCTTTGCAGAGCCCAGTCTTACAGATGATCTTAAAAAATTAAATAAACAGCATATTTCTAATCATACTTCAGTAGGCGTTTTAGTCTATTCTCCTGAGGCAAGCTTGAAGTCAGGAAAGTAATTAGGAACTCTAATTCACTTACTTGATTTAGTCCGATGAAATAACTATCTGATTTTAGGCTTTTGGGATAAGATTCATACTGAATACCATGAAAGTGATCTGGGGGAAGTTCAGAGCAGAAATCTAACTAAAATGCTTTAAAATTCCTGTCTGCAGGAGTGTTGCTTTCCACTGATTATAGAGAGACTTTAGGAAGAATAATGTGTAGTATTAGTACTTGAAGACAAGTGCTGCAAATACCTCCGTAATTTCTTTTCCTAGAAAGTGACAGATCTCTGTACATTCTTTATGCTCTTGGTTAAAGAATGACTAATAGATTTGATCCATTCTTTACCCCTAAAATGGAACACTAGCTAGTAGATTCATCTTTCGGGTATAGGAATGCCTATTTTCTATGTATATTGATGAATCATTAAGAAAAAATTATCTATACAGTACTCTGTTCAAGTTGTCCGACCTTCAAGATCCATGAATTAAATAATTCCTGCTGTGTCTATTTTTACCTGTTGACCTTATCCTGCTACTCATCTGGTCTCGTGGCTGCTGAAAGTTCAGATGAAATGTGAAGGTGATGAGCTGTCTGGTGCATCTGTTTTTTTTTCAGCTGTCACGTCCCATCTCCTTTTCACCTGAGATTTGTATTTTTCATTATACTTACTCTTCAGTAATGCAAACACATGCAGAAAGTGGGATGGGAAAGGTTGGATGTGGGTTGTGTACAAATTCATTAGTCAAGCAGCTACTTCAAAGGAGATCATAACAGATACCCTTCTCTCAGACAATGGTTTCCTGTTTTCTCCATACTAGCGCAAGCACGTTACTTACCTAAACGTAAATTAGTGTAAACATGAATGAAACTTGGGAATATGATTTCCTATCTTAATTTTTCACTGCTGTGGTAGGATTGTGTAAAAGTAAAGGATCTCCCTGCCACCAAAATCCTCAACCATTTTGAAATGTATTTTAAACTTAAAGTAACTTCTTGAATATGTCGTTCTCCACCATCCTCATCCACCCATTTCAGAGTTCATAGGTAATGTGTGGTATCCTCTAGCTATTATATACATCTGCTAGGCCTTCAACGGAGAAGACCAAAATATCAACAATCATTATTATCCAGGATATGTATTGACATATATATTCTAAAATGGAGTTTGCACTAGCTCTCCTGGATCAGTGAACAAAGAAACTCTGCAAAATCTACACTTTAGCAAAGTTCACTAATGCATACAAACCCCAGGCAATTCATAGCTACTTTTTCATCTGCTTTCTAGCAGTGAAGTATTCTGTATAGTATCTAAGCAGACTAAGTCAGTTGTCTATTATCTAACTGCTCATTTACCAGTGATCCAAATGCACATCTTAATTTCCTATATAGTTGTCTCATCCTGTTACTGTAGATTACGACCACAATGAACAGAAAAATAGTTGGCAAATCAAGATTAATTTTTATGAACTCTTTTCACAGTTTTCTGTATAGGGATCAGTTCTGTGCCATTTTCTTCCCTAATGTACGTGCAAAGACAGGCTGTATCTTTTCACTTCATAATTAATAACTCCTACCTTAACTCTTTAAATTAACTGTTAAGTATTTTTATGAAGTGATGATTTATCTGCTTTTCTTCATTATTTTTCGTTCTTTGACAAATAGCATTTGTGACTTGAATAACACCTGTGAATTTTCACAAATTTATTTGAAACTATCCTCTATGTTATTAATTTGGTCTTTGTGAATGTTCATCTGAAAAAGTTATGTGATTTCTATTAGTTTACTGTATGACCTGACATTTATAAACAAGAACAACACCAGAAGCAACGATTAGTTGGTCCCTCACACATAGTATGGAGATGCACAAAACATAGTAAGATTAGCAGATCAAGAAAATTTCAGGGTAGTACAGCTTTTTACCATCCTTCTACTTCCACAGAAGAAAAAAATATCCATTTATCTACAGAGGTTCTCTTCAGGTTTAAAATAGTTTATTTGTTTGTGACTAAAAGAAAAGCTGTAGATTGGATTCATTAATTTATTCATCTTGTCACACTGCTCAGATGACACTTTCATCCTATACTGATGTATGCGTTTGTCTGTCCTGTGGAGTAGGTCCAGTGCATCCATATGAATATTCTTTATCCTCTATAAACTGAGAATATCTCTAATCCTTTTGTTCTTTTTGGGGATTCTGTCAGTGGTAAAGGCTGTCTCCTGTTCCAGACAAGTTATTCAAGACAAGTACCTTCCTTTTTCCCCTGGAAGCTGCAACAGAGTCCCTGAGGTCAAAAAGGTTAAAAGAAGTACTATTATTGCTCAAAGAAGCAAGGAAATATTCTACCCATTCAGTTAGATTAGTAAATGATATAGTAATTATACACATATCATAGAATAATAGAATCTTAGAATAGATGGAGTTGGAAGGGACCTTTAAAGGTCGTCTAGTCCAACTGCCCCTGCAACGAGCAGGGATATCTTCAACTAGATTAGGTTTCTCAGAGTCCCATCCAGCCTGACCTTGAATGTTTCCAGGGATGGGACATCTACCACCTCTCTGGCAACCTGTTCCAGTGTTTCACCATCCTGATTGTAAAAAATTTCTTCCTTATCTCTAGTCTAAATCTACCATCTTTAGTTTAAAACCATTACCCCTTAGAATCAGAGAATACTTTTCCATAGAAATTTCCATAGAAACCATATCCTTGTCCTATCGCAACAGGCCCCGCTAAAAAGTTTGTTCCCATCTTTCTTATATGCTCCCTTTAAGTATTGAAAGGCCACTATAAGGTCTCCCCAGAACTTTCTCTTCTCCTGGATATCTCTTCCTGAACAGCCTTGGTATTAAAACCTAATAGGGTCACAGTCACTGTTTCAGACTTTCAGTACTCAGGATTTGTGATTCCTTTCTTGAATACAAAAATGGCAAAGGCAGGTAGGTTTAAAGTTCTTATTAACAATTATCTAAACTGCTATGAGCCTCTGCTCTGGAAATCTGTGTGCTGAAAGGAGCTCTTCTCCTTCTAGAGCCTGTGGAATATGGATCACCTATCTATGTCTGTGTATGTTACTTGAGTATGCTTAAAAACTCTGTTGCAGATGAAGCTGACAACACACATGCTGTATAAATACTTAGGGAGATAAGGTCCCTGCCAAAAGAATGAGTATATCTAAGTTAAATTGACATGGTAACTGTCACATAAACTAAACAATGAATAGAGCTCTGTTAGATAGAAGGACAGACTTCCCACTAAAGGTGTATTTATGTGTCTTCCAGATTGGTCAGCTCTGCTGTAGGTTATCTTACTCATGTGATACATAATAAAAGAAACAAACAAAGCAAAGCAAAATAGCAAACAAAACAACAGTTTCAGACAAATAGATAACAGTTTATTTCTGGATATAATTGTGGAACTTTTTATACCAGAAATTCTTGGATGCTTTTCATTCAAGATACATAGATAAGTTTGCATTTTTTTTATAGTTACTCTGGATTATAATGAATCTCTACATGAGTCAGATACATTGTATGCTTCTTGTCTGGAACATCTTGAGCAAAATATGTATCTGCTGTTCTTTAGACAGAAAAAATGGTCATAGAGGAGGTTCCAAAGTTAAGCCACTTTCTCATTTCATTGCTGTTTAGGAATCTTCCTATTTCATCATAGGAGTCTTTGGGACCCTCGGATGGAAGATAAATTTTGTTAGCTCACTTCTTAGCTTCATCTCTTCACTGAGATACAACACTTAATGGACATTGACATCTAGCAGGACTGAGGTACCTGGTATGATTCATAAAAGTAATTTTCACCCATTTTGAATTAGTGTCTGTCATTTTTAGACAACTAAAAGCAGACATTGCAGACTCAGGCCTTTGTTGATCTGAGTTTGCATTTTGCTGTCTTAATACTAACTTCCTATGCAACGCATGTGACGAGCATGTGAATAATCCTGACATGTTGTTCTGCCCTGACGTGCCACTGTGGTGCTAGTGGAAGTGAAGACAGCAGTTTCATCTTGAGCAGCAGAAGGAAAAGCAGCTATTTGGATTGTGTGCCATTTCTCTCTTTATTCTTAGAATTATCTTGTGAAAGACATCAAAATGCCACTTGGTTGCTGTATGATTATATTCTCTGAGGAAATAGTAGCGAATGACATAGTATATAAATTAGATACTGACGTACATACGCATAGACACTATTTGAACACTCCTTTAATTATGGCATCTTTATAAATTAATCAATGTACCTATTCAGTGGCTATATATAATAGATGCCCTGTTTGAAATATCTTTAGGATGTATATAAGCAATGAAAATAGCATCAAAACGTAAAGTTATTTACACTAATCATATGAACCATTTTGTTTTGTAGTCAACCAGATGCTTCGGAGTACAAAAAGATAAATCGAAAAATTAAATCAATAAGAGAGGAAAGATCCTCATATGGCTGAGGCAATGGATTGGAAGTCAGGAAATTTGATTTCAATTTCTGCTTCTGTCACAGGCTTCCTGTGTGACCTTAGATAAGTCACGTTTTCTCTGCAGACCTTGGTTTCTCATTGGTTTAGAGGAAAGAGTAATGTCCTTCCTTCTAAACTGTTCTATTTTTTAAAATTTTTTCTAAGCTGCAGTATATGCAATGTTACCCTGAAAACTGCATTAAATGCATCATGCTTTAAATTGTAAGGTGCCAGCTTTCAGAGGAATGAAGTCTCTTTGGGGCCACAGATATTTTATGGCTGAATTTGCCCTCTTGCAGCGTGGGTTGTCTTGGCACTGTGGTAGTTATGTCTATCTGGCCAAGCTTTTTTCCATATGCACTGCAGGGCCTATGCAAGCAGAAGCTTCCATACAACTGACATCAAACAGATGTGTCAGCTGTGTTCCTTCATCAACTGTACAGTAATATGTTACCTAAATCTTGGTGCCTTGTTTTCTTCGGGAACCTCTAGGCACTGGACTAATACAAAGAACACTTAGTGAAATTATGAAAGGTCTGATTGATAGAAAAATAATCATCAACAGATAGTATTTTCCTCTTTAATGCTTACAAACACACACATAAAGATTATCTAGATATGTAAAATCACTCACTTCTATCAGCTATCATGACACCTCACGCTAAATTGATCATTGTCAAATATTTCCTTATAAAAATCGGCGAAAAAGTTTGAATGAAAACAATTGCTTTTTTGAATAAATATGAGCAAATGAATTAATTTTTTATTATTAGTTTATTGTAATGCAGAAATATATCAGATATTCTTTTTAACTTTTAGTTATACAAGCATCAAAAATAACTAATATTTCTGAGAATGTAATCAGTACTTTCTTTGTATTTTAATTCTATTTCTGTTTTTACTTTAGATTTTATACATTGAAAAGACATTTTATTTTACATATGTGACTTTCTTAAAAAACATTAATAAAGCCCCAATTCTACAACAGTAACGTGTGTTTGAATATATATGTCTTAGAACTAAACATATTTGTAGCTGTGTGCACAAAGCTTTTAGAGTATATTAATGCGTGTTTGTGTGCACACAGACACAAACACATACATACGTCAACTGTTTCAGTAAATATAGGTCTTTATTTCTATCTTTCACTGCAAGCTGCGTTTGTCTCTGTAAATCTGACATTTGTCACATTACGTGTGAATATCACCAAAAAGAGGAATTTAAACTGGAAACAAAACCACTGGTATCCCATAACTATGATAAATCAAATTTATTTTCCATTTTGAAAACATAGCAGGACATTCATTCGTCACAGTGGCAGATGTTTTAAAATGCACAGAAAAGGATATTTTAAAAATTACTTCTGTTCATTGAATCTCCAAAGAAATTGTGGTTTCTTTTTGTGGGTTTTACACATGTAGATATATCTGTACCTAGCCTTGTTATCTAACCTTCTAGACAGTTGAGGGAAATACGACTCTAAAAGTGTGATTTGTCTCCTCTAAAGTCAACATCTATTTGCTGTCTATGTTTTTCTTCACAATGCAGAATTTCTTCTCATAATGTAAGATATTACCAAGTGCAGATGAGACAGAACTTTATACTTGCAGTGAAGGTTTTACATGTTGCTACCTACAATGAATGTTTTAAACCATTTAAGCAGTGCATCTACACTAAGAGTTGGTCATTCACACTTCCCAGACATGTCTTTCTAAAAAGACTTTATTTCCAAAGTTAAACAAGGCCTAACACTGTTTTTAAAAATCAAAGTAATAGTCCACTGTTTTTATGGATGCCTACCCAACAGGAAGCAATGAATCAGCTTCAGTTACAACATACCAGCTGGGTAACTTGTATCCCTCATACTCTTGCTGAAATGTGGCTGCTCCTCATATGGGGACCCAGCCTCTATATATGGCAAGTCAGTGGTACTGTCCAGTGGAAAGCAAATACATCCTCATCTTTATCAAATCAGCGAGTGCCTTTTGTTTCCTTCATGGCTCAGACACTACACTGTATTGCAGCCGTTCTCCAAAAGATATGGACAGTCATAAGAAATAAAAGGTCTCTCTTAAGAATTCAGGGATCATCACATACTGTAGAATGTAGTAAAGAGAGGAGAAAATTTACTTGCCATCCAGATCAACATATGCATCTGCTATTTAAATGTTCTTGATTAATAGCAGAAACTTTCATGAGGCAAGAATCATCCCCTTAATAATCGTTATTTCTCTCTTACTTTTTTTTTTTACCTCCAGCCTTCAAATGAATGAATTGTTTAGAGCTCATTACAAACGAAATATTATTTAAATAGCCTTATTATGTTTAACTAGAAGTTTTCATAGATACATAGATTACCTTAAGGCCAGAAGGGACCATTACATGAACTAGTTTGACTTGAATAATGCAGACTGTAGAACCATAACAGTTTCTCTTGCAATGAGCTCTATAAACTTTGTTTGACTGCAGCTCATCTCCTACAGACACCGTTTGTCTTAATTTGATAGTACAGAAATGGAGAATCTGCAACTTTTCTTGGGAGTAGAGTGTTCACAGGATGTATTTTCCTTGCAGTTAAAAATGTGTGCTATTCTTGCTGTGGCCGAGCTGTTAAAGTTAATTCCAACTTCCTTAAATTAATTCTGCCTTCCATTTGATTTTCTTTTTAAGGATACTTAGAGCTTTGTTAAACAAATTCCTTTGGTGCTGCAATTTCCATGGCTGTTTGCAACCTAATGTTTGGTTTGCTCGTTGGAGAAAAGCACGAACAGAATTGGCTAAGTGGGGTCTGACTTATGGTCCTGAAAAAAATTCTGTTGTTTTTTTATTTCTTCTTTTTTTTTTCCCCCCTTATTTTTTAATAGTAACAATGTCTGAAAGCTACAATCTAGAAATTTGGGCTTTTGTGTAGTTGTTTGAGATCAAAGGAGGAAGATGTGTTTAAAGGAAGGCATTTGCTCAGGTTTAAAGCCAAGTATTTATAATCAGAACATCGTATTTTTTTTAATTAAGTGAAAGGTAGAAACAGATACTGGCACCCATTCTGTCAGGATATGGCTCTTGCACCTCTGAGTACTTCAGTGTCACTAGTATTGATCATCTGGATTTAAGGATCCACTCTTACAATTAATTTGGTGGATCAAAAAAATGCAGTGTTATGCTTTTGTCTTTACTACTTCTGAGAAAATTTGGCAATTTCCCAGTACTTTGGCTTTTTAATGATTTTAAGAAATAGACTAAAATTAAAAAGGAGATAGGAGACATAATGAAGAGTGGGAAATATTTTGAAAGAAGTGCAAAGCATTTGAAAAATAAGGTTTATATAGATGTTTGAAACAAGCTGGTAGAAAACTTGGTATTTTTCCATTTATAAGCTGAATTCTCTGTGAATATTTCCTTTCATAATGAAGCTCTTCACCCTAATGAAGTGCTAGTCACTGGAAAATATTATAACCTGAGATGAATTAGTAACCTTACCAAATCAGCACTGCAGTGACCACAGTGCTGTAGGTAGTACAGGGACAGAGAACGGCTTTGAGAGTATCCCAGCTCCACTGGACTTTATAATTCCCATGAGCTTCAGAATCAGTCAACTCTGGAAAATAAACTACAGAAAGTTTTTTAAAAAATATGGTTCTTTTTTCATCAGCCTCTACAGCTAGTTATTATTTGGATGAATACAAAAATGTGGCAAGTTTATTAACACTCTAAAACCTGTAATGGAATGATTTAAATTTAAGTCAACTCTTTCAGATGAGAATACTCAAGGTATCTGGGCTGGAAATCACTGTGTCTCAGTATTCTTCAATTTCTCATTTCTAATAGAAGAAACCAATGCTGATTATCAGACTGGTGGTCTATCCATGCAACACTAGTCAGCAGAATTTTAGGAGCTGAACTCTGAAAGTGCATCTTGCTTTGGTATGACAGCAAACTGCTGCATCACTGTAGTTAGCTTATTAGCTTGTTTATGAAAAAGGAAATAAAGCAGTATGTAAATATGTCAAAATTAGTATCAGTGTGAAACCTTCCCATATAGAATACGAGAGATTTAGCAGAAAGCCTATGTGTTATTTATACCCTTCTTGAGCTTTAATTGTGCTTTCATTCTGGAAAGCTGCATTGCATTTTTATTCCTCTGTCAGAAGGTTATTGTGAAGATTAATTATTGAATGTTTCTAAATGGTTTGGCAATCAATGATAACTATCACTGTAATTTATGATAATTGAACATCTACAAACTTTTCTGTAGCAGCAGAAAATTTGAAAGGGCAATATCAGCCTAGGCTTGGCATAGAATTCAGATCTTCTGTAAAAAAAAAACAAAACAAAACCCACAACCCAAAACCAAACAAAATTGAATCAAGTAAAGGGGATGGTAATCAGAAGCTCTGAATAAAAATGTTTTCTGTCTTTAGGGGAAAACTCAGTTCATTCATTTTACATTTTAAACATTCCCTTGCAGTGATGTGAATTCAGAGCAACATCATTGTTCTTGCATACAATCTAAGAAATGAAATGGGCTAGGAGGGAAATACCAGACTACATTATTTTGTGTTCTGTGGGAATTGCAAAAGGACATATGATAAAATGAGCTTCAACAGTGTGACAATGGATACTGAACTAGGACCTGGAAAACAGATGAATGTGGAAAACTTATTTCAGTTCTATTGACATGAAAGCTAAATAAATTATCCAGAATTGTTTTTAATGAAAATCATGAATTCTAATCTTTAATCATGGTCTTTCTTTTATTTTGCCCTTTCTTTTCTTTCTTTTCATTGATTAGGAACCTGAAAAAAATTGTATGGTTACACTCAGTTGCCTAAACACTTTTATCTGCCCACTAGCCACACTTTGGTTGATCCTCCATGACTTCTAAAACACTGATGCAGTGACTTTTGCAGATGGGCAGTTTTGCAGTTTTGTTACAATAAGGGAATTAATATCTTATTTCTGTATGCTGTGCTCTCTAAGAACTATGTCTAAACTGGTAATGTTTAGAAAAAGAAAATATTTTTTATATTAGAAGATTAATCATACCTTTCTGACACCTGGCTTTCTGCCTGCCTATGTAAGCTTCTAGGGGTTTCCTTGGGTCTGCTAGTAGAAACTTGCTACTTAATTCTGTCTGCCAGGAGAAACTCACTGCTTGAGTTTACCAATGCTATCCCCAGACATAACACCCATGAGATTACATTGTAATGAGCAGAGGAGGAAGAGACATGGCTCTTGCCCAAGCTGGTCATGGGGAAAGGAGTTAGTGAATTCTGACTGCAGCTCCTTCCAGTTTGTCTGGATTACACTTATATTACAAGAAATATAATAACAACAACAACAACAACTTAATTTACCCATTTTTCCCTAAGAAGCAGGGACATATTAATGCACAGTTCTGCGTAGCCACAAAAAAAAAAAGGGGGGGGGTCTCAGAGCTATAGTTTTCCTCCCGGTGAATGCTGACAGGTGCAAATTAACATCAGCACTGAGTGAGTGAGGTTGGACCCTTTCACAGAGACTGTGCTGTCTGCAAGAGGGTGGAGACTATGCCATTTTATATTCAATTATCACCACTAATAAACACATCTCCTGAACCATCACCACTCACTTAGAATAAGTGGTTCTTCCAGAGTTTTTACTCATAGTCTTTGAGTGATCTTGTCCCAGCTTGCACCACTTAGGTGTAGACAGGTGTGAGAGTTTTGCCATCCTCACTTTAATTATCATTGTTAATGAATGAAATACCCTAAACCACCACCACTCTCTCACTTTGAAAGATTCTGCAGTTTTGGTCTAATTTTATGCTTTTAGACATCATGCCCTAGCTTGTATTTACTTATTAGTATCTTTTTCTTCTTCGTCATCATCAGCTTCTAGTTCTTTCTTTTTCCCTTAAAGGCCCAGTTCTGTACCTTTGTTGCAAGCTCCTGAGCAGCTTTGACTCCTTTTGATATGAATGAAAATTCAGTTCTTTATACCTTTCTAGGTCTTATTCTCCTGTTGAACTTTCTGCTTCTGTCTTTGTATATTACTTCTTTACCTAACTGGCCTAATTGTCTGGAACAATTTGAAACACTAAAGCTGAATTTTGCATTATTAATGGAAGATCTTCCTCTTCTCAGGTTTTAGAACATCAATATTGACATGAGGCCATTGCTAAAGTTTTGCTTTTTCCTCTAATTATTCTGTTTGGATGTGGACTACAAACAAGTGGTTGTGACAAATCGGAATATAAATGAATGATAAAATTACTGACATGTTTGAGATCTTTGTCTCAAGTTGTATTCTACTTTTCTTTAGCTAAGATGTTGTGTCAGCTCAATGGAAACAGTCTGCCTTTAAAATAAAGGAAAATCATTATTATGGCATATAATGTTCTATCCATTTAATGTACTATGTATAAAACTATTTAATCTGTTTACCGATATCCAAGATTTGTCTATGGTAATTAATTTGTTTATGAAATTTGTTTTGGCCTAAGAAATATGGCATAAGTGCTAAGTAATTCCCTATGAACTGTCTGACAACAAAACTTGGAAAAAATTAATTTCTTTCTACAAACCTTTTTTTCTTTGGTGTAAGATTAACCCTGTGATGTCCCTGGGATTACGCAAAACAGCATTTGAAAGATCCAAGCATAAATACATGCAATTCAAAGCATTTAATATCTCCCTATTTTGATGCATAGTAGCATGCAGCTGCTGTTTGTTTTAGAAAAGACTGCAGTTAAAATCTTCATGTATCATACTCTGTGATAATATTATATTCTGCAGTTTTCAGAGCTAGGATGGAACTTGGAGATTGAGTGTTTGACTGTTTCATTAGATGTTGTGTTAAGACTTCTACAACACCTCTTTTCTTTTTGTTGGGCTTGATTCTGAAGTCCCTATTTATAGGAATAACTCCTTCGATGTGTCAACAGTCCCACCAGTTTCAAGGTATACACTTAAAAGAGAAGATATAGTCCTCTATCTTAAAAATACTTTTCTAACTGTAAGTGCAAATATATAAAAAAGCTATGCGTGAGATTTATTTGCCTCTCAGAAATTTAGATTTATGTAAACGTTGTTTGTATATGTGTGTTCAACGTATAAAGAACACGCTTGTGAATGCACTCCTCCTGATATAAATGCATATTTGTATGGAGATGTCTTAATGAGAACTTTTTTACTGCAAAAGGTTAGTAATGCTAAAAACTGCTTCCTTAATTCAAACAAGTAATAATTACCTCGTCAGCAAAATATTGGAGTCCTCTAGTAAGGAGGACTCGAATTTAAGGAGGGTTTTGAATTCATTTGTCCAGGGCATTACTGACACAATCTGACCAGGATACGTTACCTGGAGATGGTTTAAATTTTTGACAAGTTATTTTAAAATTAAAGACCTAAAGCTTTCGTAGTCTGTTAGCGATGTAGATAATGAATGCACTTAATCATGGGTAAGGACTCTGTAGCAGAAGTTATGGGTGTGTGGCTTGTGATGACACGTCTCTGAACACCCAGACAATTTCTCTTATTGTTGTAAAGTGGCATCTAGAGCTGCCATGAGCTGAGTCTCTCTCACCTCTTCCTTCTTTAGCCCATAAACATATTCATCTCCCAAGCAGCCCATAGACTGCTGTGCGCTTGTGGGTGCCTCTTGGATGTGCTGGGGTGTGTATGGCCTTGGCTGTGCCCAAGGCTGAGCTCACAAGCAGGCACTGACCATGATGGTAAACATGCCTGTTGAAGAGAATGTCTTCTGGAGAACTCTTCTCAGCATATATGGGAACTGGCATCTTACCCCTTGTTTTTCTGATGTTGGTTCACTGATTTTAGGTCTTATGTTAAAGGATCAGTACAAAGGAGTAGTCAGAAAAGTAACTTAAAAGACTCGAAGATGTAAATTAAGAGACTGCCCATTTAATATGACTCTTCCACTTTCTACCAGCTTCCCCTTTTTGTCTTCACCATCATTATTAATGCTACGAACTGTATATATATAATCAAAACAGTCTGAAGAAAGGGAAAAATGTTTCCCTCAGTCATTAGTACAAATGGTATTTGTATTAATATATAGAATATCTCTGAGTTCAAAAACTCTTTTGAAAGTCAGTTTGCTTATTCATAAAGTGGGTGTAATTTTCCTTGACTTTTTGAAGGTTAATTATTTACCGTTTGTATATTACATTAAAGAGTTAAACCTTAACATGGATATTATTAGTGTTATTATTGCATAAAAATAAGTATACATAAAGAATCATACAGTGTAACCTAAAGTTACAACAGGTTTGTATGAAATCTATTACTGCAAGTTACTTGCTCTCTTGCATTAGGTAATCACAGTGAGATCAGACAAGGTTAAAATTAGCATAAGGGGAAAAAAATGACCTTGTCTACTTTTATAAGCTGTTCCTTGACATTGTATCCTATATCCTGAAAAATGCCACAGATTTAGTCAAAGTTTCCAGGACACTGAATCCAATAAAAAGTACAGTTTTGTGAAAATTTGAAAATGTAGCTTTTTGTTAATGTCAATTTGTGAAATTTGTTTTAAATGAGAAATGCATTTTTCTCCTTACAAAGTTATTACACATACTGCTTTTCATCACAGTCATCCTGCCCAAAGTTTGTTTTTCCCCCATACCTCATGATGTACATTTTTTAATTTCCTCAGTCCTTTTATTCCAAACAATTGTAGTTGCTCCCCTTAGTCCCTGCAAATTAGATGAAAAACTCTATGATGGAAGTTACATAAGAGGATTGCTTTTTGTATATACAAAGCATTTTCTTTGTAGAATATTCTCTAGTGGTCTTTTATGGGATTCATGTGAAAATGCAGTATCCTGGCAGTATTTAGCCACATGTGCAATATTTTCCTGAAATCAGGAAAAATCTAGACATTTTTTTATTTAGCTAACCTTTATTTCTTATGTATTTAGCTTCCTTTGGGGGCCAAATTATCATCTTTTTTTTTTTTTTCAGGAAGCTTGATAACAAATGGGTAAGACACTTGTTTTAAAAAAAAAGTCTGCATTCTATACTTTACCAATTTGTAACCCAGGATTAGATCACATCATTAACTTAAGTTCTAAAAAAATACATATGTAAGGAAATGACTCTCTCTATAGGCTGTTTGACAAAATTTCGTGCATAGCCCAATGCACAGTTGATATTTTTGTCTTTGCCTGCAAAAAGGAAAAACATAACGAGCCAGTTCATAGGGACTGCAACTCTAAACTCTTTTTTGTGTGTGCTGGGCAAGGAATAGGAGAACTCTTGCTGTATATTCACTCTTTTACAAGAATCTATGTCAATCTTGTCATTTGGAAACAAGTATCTGACTCTGCAAAATACTATTCAGCCTATCTCCCATTAGGGAATTTCTAAGGTCACAAAAACCCAAAGAATCCCTCAGTTTTCTTCTTGTCTCTGTAAAATCTAATCTCATATCTAATCCCAGTCTGGACAAATTCTTACTTTATGGTGCATCACATTTGCAATATTTGTATAGCAAATAACCAGTGTCCTTCTAATTCTGAACTTGAACGATTCCTGACAAACCCAGTAACACACTCAGAAATTTCACAGGCAGTAGGATTAGTTCAAGCTGCTGAAGGAAGACGAGATTGAATGAGAAAAGTTGTGGGAAGAAATATGGCAGGAAAGAAGTTCAGTCAAAAAACATTACTAAATGCAGAAGACTAGATGAATGTTGACACTAGAAGTTTCCTGCTGTCATTTTCTCTTCAGAGGATGAAATGGAAGACTCCAGCATGGATCAGACTCAAACTGCAGAGTTACACATACTGACATTTTATAATGGCTTCTTAACTCTTTGTCTAGTTCACCTCCCTCCCTTTAGTTTTAAAGGATTTTTACCAGCCTTTATGATGGCATCAGCCAGAATATTCTACTGAAGGCAAATGTTTCACATTAGAAATCTGAACCCCATCATTTTGAAGCCAGAGCTGTACTCCTACTGCAGGTGTTCTTTCTAGGTTTTACGTCCTTTTAAGGTCTGTCTCATGGCCCCAGCTGCTATACTGAAAATGGCACACTGCAAATATGAGATTGCCTTTGGTGTCTGTTTGAGTACCCCTTCACCTTCGAGCTGCCTGGACTGTAGTTGTAAAATGTAATGTAGTTGTAAATGTATGAGTACAAGTTGGGGACAGACCTGTTGGAGAGCAGCGTAGGGGAAAGCGCAGAGCCACAAAGATGATGGGAGGCCCCCCATCCCCCTGGGGTGAAATCAGGGGGTGAATCTGGGATGAAATCGGTGTGCCCAGCTCGCTCCCTGAAATGCCTGTACACCAATGCACGCAGCATGGGGAATAAGCAGGAGGAGTTAGAAATCCATGTTCGGTCGGGGGGCTATGATCTAGTGGCAATTACAGAGACTTGGTGGGACGCCTCGCATGACTGGAATGTGGTCATGGATGGCTATGTCCTGTTCAGGAAAGACAGGCCGCTAAGGAGAGGTGGTGGAGTTGCTCTTTATGTGAGTGAGCAGCTAGAATGTATTGAGTTCTGTCCAGGGGCGGATCAGGTGCGAGTTGAGAGTTTGTGGGTGCGAATTAAGGGGCAGGCTGGCAGGGGTGATACTGTTGTGGGTGTCTATTACAGGCCACCGGATCAGGATGAGGAGGGTGATGAGGCCTTCTACAGGCAGCTGAGAGCAGTCTCACAATTACAGGGCCTGGTTGTTGTGGGGGATTTCAACTACCCTGATATTTGCTGGGAGGCCTACTCAGCCAGCCATCCCCAGTCCAGGAGGTTCCTCCAGTGCGTTGATGATAACTTTCTGATGCAAATGGTGGATGAGCCAACTAGGAGAGGAGCGCTGCTGGATCTTATCCTCACTAACAAGGAGGGTCTGGTTGAAGAGGTGAAGGTTGAGGGCAGCCTTGGTTGTAGCGACCATGAGATGGTAGAGTTCAGGATCTCATGTGGCAGGAACAGAATAGCTAGCAGAATCACAACCCTGAACTTCAGGAGGGCCAACTTTGGCCTTTTCAGGCAATTGCTAGGGGAAATCCCATGGGACAGGGTACTAGAAGGTAAGGGGGCCCAAGATAGTTGGTTAGCATTCAAGGACTGCTTCTTCCGAGCTCAAGATCAAAGCATCCCAACAGGTAGGAAGTCAAGGAAGGGTACCAGGAGACATGCATGGTTGAACAGGGAACTGCTGGGCAAACTCAAGTGGAAGAAGAGGGTATACAGATCATGGAAGGAGGGGCTGGCCACTTGGGAGGAATATAAGTCTGTTGTCAGAGGATGTAGGGAGGTAACTAGGAAAGCTAAGGCCTCCATGGAATTAAACCTTGCAAGAGAGGTCAAGGACAACAGAAAGGGCTTCTTCAAATACATTGCAGGTAAAGCCAACACTAGAGGCAATGTAGGCCCACTGATGAATGAGGTGGGGGTCCTGGAGACAGAGGATAAAAAGAAGGCGGAGTTACTGAATGCCTTCTTTGCCTCTGTCTATACTGTTGGAGGCTGTCCTGAGGAGCCCCGGACCCCTGAGGCCTCAGAAGAAGTCAGGATAGAGGAGGAATCTGTCTTGGTTGATGAGGGCTGGGTCAGGGACCAATTAAGCAACCTGGACGTCCATAAATCCATGGGCCCTGATGGGATGCACCCGCGGGTGCTGAGGGAGCTGGCGGAAGTCATTGCTAGGCCACTCTCCATCATCTTTGCTAAGTCGTGGGCAACGGGAGAGGTGCCTGAGGACTGGAGGAAAGCGAATGTCACTCCAGTCTTCAAAAAGTGCAGGAAGGAGGACCCGGGTAACTATAGACCGGTCAGCCTCACCTCCATCCCCGGAAAGGTGATGGAGCAACTTGTTCTTGGTGCTGTCTCTAGGCACATCAAGGATAGGGGGATCATTAGGGGCACTCAGCATGGCTTCACAAAGGGGAAGTCTTGCTCAACCAACTTGATAGCCTTTTATGAGGACGTAACCCGGTGGACAGATGATGGTAAAGATGTGGATGTGGTCTATCTCGATTTCAGTAAAGCGTTTGACACGGTCTCCCACAGCATCCTCGCAGCTAAACTGAGGAAGTGTGGTCTGGATGATCGGGTAGTGAGGTGGATTGTGAACTGGCTGAAGGAAAGAAGCCAGAGAGTAGTGGTCAGCGGGACAGAGTCCAGTTGGAGGTCTGTGTCTAGCGGAGTTCCGCAAGGGTCGGTTCTGGGACCAGTTCTATTTAATATATTCATTAATGACTTGGATGAGGGATTAGAGTGCGCTGTCAGCAAGTTCGCTGATGACACAAAACTGGGAAGAGTGGCTGATGTGCCGGAAGGCTGCGCAGCCATTCAGAGAGACGTGGACAGGCTGGAGAGTTGGGCGGGGAGAAATTTAATGAAATATAACAAGGGCAAGTGTAGAGTCCTGCATCTGGTCAAGAACAACCCCATGTACCAGTACAAGTTGGGGACAGAGCTGTTGGAGACCAGCATAGGGGAAAGGGACCTGGGGGTCCTAGTGGACAACAGGATGACCATGAGCCAGCAGTGTGCCCTTGTGGCCAAGAAGGCCAATGGCATCCTGGGGTGGATTAGAAGGGGTGTGGTTAGTAGGTCAAGAGAGGTTCTCCTCCCCCTCTACTCTGCCCTGGTGAGGCCGCATCTGGAGTATTGTGTCCAGTTCTGGGCCCCTCAGTTCAAGAAGGACAGGGAACTGCTAGAGAGAGTCCAGCGCAGAGCCACGAAGATGATTAAGGGAGTGGAACATCTCCCTTATGAGGAGAGGCTGAGGGAGCTGGGTCTCTTTAGCTTAGAGAAGAGGAGACTGAGGGGTGACCTCATTAATGTTTATAAATCTGTAAAGGGCAAGTGTGATGAGGATGGAGCCAGGCTCTTCTCAGTGACATCCCTTGACAGGACAAGGGGCAATGGGTGCAAGCTGGAGCACAGGAGGTTCCACTTAAATTTGAGGAAAAACTTCTTTACGGTGAGGGTGACTGAACACTGGAACAGGCTGCCCAGAGAGGTTGTGGAGTCTCCTTCTCTGGAGACATTCAAAACCCGCCTGGACGCGTTCCTGTGTGATATGGTCTAGGCAATCCTGCTCCGTCAGGGGGATTGGACTAGATGATCTTTCGAGGTCCCTTCCAATCCCTAACATTCTGTGATTCTGTGATTCTGTGATTCTGTGATTAAGGGGGTGGAACATCTCCCTTATGAGGAGAGGCTGAGGGAGCTGGGTCTCTTTAGCTTAGAGAAGAGGAGACTGAGGGGTGACCTCATTAATGTTTATAAATATGTAAAGGGCAAGTGTCAAGAGGATGGAGCCAGGCTCTTCTCAGTGACATCCCTTGACAGGACAAGGGGCAATGGGTGCAAGCTGGAACACAGGAGGTTCCACTTAAATTTGAGGAAAAACGTCTTTACGGTGAGGGTGACTGAACACTGGAACAGGCTGCCCAGAGAGGTTGTGGAGTCTCCTTCTCTGGAGACATTCAAAACCCGCCTGGACGCGTTCCTGTGTGATATGGTCTAGGCAATCCTGCTCCGTCAGGGGGATTGGACTAGATGATCTTTCGAGGTCCCTTCCAATCCCTAACATTCTGTGATTCTGTGATTCTGTGATTCTGTGATTAAGGGGGTGGAACATCTCCCTTATGAGGAGAGGCTGAGGGAGCTGGGTCTCTTTAGCTTAGAGAAGAGGAGACTGAGGGGTGACCTCATTAATGTTTATAAATATGTAAAGGGCAAGTGTCAAGAGGATGGAGCCAGGCTCTTCTCAGTGACATCCCTTGACAGGACAAGGGACAATGGGTGCAAGCTGGAGCACAGGAGGTTCCACTTAAATTTGAGGAAAAACTTCTTTACGGTGAGGGTGACTGAACACTGGAACAGGCTGCCCAGAGAGGTTGTGGAGTCTCCTTCTCTGGAGACATTCAAAACCCACCTGGACGCGTTCCTGTGTGATATGGTCTAGGCAATCCTGCTCCGTCAGGGGGATTGGACTAGATGATCTTTCGAGGTCCCTTCCAATCCCTAACATTCTGTGATTCTGTGATTCTGTGATTCTGTGATTAAGGGGGTGGAACATCTCCCTTATGAGGAGAGGCTGAGGGAGCTGGGTCTCTTTAGCTTAGAGAAGAGGAGACTGAGGGGTGACCTCATTAATGTTTATAAATATGTAAAGGGCAAGTGTCAAGAGGATGGAGCCAGGCTCTTCTCAGTGACATCCCTTGACAGGACAAGGGGCAATGGGTGCAAGCTGGAACACAGGAGGTTCCACTTAAATTTGAGGAAAAACGTCTTTACGGTGAGGGTGACTGAACACTGGAACAGGCTGCCCAGAGAGGTTGTGGAGTCTCCTTCTCTGGAGACATTCAAAACCCGCCTGGATGCGTTCCTGTGTGATATGGTCTAGGCAATCCTGCTCCGTCAGGGGGATTGGACTAGATGATCTTTCGAGGTCCCTTCCAATCCCTAACATTCTGTGATTCTGTGATTCTGTGATTAAGGGGGTGGAACATCTCCCTTATGAGGAGAGGCTGAGGGAGCTGGGTCTCTTTAGCTTAGAGAAGAGGAGACTGAGGGGTGACCTCATTAATGTTTATAAATATGTAAAGGGCAAGTGTGATGAGGATGGAGCCAGGCTCTTCTCAGTGACATCCCTTGACAGGACAAGGGGCAATGGGTGCAAGCTGGAACACAGGAGATTCCACATAAATATGAGGAAAAACTTCTTTACGGTGAGGGTGAACACTGGAACAGGCTGCCCAGAGAGGTTGTGGAGTCTCCTTCTCTGGAGACATTCAAAACCCGCCTGGACGCGTTCCTGTGTGATATGGTCTAGGTAATCCTGCTCCGTCAGGGGGATTGGACTAGATGATCTTTCGAGGTCCCTTCCAATCCCTAACATTCTGTGATTCTGTGAAAACGCACAAGACATAAAGGTTCATGGGACTGTCAGATGGTCCTATTTTACTGTGGTCCAAAATGGCTTTTGGAATTAATATTTTTTATTCATCTATTTAATATTTTAAGCACTTAATGCTGGCAATTATTTATTTTCATTATTACTACTATTTTTTTCATCATCCTGAGTCAGTTTCTCTTCTGAAAGACCATTTCTTCCCCATATGCCTGGAAATGAATGACATATGAATATCGGATGCTAAAATGTAACAAGAAATGATACATACCTGAATCCAAAAGTAATAAATCTAGATCTTCTGGGCAGACGAGAAGCAGATGTTAAATTTCCCGCGGGATATTTTTTTTTTGTCAACTAAGGAATATTACAGTCTACTGACTGAATGTAATATGTCCATATTATTTTTGACTAGTTCACTTGATATGTGATGTTGATCTGAAGTGATGTTTCCAAACAGACCATTCATGTTGTCAATAATTCAGATGCCAGTGAGCTGTCTTGGTATGCCAGACTGCATATGTTAACATTTAATGCCAGATTGAACTTGCTGTGCTATTCAGCAGGATGAATCACCATAAGGGAGAATGGCTCCCCAGGTGTATTGTGCCATATGTTTCATGGTGCAGTGAGTAAAGAATCCAAGGTGTTTGACCCACATCTTGCAGTGAAACTTCTACCAACTTCCTTGGGTTAGGTTGTGGGAACTCCTTTGATAGTAAATGTGTTGCCTCAGTGTATATAAATGATATAGCGCTGACTATAGAAAATCCTAGTGATGTTTCCACTGAAAATCTTGAATTCATCTAGTTGGAAGAATGTGAGGTATGCATTTACAAAACCAAGATAAAGAAAGGGTAACAGAAGCTATAAGATAATATGTGCAAAGGTCATCATCCAAAGATCCATGGAACCGGGGGCTTCAACTGGGACATTTTGGGGTTCAGCATAGCTCCAACAAGATTCTTCATCATTCCTGTTCAACAAAAATCTTTCTTTAGCTCGCTTGAAGATTAAATGCACTGGGTTTTCACTGTAGTAGAACACAAGGACTCCCAAAATTATTTTATTTCCCTAATAGAGGTTTTCGCTTTGAAGGAGGAAAGAGGGCAGTTTGATCTTTTTGTCTCGAGTGCTTAAACATTCATGTTGCCACAGAGGCACACTGATGTCACTGTTATCTCTACCTCCATCCAAAGTAATTAATTTTCTAAAATTTCCCCTTCATAACAAACTGCTGGTTCCTGCAACAAATAGAAGGTGATAAACAATTTTGTTTACATCTGGTAAGCCACTGTGAATTGTTAACTTTGAAATCAAATATTATGACAGACTGGTGTAACACAACGGTTTATCCCTTCTCTTGGTCATAAATTGGACAAGAATTGAAACAGTTGGAGAGCAGCCCATCTCTAGCCACCATCTGCTTCTTGTAAAATAACTGTATGTTGGATTTTTTGCTTTTTTAAATTAATGTTATTAACACACAATAAAAAAATACATTTAAATAGCATTAAGCTTGTTACACAAAACAACAAAATGGAGATAGTTAATCTGGATTGTGCCCTGTTTAAAATTATTTGGATGCCCCTTTTTATAATATTTTTGGCCTTCTACTATGTCCTGCCATTTGTTGCATTTCAAGCAGGTATCCAGCAGTGATAGGCACCTATTTCTTTACTATTATGGGGTATTTTTAAACCTCTTCTTCTTAATTTAATTTTTAATGCATTACTGGAATGACTATGTCTTTTAAAATTTCAGCTACTAAATCTAGTCCCAAACAGAGGTATGGCGCTGTATGTCTGAAATTATACATGTCCCATTGCCTTCAAAACAGGTAGTACCAAGCTATAGACAGTCTCTGCTTTGCTCAATTCTCAGTTCTGTCTGGGTAGGCTACTGATTCTTTTTGTAAATTATTTGTCCTTCTGTACTATTTTCTTCCTCCTTTGCCTTCAGTGACTAAGAGACTGTCCCTTACTCTGTTTACAAGGAACTTCCAGAAACAAGATGCTCAGCTTGATTCCCTCTGGTGTTTTTTTGAGAATAATGACATGACATGGAGTGTAATTTTACTGTATTTCATATGCTGTAGAACTTGCTGTTATGTTGTGTAGTTGGCTTCAACTACAAAAATACATAAATAAATAACAACTGTCCAATGATTCAGTTCAGGCTGCATTGATTGGGACAATTGATTCCCATGATTCATATCTTCCTAGCTCATCTATTATTTAAATTTTAGTATAAACACATTGAAATTCTTTCAGACTTCTGCAGCTCCCCACAAGAATGAGCCTAACAAACACTGCTGGCAGAGTGTCCTGATTGACAGTCCTTCCCCCAGAGATAGTAGAATTACATTCAAGCTCTTTCCAGTGAAAGAGCCAGAGGAAGTATGTTTGAAATTATCACTGCATTTCACCTTCCAGTATTTTCTCATATGAAGATGATTTCTGAAAAAACTTGTTTTCTCAGAGGACCAGATGCTTTCAGAGTGATGGCCAGATTCAAATAAACAAGTGTCTTTGTGGAGGATATTCATCTTCCACTGCAGACAAACCTAAAACCTAGAGTCCTTGTAAGCTTCACTCAAGTTCTAAGGGCTTACTTATCAGGGAGCAGAAATTTCGTGCTTGGCTTAAGTGCCAGCATAAACCTTTTCAGAACAAATCTTCAGAACATGGCACTTACACCCAACAACTCTTGCCCGAGAAGCCATACTTGTTTACTCAGTGCCTAGCTGGAATCCCAGGCAATATTTAGTTTAGCTAAATTTAATGCTCTGAAGCTGTAAATGCAATCTCAGTTAATATTATATTCTCTCCTAAAATTGCAGTGTTGATAGAAAAACATTGTGCTGTACAAGCCGTTATCAGATCCTGCCTATGGGGTGGGATACAAATAATAGAGGTAAGCAAATTATCTCTTGATTCTTTGCAGTTGGGAGATACTGCTGATATTTAGATCTATCTATCCAAGTATAAGCCTGCACTGGTAGTTTTCCAAGTTACACATATCTAAAATCCAAGGGCTTGTTTAGTACACTGATGCAATTCGATGCCCAAAGCTAATAAAGTTTTTTGCAGTGCTTTAAATTAGAGAGTTTCAAAATAATCCTTCAAAAGCTTCACTGTTTTTGCTAAGCTTCTTTTCTGAACAAGTTTATACTCCAACACTATATCTTTTGTTTGACCTCCGAAGAATGCTGTTTTCTCCTAGGAGTTTCTGTGGCTGGATATCATCTACAGCCATCTCAACCATTTTACTTCTATTGCCTATTATTAATTTTGCATCTATTATCTTTGAAAATAGTCTTCTCTGTTCCTACAGTTCCCTGCTTCTCCCTCCATCCTCACTCTTTTCCGTGATCTGCTTCACTTTTTTCATCATTTGGGTCCTTCCTTCATCTCTTCCTCTTTGTTTGACATGCAAAGCCACCATGAGGGAAAGTGCTGTGTGAATTTCGAAGTGTTCCTTATCTGTAGTCTAGCTCACACCTCTCCTATGAAGAAAGGCTGAGAGAGTTGAGGTTGTTCAGCCTGGAGAAGAGAAGGCTCCAGGGAGACCTTATTGTGGCCTTTCAATACTTAAAGGGGGCCTATAAGAAAGATGGGGGCAAACTTTTTAGCAGGGCCTATTTCAGTGGGACAAAGGGTAATGGTTTTAAACTAAAAGAGGGTAGATTTAGACCAGATATGAGGAAGAAATTTTTTACAATGAGGGTGGTGAAACACTGGAACAGGTTGCCCAGAGGGGTGGTAGATGCCCCATCCTTGGAAACATTCAAGGTCAGTTTGGATGGAGCTCTGAGCAACCTGATCTAGTTGAAGATGTCCTTGCTTATTGTAGGGGGAGTTGGACTAGATGACCTTTAAAGGTCCCTTCCAACCCAAACTATTCTATTAGTCTCTGATTCTATGTTTTGTGGTTGTTCTTTCTCCTTGTCACAATTTCTTGATTCCTTCCATTCATCTGTATGTATGATGTCCATTTTTTTCAGTCTTTCGTGACTTCTCTAACACCATCTAGCTACAGGTTGTTCCTAATCTCTTCAGATGATCACTTGCTACTGTATTATACAAGACATTACTGGAAAGATGTATTTTTAGATTCTGTCTCTGTCCACTGTATGCTCTGGTTTTGAATGTACCCAGGAATTCCTTGTTTTTCACCCAATCATATTCAAGTTCTGAAACTCTCAAGGCTTCATAACTTTGCCCTTCCTCCACATCCCTATTTGCCTTTTAATGTTATCCCCTCCATTTTTTACTGCTCTGCATGTCTACAGTTTCTACCATAACTGTCTTCACGTCTTGCCAGTTTCTATCATAGCTGTGATTTCTCTATGACCCTCACACATGATTTGGAATGATGGGACTGGGCATCAATTTCCAATCAATGGTGCCAACTAACTTTCATTTTCCTTGTCATCATTCCCATTTTTTATCTTCTCTGAAACTAGACTGGACACTCTTTAGGATAGGAGATTGATGGACCTATTTGAGCATCTAATAGAAAGAGGCCTTGGTGCTCAGTGAAGCTTCTCCTTGCAGTAGCAGAGCATCAGTACAAATAAATAAGAGTTTTCATTATCTCAGTGGGGCTAATTTCTCTGAATTGTACAAGGCAGGCTCAGTTTTGTTTTTCAACTTGCCTTTCTTTTGCTGACAGGGAAGATAAACAAGAAAAATATATCTCCACAGCCCCAGGAAAAAAAC
This sequence comes from Nyctibius grandis, assembly GCF_013368605.1. NCBI lineage: Eukaryota > Metazoa > Chordata > Aves > Nyctibiiformes > Nyctibiidae > Nyctibius > Nyctibius grandis. The sequence goes on from NC_090660.1 coordinate 89,062,459, forward strand.
CCAGATGATTTTCCATTTGTTAGCTGGTACTTGTTCTTCCATTAACTAAATGAAATAATGTGCTATACATTACATTAAAGGGCCTTATCTGGATTTATGTACTCAGAGGCTTATTACTTATAACAGTCAGAGATGAATTGCCATTTAAATAATGGCTTATTCATTAATATATGCACTGAAGTACATAGTCATGCTATGGAAGAGCTTAAACAATTATCATGCTTGCTAATAATATCTCATAATGAGCTGATACTCAATATCCTATTGACCTTTCTGTACTCTCTGAAAATTGTTAAGGATGAGAGAGGTGTAAGATCTCATAGAACTTTTTTTCCCAGAAATATAGTTCCAAAAAATGTGATTAAGGGCTGTATCCTCGTCCATTTCAAGGAAAACAGTAATGGGTATTGTTTATGGTTCTGAAATAACCAAGCGGACCAGTCAGACCCATAAGACCACAGCTGAAGGTAGCACATTAAGTATTAAATGCATTGAATAGCACAAAAGATTTTTGAGTCTGATGTTTTGGTAAAAAATAATTTTCTTTTAATCAAAAGTGAAATAAAGGGATACTTTGTTTTCATTTACATTTAGTATTAAATTAAATTAAATTGTGGAAATTACCTTCCCCTTATTTGTTTTCACTCTATGCAGACCTGACATTTCCAGGGTTCCTGAGATCTTGCAGACCTGCAATGTTAATCCAAGGCACCTGCTGGTTGTAGGCGCCAGGCAGTGTCTGCAGTAGACTGCTCTTCCTTCTTCCCCTACTGTTGTGTAATAAAGTCTTCATTGCTTAGATGGATAACTCACTTCAGTGATCTGACAGCTCCAAGCCTGTGATTTCCCATGAAGCTACACATCAGTTAGCTGAGCTCAGAAACATGAAAAATGAATTCCAGGCTTTTTATTTCTATAGTCAGTGCCAACACACCTATATAAGCACATACTTGTCCACCACCACGGTGCAGTACCAGTAACTTTGATGAGACAACATCCATTTCCCTTAAAGGATCTATGGATAAATGTAAGGTATGTCAGACCACACTCAAGTTGTGGATTGCAACTGGAAAGAATGAGAAGATGTCCTGGTCACTGAAGCCTGGAAGGACTTAAAATTCACATACTCACATGTAAAATTCACATGTTTAAACTGAAACAGGGGGTTCCAATCTTCTTCCAGAAATTACCTGCTTGAGATAGATTGTTAGACAAGCATCTACTTCTAGTTAGGATGGCTGATGTGTTCTTTTCACTAGTTCTTTCCTTTGATGTCCGTAATATAAGGAAATAATGATCCTTCTGGCCTTGGGAATGCTGAAGCAATTTTGTTTCACAGCTTTCACTGAGCACTGGAAACTGCCACTCCTGCTAAAGGTTTTCATATTGTGTTTTCAATATGTAACACGGGCCTCAGGTACCTTCGTCTGACAACCGTGCTGCATACTCAGTGATGTTGCTTTTGTGAATCTGCTCTCTCTGTCTTAATTTCATTAGAGACGTAAAACTCTCCTTCAAGAAAATTGTGCTTCACTATGGAGTATTTCTTGCAGTCACCCAGTATGAACAATTGTTCATATAACAATCATGTAATAAAGAAGTTATTCACAAGCAAATTCTTCACAGTCATTTTACATATCTGTATCCATATATGCGTATAGACACATAAAATGCACGCACATTCGAAAACACCATCTCAGAGAGTGAGAGGGATTTCAAAGGATTTTTAGAATGAGAGAAGCTCAGGAAGAGCAATGATGTGCACCACCCCTTTGTGAGCCAGAGGTTATCACACAGACAAGCAGGGCTGGAGCACATATCTCTGGATGGTGGAGTCACCATCCCTGGAGATGCTTAAGAAAAGACTGGATGTGGCACTTAGTGCCATGGTCTATTTGACACAGTTGTATTAGGTCAAAGGTTGGACTCAATGATCCCAGAGGTGTCTTCCAACCTAGGCAATTCCGTGATCCTGTGAATGCTGCTGAAGGATTAATTCTTTGTCTAGTGGAGTTTTCATATGTAAGCACTCAAAGCGGAAATGTCATCTAAGACATCTTGACAAAAAGTAGTTACAAGTAAATGGGCTTTTTTTTCCCACTGCTTAAAAAAGGACTATTTGTACTTAGAAAAACTAGATAAAGCATAATATGACAACCTCTTTAAAAAGGGAAAAAAATGCTAGCATTTTAGAGGCAACGCATTTTTGATGTACATTGCCATATCCCTATTAAAGCTCATGCAGCCATAAGAAATATACTAGCTGCAATGTTCTCATTTTGTTTTTAGTACTCTTATATAAATGCATTTAAAATAAATGTCATGGTTAAAACCAGTGCTAAAGTTAGTGGCTCCAGATGCCAAAAGATTTTCCAGTCTTTTGCCCAGCAAAATTTAATTAAAAAATACAGAGCAGATTTTACATTTTAGGAATATACCTGCCCTCCATCTCTGTGTATATATACATGTATGTACATAGAAATACACCTCACCACCCGCAACAAACCTCCAGTTCTTTTCCCTCTTGCAGTATAAAAAAAACCCAGTCTGATTTCCTCCAAGCTTTGTTATTAAAAAAAATGGCTTTAGGGCAGTGAATGCCAGTTTTCATCTCTCGGCAAAGTTTATAGCCAAGATGTAAACCCCTGAAAACAGGAGTTTATAATTTAAATGCTGACACAGCCTTAACTAGAGCAAGGGGAACACTGTTGCCATAATAACTGCCATTCTCTGGAAAGTATTTATGGCAAGGCTTCAACCTTTCTTAAGGCAGAAATTCAGGCCTTTGGCTACCATTGACTGTGGGTAATGGCAGTGAGATCCAGATTCCTGGGGATGGAGCCATCAGTACTCAGAAAGTGAAGCCATTTTAACATGTCTGATAAACCTGTTTGTGACCTAGGGATGTGCTTGATCCTGCAGCCCTGAAGCCAATGGAAGTTTTCTTTCCAGTGGTTTGAACAAGAGCAGGTCTGAGTCCCTTGTGTCCATCAATATCACATTCTTTTGTTCCTATCAAGACCTTCCAATAAAACCTGTTTATATATCTGTCTTTCCTAATTGAAACCAGAATATATTTCTTTGCCTCCCACTTAAACAATGCTGGAATTAATATCTTTTTACACCATAAAAAGTAGAATGTTACAATTCTGTAAATATACTGAAGGAAAGACCGAACATGAGATTGAATTGTGACCTCTATTTATAAAGACATACTTGTTTTAGAAATTTCTCTTGCGGTTGCTTGCTCTTTCTCTCTCTCCCCTCATCTTGTCCTTTTACCCCCTCCTTGTCCTTTTACTTCTTTCCATATGCCAAACAAAAATAATAATAAAGCCTGTTTTTTTTAAACATGTGAAATAAGGAGGATGAAAATGTCTTATATATAAAAGTATTACATAATTGTAATGTCTAAAAAAGGAATAAAATTACATGTAATTGTACAGTCTCCTTCAATTAGAATTCAAATACTTTTATTTTTCCCCTCAAGATGGCACAGAAATGTCTCAAATCCACACATCATAAATGTAATATGAAAAAATATTATATGAATGTTTACAATATGCTATCCAATTCGTGAAGCTTACTTGTTCCCAAATACTCTAGCCTCAAGTCTCCAGTATGAGGATGGCTTTGTGCCACTGTCATGGTTAAAACCAGTGCTAAAGTTAGTGGCTCCAGATGCCAAAAGATTTTCCAAGCTCAGAGGTGCAGACCTCTGCAGGACATTTCTGATACCTCCTTCCTGATTCTTCAAGGCCAGAGCTGAACTATTTCTTTTCCTGTATGATCAAATCTTGCCTTATTGATAACCAGTATTAATTAGAGCAACTTTCAGTTTGTTTTCATTTGCGATGGAGAGAGTAGATCATTGTATTTCAGCTTTAGGACTTGTGGCATCAGAAACTCGTTGCTGTCGCCTGTTTGCAGTTTGAGCCACTTTGAGAACAGGAGAGTTTAGGAGGAGAACAGGGAAGTTCAGATTTTTGGGACACAATGCTGTAAGGATATATCACATAGCCACTTCAATTCGTCAAGCTGTTCCCGGTGAATATGTGATTGACTTTTTTGTGGCCTAGGTAATATAGAAAGAGGTAATGGAGAAAAACTTGTCAACTTATTTTCAAATTCTAAAATGACACAGTGTGTTTCATTCATGGATAATAAAGCAAATATTGTGTGAGAGGACCAGTTCCTTCATGTAAAAAATAATGTAAAATATTGAATTTTGGATTATAACTGTCATTTGTAATAGCACCTTCTAGCTTGTATCACCACTGTAGCGTAAGGCAAACAAGACAAAATTGCCTCTAAGTAAGGATCTACCTGTTCAGCGAATTAACAAAACTGCTCTCTTTAGTAACGCCACTTTGAAATTTCATGCCAGCATGAAATTCACTCTTAACCAGGTACTGCTGTCTTTTTGTGGAGTCTACATTTTTTAACATTGTTTTTAGTTTGCTCGGAAATAGATTTGAGCATTTAAGTTAGGATATTTTATTTTCCCAGAGCTGTAAGGAGGATCAAAGTTAGAATATGAGTTTGCTGCTTCATGTAGGTGAGGTTCATAAAGACATTCCAGGGGTGAAATTTATCAACTCAAATAATATTTAGAGTGTGTAGAAGTGACTATTTACATCTTCATCAGGAAGATACCTAAGCCAGCTTCTAGGAAGTGTTGAATATGTTTGAAACCCTATGTTTCCCTAGGCTTTGATACTTCTCTGTTGCTGTGAGTGAGGTACCTTTGTGTATCTCCTAGCTGAGTTCAGGATTCAAGATATTGTTCTGAATATTGAACATAGGCTGATGTTTTCTTATCATAAGAATGTCTCATTCACCATCTATTGGCTAATTTTATGTCATGTCAGCCTTACACCTATCCATTAGAAGGAATCCCTCATGTAAAAAATGGTGCAAGAACTGGGGCCAGAATGAAAAAGGAAGCAAAAGAGGACAACTGTGAGACAATGAGATGTGTCCATTGTGGAAACAGGACAGTTCCTGTGTTTCAGTTTTTCTTCCAATATTGCTAATGCATTTTATCCTAAGACTGTTACATGGAAAACACATATTCTAAGCAGACCCCCAGGAAAGAACTACTTTAGCTTCCCCTCCTCTCCAGCAGAGTGTTTTGCCTATTAGATTACAGAAATAGACTCCCCTTTGAAATTTTCTGTGCAGGACAAACAAATTCCACATTCCTGGCTGCAAAAAAATGGCATGGCTTCAACAAAAGCCAAGTGGCTAGGGCACTGTCCGAAGACATGGGAGCTGTGGATTTGTATCCACTCAGGCTGATGATGGTGTAGTTTTTCAATTTCCAGGCCAAGTCCTGTAAGTAGAATACTATGATTTCAGCAGGACGTGGCACTACCATGTTTGGCAAGTGTTTGGATGGATTTGAATGCCATGCTGTGCTGCATTCAGTGTTTGCACAAATTAAACAGGTTCAGAAATTGTTGACTAGCCCCTGTCCTCATGGATGTTAGTACCAGGTGCCTTGTTTGGGTATTCCAGATGATTCCCAGAGGTAGGAGTCAAACTGCCCAACTCAACTATGATGGAGACAATTCTGGTTTTATGCCAGAGCAGAATTTAAGTTATTGAAGTAAGTTCTCTTGCAAGATGTATTTCTCTATAGCATCTCAGAAGTTTAAGTGATTACTTGCAAGAGAGTTGTGATAGTTTGTGGCTTACTATTGAGAACAAAGGCAAGTAAATTTCCACTTAGTAATTTAGGAATCTGAAGTCTTTCGAGCTCTTTGTTTTTATTAGAGCTGTAAGAGGTTAGGAAATGTCTAGAGAGGAATTGATATATGCTACGACTCATGGGTCCTGAGTTACTATGCAGTTTATTCAGTGAGACCACCTAATTTCCTCAGAGTCCATTTTATTTTACATATAGCAAGGAGAAAGAATAATATGCTTCCCTCTTTGCCCAATTTGTTTAATAGCTGTAATTTAAGCTACTGAAATCTTGATTAAGGAGTTCAGAAGGTGGAATTAAAAGAAGCCAAGGGGTAGAGTCAAGGACTTCAAACACCTTAAAAAACGCCTTTATTTTTATAAAAAGAAGTAAGACTTTGACTTAATTGATGCTTTTCCCCAAGGATAATCTATGAGATTTTATCAGGATTCATTACGTTCTAACTTCATCTTTGAACCCTGAAAAACTGTGAGAGTTCCTTAGTCTTTTGAACAAAGAGGTTAGAATAAACCAAGTGTGAAGCTCACTAGTGTTTGCTATGAAACTTGTACACAAAAAGAAAAATAAGCATTTTTCCTTGGCCATATCTGGGCTCTATAGCATGAGTTATGTTATATGCCTGATCCTGTAAAAACAAGTCTGCAATCCTTTCTTTTGTTTTTATAAATAAATTATGCATATGATGTTTGCATTTTAAAATCAGCTTATAGCCTGATCACAAGGAGGGAGAAAACTGCTTGAAATTGGCCTGTGAAAGATGTGATCACGACTGAGTTCTGCTTTCATGAAACATTCCCTGCAGAGATCATTCTTAGCATCCTAAGCTGGGTCTGTGTGGGAGAGAGGTGTCTGCTGCTAGTTTCTGTGGTCTGAAAAAAAAAGACAGCGTCACATGGCATCTCTCTCACTGTTGTTTGACATACTGCACACTGCAGTGCACACATTGCTTTTCTTACTCACCCAGCTTTAATTTCTCACCATTTTCTTTTTGTTTGTTAAACAACTTATTCATCATCCCTGTTCATCCAGGAATGGTTGCTAGAAGGAAACTGGAGCTGACTGGAAGTAAGCTTGCTGTTGGGTGTACTGAAGACCACCTTCTTTTAGGAAAGATCACCTAAGTCTGTATTCATATTATTCTCAGTTTAAAGGGAGAGTATGTATATTGTTCTATAATTGTGTATCTGTGTTATGTGTTGCCTTACAAGCTCCTATAAGGATATATATCTTAACAGGACTGCTGCTTTTATTCAGCCAAAGATACTGGGATTGTTGGGTTCCAAAAACTCTGGACATTTCCCCCACTGCTAACAAAGTAGAAAAAAATCAACCTTCCTGTTTCTCAGGCCAATAGAATAGGAAATAAGAAAATGGAAATAAGCAAAATAAAATAAGCTAGCTGCAAAACTAGGAAAACTGGAAAACTGTATTTTATCCAAGACAGCTCCTCCAGAACACTTTTATTTTTGCAGTAATAGAGAGTAGTTCCAGTCAACAGTTGCCACTTCTACCTTTTATCCTTGGCTCTGACTCAGTAGGGATCAATGCTATCTCTTTGCTAGGTCTGCACATAGTGTACTATTTTGCTATTCACCCTTTTACAGCTGGGCTTACTAAAGCTGTGCACAAGGCTCTGGCAAATGCTTGACTCCCTTCACACTTCCTTTTGCCTACCTTTCTATCAAAATAGCTCTCGACATTCAGACAAGCAAGTAAGTCCACTTATTTTTCATTACCTTACTCCTCAGAGTGCCCAGATAAAGCAGACTCTCTGACAGAGTTCACTAAACATGTGGAGGATATGGGGCAAACATATTATTTGCCCTCTTTCCATGCTATCTGTTCTTTTACTTTGGCACCTCCACCCTGAGCTGTTCATGATCCATAATGAACCCTCTCTCACTGTGTGGGCCTCCGCAGTTTATTTGATTTGGAGCAGTCTAGGCTGAATGCTGGCAAGAAATTAAAATATGAATGTAGGTGAAATAACACTGCATTTTTGTGTGTTGTTAGAGAATCTCTCAGATCACTAAAAAATATCATGAACACCCACTCCAAGATTTAATTTTTGCTTGAAATTCATTAAAATAAACAAGTTTTGGTATCAGCAAAAGAATATTTAAATATCATTAAGGTTTTGACAGAAATCCACAGAAGCATGGAAATGCCCAATTAAGGCAGAAATGCACCATATGGACTTGAATGTGATAAGTAGTAAGCAAGCTGTTATAGTGACACCCTGCTGTGGTTAGGTGTGGAACACATATGTCCCTCTTAGGCTTTATCTACAGATGTTCTTACTTTGTAGCTCTGTTTGTTTTACCAGACATGAAAGGATTGAAATAGAGAGGGTGGGTGAGATTTTTTAATTTTGCTTCCTTGGTGCCTTTTATTTTCATATTTGAATTTATAAATATTATTGAATATAGTCATGTGGAATCACACTGGGCTAGAAGCTGTTCCCTGCTTGCTTACTTGTTCACAGAGTTCAATTAACTCAATAGAAAAAGACTGCTCTAAGATGTAAGGAAAGCTATGGAAAAAGTGATAGTTGTTCAATTTCTTCATCCTCATCGTAAAATTCAATCTGGAATATAAAATCAGGTAAGCATAAATTATTTGGCTTCATGCCAAGATAATCCATTGAAATTCTGTGGCTTGAGGGAAAGACAGCAGAACCACCACTGGTCTCTTCTGGTTATCTGTTCCATCACTCAATTTCCACCAAGGATTTCTGAAAGGATAGCCCATTTGTGAGCAGAGTGTTCTAGGAATAGCCTGAATGACATGAAAATCCATGTCAGGGTTGATACTCAAGATACTTCTGGCTGTGTTTCTGCATACTTATCAGCTGATACAACTGCCTGAAGGGAGGTTGTAGTGAAGTAGGAGTCGGCCTCTTCTCCCGGGCAACTAGCAATAGGACAAGAGGACACAGCCTCAAGCTTCACCAGGGGAGGTTCGGGTTAGACATTAGGAAGAATTTCTTTTCAGAAAGGGTTATTAGACATTGGAATAGGCTGCCCAGGGAGGTGGTGGAGTCACCATCTCTGGATGTGTTTAAGAAAAGACTGGACATGGCACTTAGTGCCATGGTCTAGTGGACAGGGTGATGTCAGGGCAACGGTTGGACTCGATGATCCCTGAGGTCTCTTCCAACCTGGTTGATTCTGTGATTCTGAAACCTTAAGAATGTAGGTTGAACAATATATCAAAGAGCAAAACATTTGACACTGTCTTGCACAACATCCTTGTTTCTAAATTGGAGAGACATGGACTTTACAGAGGGACCACTCAGTGGATAAGGAATTGGCTGGATGGTCGCACCCAAAGAGTTACGGTCAACGGCTCGATATCCAAGTGGAGACCAGTGACGAGTGGCGTTCCTCAAGGGTCAGTATTGGGACCGGTGCTGTTTAACATCTTTGTCAGTGACATGGACAGTAGGATTGAGTGCACCCTCAGCAAGTTTGCCAACCATACCAAGCTGTGAGGTGCGGTGGACACGCCGGAGGGAAGGGATGCCATCCAGAGGGACCTTGACAGGCTTGAGAGCTGGGCCTGTGCAAACTGCATGAAGTTCAACAAGACCAAGTGCAAGGTCCTGCATATGTGTCAGGGCAATCCCAAGCACAAATACAGGCTGGGTGAGCAGCCCTGAGGAGAAGGACTTGGAGCTGATGGTTGATGAGAAGCTCAACGTGAGCCAGCAATGTGCGCTTGCAGCCCAGAAAGCCAGCTGTATCCTGGGCTGCATCAAAAGCAGCATAGCCAGCAGGTTGAGGAGGTGATTCTGCCTCTCTACTCTCTGCTCATGAGACCTCACCCAGAGTACTGCGTTCAGCTCTGGGGCCCCCAACATAAGAAGGACATGGAGCTGTTGGAGCGAGTGCAGAGGAGGGCACTAAGATGATGAGAGGGCTGGAGCACCTCTCCTATGAAGAGAGGTTGAGAGAGTTGGGGTTGTTCAGCCTGGAGAAGAGAAGGCTCCGGGGGGATCTTATAGCAGCCTTCCAGTACCTGAAGGGGGCTTACAGGAAAGCTGGAGGGAGATTTTTTTACAAGGGCACGTAGTGATAGGACGAGGGGTAATGGTTTTAAACTGAAAGAGGGTAGATTTCTGTTAGATCTTATGAAGAAATTGTTTCCTGTGAGGGTGGTGAGACAGTGGAACAGGTTGCCCAGAGAAGTTGTGGCTGCCCCTCCTTGGCAGCGTTCAAGGTCAGGTTGGATCCGGCTTTGAGCAACCTGGTCTAGAGGAAAGGTGTCCCTGCCCATGTCAGGGGGGTTGGAACTAGGTCCCTTCAAACCCCAAACCATTCTATGATTCTATATTCCAAATGTACCTGTCTAGGTGGTAAAAAAAATTTTGGTGTACACAAAACTTCATGGGCATTGTGCTGACATTTGTGTTACAACAGTTTCCACCTTCATAGGAATCCTTGTGCTTAGCAACTTCAAAGTTTCTGTTATATTTGTGTGTTTTGCTTTTTTTTTGTGGTCTTTTTTTTGTTGTTTTTTTTTTTGGCTTTTTTTTTACTCAATAGTTGACAAATACTCAAATACTCAAATACTGGGAGCTGGAAGCAGCAAAATATCCTCTCACTGAATGTGCCTAAATTTTTTTTTCCCCCACTTATCTGGATTAGGCAATAGACTATTCAGTCAATTTCTCACTTCATCCTGAGGCTGACTTTTTTTTTGTAACTCTAGAAATGCCAAGAATAACTTTAGGGTTCTCCTAGATCATGAATTGCCTTTTAATCTCCCATGTTGTTTTGTTTCTTGGTTCTCTGCACTTCACAAAATATTTCTAAGGTCCAAAGACATGTGATTGTCTTTAGCCAACTTTCACACATTTTTTAGAATGCCTATTTAAGAATTAAATCCTACTGACATGATTTAAGTATCACAGTCAGCAGCACTTAGTGATATATAATATTAAATGTGTCTGGCAATTAAATAAACAAATAAATCATAGCATCACAGGAGATGAATTGCCTCAACTTATTACTTGTATCTCTTCCTGTTCAGCTCCCTCTTTTGGATCTCTGGCACTAGAAGCAAACTCCATGTGACAATAATGAGTTGATTAACTTCCAGATTTGTTGATAATTTTCTCACCTTACAAACTGATAAATCAGAAGAATATAAGAGGGGACTTGTGAAAACGTAATACATATTTTAGAAAAAAAATTTAATGTGAAGAAAGTAGGAAATCTCACAGAAATAAGATGTATCAAAGCTTTGGAAGCCAGATGTATGTATAATTTTAGTTATTTGCCAGTCTTGGAATTTCTAGTCGAAAAGGAGAACACTAAGCTTATTAAAAGTGTAAAGAGTACTGTTTTGTATGCAATTACTAGTGCATGTTTGAAGCAGGAAAGGCAAACACACTTATAGAAGATATAGGATTAAAAAAAAAAGAGAATAAAAACATGTAAGGTTTTCCTGATTCTGTGGGAATGTCATTCTGATGTTAGAGCTGATGTCAGTTTCAAGCAATGAAGGAAATAAAGGGCTCTGTTGGCATGCATTAACTGAACTACCGCATAGGGTCACCGTATGCCCCTTTGTAACATCAGGAGAAATCAGGACCAGGTTGATAAGCACTTCCTTTGCACGTCTTGTTTGTGTCTCTTGCTACTCTATTTTCTCCCTTTTTATGGGTAAGGCAACAAGTATATGACAAGCCTAAGAAACAAAGAAAGAACTGGTTTGCATTTACACTTTTTCTTACACAGTCTAGCCTCCCTTATTCACAGGGAAGGACAACTATGGGCATGACATGGCAAAGACTTCTAGGGTTGTATGTGTATAGTTGCTGGTGATGAGTAGATCTTTCTAGTTTCTGTCAAATTTTAACACAGAAGGGGATCAGAGTGATAATGGGTGCTCTATGAGTAGTTGGATGTGTAAGCACAGGCAAGTCAGGATGTCAATGTAAATTATGATTAATATATGAAGGAAACAATTTTAAGATTCTTATGAGGCTGTTATTGTGCTTAGAGAGGGAATTGAATAAAAAGAATTGTTTTGTGGTTAAATCATGGAAAGAATATATGGATATAAAATTTTGGCCCTCATGAAGAAAATGGCAAGTCTACCAATAATTTCAGTAGCGTTAGAATCTCACCCCAACTTCCTATTCCTGCATGTCTAATAACTGGATATATAATCTGGGACAAAACTAATGGCCTATACATGTCTCTTCTACAATCATTAACATGGGAAACTGTACTGTTCTTTTCCTACTTGTTCAAGGATAATGGAGATCCTTGCACAAGAGATGTTATGTGTGCCCATGTGATGATTTGCATGATGGCTCTATAGCTGGCTAGTGCTAAATACCTTTTTTTGTTTCCATTTGACTTTGCCAGGTTGGTGTCTTTATGACATAAACATGCACAACCAAGTTGGCCATTGTTCACATCCTTAATATGAATCAGCACCTTTCCTCAGCAGAGAAAGGCTCTCAGTGAGATTTCTCACAATATTTGAGCTTACCTTGTAAGCCGGACTTTGAGTAAGCTGTAGGGATGAGAAGAGGGGAGTGGGGGGGTGAGACCTCACTGGGATTTAAGGAACACTGGTGAATGACAAATCCAAATGTAGGGGCAGATTCTTACCCACCCTCCTTCAGATTCCACCTCTTGCCCTTCACCAGAGAAGTGGTCTTTGGCAGCCATAGTGTTTCAGCTCCATTTTCGGTTCAAGTGGTCTTCCAGAGTGGTGGTCTGATGTGGGTTGTATAATGGACATCCATTGACTCCTTAGGATCCTTCTTGAGGCAGACAGGATTTTCAGCTGTGTTTTGATCTGCTGATCTGCTGCCTTATCCTGCACTGCTATTCTTTTTCCTGAGTTATCAATTGCTTTCTGGGCCTCTTCCTCATGTGAGGTCCTGGTTCTTTCCAGTGCTTAAGGTCTACCCTCCCTCCAGTCCAGGATCAAATGGGCTGGCAACTTTCACGAGCACTAAATTCATCTAAAACATATTTATTAAAAAACTGCTTCAAATTAGAACCAGAAATTATTGTGGGGAGATGGGGAGGAGGGGAGAAACCCTTGGTGGTTTAAAACTAATTTCACGAATGCTAGAAATATAAAGGAAAGGCTTAAGCGTAAGAGAATTTTCTATATGCTGCATATTGCAGTCACAGGAGGACAGTAACTCAGGCCCTCTCAATCAATTCCAATTTTTTATAGTCAGCTATTGTAAAGCGTTTTGCGCCCTGATTACACATCAGCTGCTGAGACCTGAACTTCCTGAAGTTCAGAACAGCTGATCCCAATGAATAAGTAACCAGTCTGCTAAAACTCATGGTACCTGACCTACTTTTCAGAACTTTTCCCAAATGTGTCACATACCAGTATATAATTCCCCCAACAATCAAACCATGCAGTGCTTTTGATATTGTTCCATACGCAAAACCTCCTTTTCAAGAACCTCCTTTCCCAAAGATCATTTGTATGTTGAGTCATACATCATGTAATAATTTTTGTCCGTAATTGCTCCCAGTTATGAAGCTCTCATACACACTGAAAAATCAAGGATTGGTGAGAAACTAAAGGTCACCATGAAGCTTTGCTTGATTTTAGGATCCCTTTGACTACTCTTTGAAAGTGCTTAGGTACTTTTTCCCTGCTTTCCTTTTCCAGCTTGGACTAGAATCTTTAACCCACAGTGACAGAAACAATGACCTTTTGCCTAAGGCTCTGAAACAAGTTCCTTGGGACTGATATTTAGTTTTTGTCTTTGCCGTAGATTTCCTGGCTGATCTAGGGAATTCACTTAGTACTCAACCAAATAAAGGGATGTGAAGCTTTTAAGTCCAGTGCTGAAATGCCTAAATTTTAGGCTCCTGGCCCTCAGATTAAGCATTAAAACCTGGAGCTGGAAATATAGCTACACAGTGCACCAAGAAAATTAGATGCAAGTGCAAAAATATTAAAGAAATCTTGACAGTAAAAAGGGGAAGGATCAAGTTGAAGTGGACAAGAGAATATCCCTAGAGGTAGACACTTGTTAATGCCAAGCTTAAGATTGCATACAGAATTTCAGTCTTTTTCATTGCTTCTGGCAGGCATTTTGAATGCAGAATTCTCTTATAAAGGTAGATGCCTCCAATTACTCTGAAAGAATAAGGTTTTGTTTTAAAGGCATCTATGCCACTGATGCTTGTCTTTATGTAACAATAGGTTAGTGAATTAATTGGAGAGGTAGGAATTTGGGTTCTCTCTTCAGCTTAGTGAGGTTAAAACTTCTCTCATGAAGGATCTATAGCCTACCTCTTAGGCAGTTACCCAATATATGTGACTTGTACCATAGTTCGTGCTGTCCCATGACTCGTAAAAGTGAAATTCACAGGCTTGAAAGCAGAGGCTGGAAACAAATACTACCTTCTTGTAGGTGAGTGCATGGCATCATTCCCTCTCTTGGAGTTGATTGTTTTTTTTTTTATTGTTGGTTTTCTTTTGGGTTTTCTGTTTGTTTGTTTGTGGTTTGTTGTTTTTTGTTCGCTTTTTTTTTCCTAACTCCATGATTCTCTATAAGGAGAAAAAAAGCTGTCTGTTACTATGCATGTCCCAGTGTCATGGGACCCTCTTTGCAGCTAGGCTTCTATATGTTCCTGTAAGAAAATAATTAAAACAGTCACAAACACTGAACAACAAGTTATTTCTGTAGTATTTCCAACAAGAATAAGAATAGAAAGCACTGCAATTTTCACAGAAAGCCCTTAGAGAATTCCAACCTCAGTTTCCAAATTAGGACACTAGTGGAAACACCCAACATATGAGATGTAAATTTAAAATCTCAACAGTCTGTCTTGTGAGAAAGAATTCATAGAGCCAATGTATTGATCAGAGTAGTTAGAGCTGAAATTCAGTTTTGTTTGTAATCTACCTTGAGAGATGCTTATACAAAAATGTATTTATTTTAGTCAGAAATTTGTAGTTTTGGTTCAATACCAAGCTAATGGTCTGATCTGTTCTTTAGATTGATAAATACATAAACAAATTGAAAAGGTCTAGTTATTTCAACATCAATATTAGTCTTACTGAAACATTCAAAGCCTTGAAACCCCATCTCATGCTCCTGTGAAATGTTATTTGTTCAATGGATCTCTAGTGAACACAAAAATCAGGCCAAGTTTGAAGTCATAAACATATGTCATAGACATAAATCAATGTACACGGTTGACTACAAAGATGAAGGGATAGCATGGTCTTGCAAAAGCATTTGTGTGTGTGCTTCAGTTTAACTTAATCCTAAAGGGACTTAAACACTTTAAATTGGTTAGGTAGATGATCAAATGTTTTGAGGAATCAAAATCAGAGGTCCACTGACTGCACCAGATACCCACACAACGAAAGTCTGGAAGGAAATGTTGGACTCTGGTAGAAAAAACACAAATAGAAAGGAGGTACTAGAACATAAGAAAAAAAAAAAAGGACTGAAAGACTGAAGAGCTGGATGGCAAATACTCTAAAAAACCTTTAACCTTCACTATATTATACAACCAAGTTTTGAAAGAAAATTGAAAATAAAAGAATAGCAGCATTAAAATAATTTCACCTGGGGTCAGTGAATATTTAAAATATGAAATTAATTTTCTTTCAAATAGTGTGTTAATGAGGGGATTTTGAAATATTGCCTTTTGGCATAATGTCTGTTTACTTTTCACTTTCATGAGCAAATGTGTGAACAATAATGCAAAGCTTCAAAGTTAAGATAAAATAAAGAAAAGCATAAGGAGAGGTAAATGGAACTGAAAACCATATTCAGCTTTTCAGGATTTTGCAAGATAAATTCAATAATTAGGATAATGGACATTATCAAGGAAGGCAAGGAAGGATTTAGTGTCTCAGAACTTTCCATCATCTTCATTAACCTAGAAGCATGTGTCCACTGCAGCTGTATAAGAACTTCCCAGATTAGAAGAAAGGAGGGAATTCTTATTTATACCTACTTTGGTGAAAATGGTGAGAGATCATTTTTACAAGGAAGTGAGTAAAATAATGGGCTGGGACTTCAGGTCCCTGCATTTAATTTCCTGTTCTGTACACAGATTTCCTGTGTGTCTTGGAACAAATTGTTTAGCCCCTCTGTTCCTCAGTTCCGCTCTAGAAATAGAGTTACTAGCGTTCCCTTACTTTGTGGGAACCTCTGTGAGGGTAAATATTGTCAGAGACTTAGGATTCTGTCTAGTAAAAATTGCTTTAAGTAGGGTTGGTCGAAGAGGGTCTTGTCCCCAGCTGTGTACTTGCTCCTACTGTCCATATCAGGCTTGTCAGCACCTGAAAAGTTGCGTTTTTGGTACAGTTGCTGTTTCAGTGTTCAGATTCAATACAGAATTGACTGTAATTAGATTGGATAGAGTCTTCTTTTCCCGATCTGTAAAGCTCAGGCATGACCTGTGAATGCCTGTATTATAGCAATCTGCACATCTCACTGACAGCACAGAAGTCTGAACAATGGAAACTTTTATCTTAAAAAAACATCTAAACACTTCCAAGTTTAAAATGAGCGGGGTCATCTGAGGTTGTGACCTCAGCCAAAACAAACTAAAAGCATCCCAAGGCAGGTCAGGTGTTAGTGAGGTACCTGTGTTGGGGCCGTAACTTAAATACCGCTCTACAACAGACAACCAAGGAATGCAACCTAATCGTCACCCACACCCAGCACAGGTCTTTTGATCCTTTTTTTGTACTCTCAGAAAATGATTCCACTGGCAATAGTGAGATGGTGGGAGTGTGGAGGCCTTGAACAGTCTTGGGTTTGTGTATGTGCGCATTTCATGCTGGAAATACATCTCTATAGTTTACTTTGGATTGGGTTTGTATGTTTTAATATGTACTTTTGGCAGTCAGGGACTGACATGCTGGACTCAGCTGTGTAACTGTTCTTAGTCTGTCCTGAGGAAGCTAAATGAACTGCTAAAGTCACACAATACACAATGAGATGGAGTTTTAGACTACTCTGTCCTTTTGCTTTCTAGGTTTTATTCTTCCCAAATCTGGTTGGAAACGGAAGAATAGTCCCCAGATCCATTAAAAGCAATTTCTAAGTATATGTTCATCACCTTTCTTCCAGAGCTCTGAGCTAATCCTGCAGATGTTTTCCAGGCACATGAAGGACAAGAAGGTAATTGGGAGTAGGCAGCATGGATTCACAAAGGGAAACTCATGCTTGACCAGCCTGATAACCTTCTACAATGGAATGACTGGCTTGGTGGATGAGGAGAGAGTGGTGGCTATAGTCTACTTTAATTTCAGTAAGGCTTTTGACACTGTCTCCCATAAGACCCTTATAGAGAATATGATGAAGTATGGGCTGGATGGGCAGACAGTGAGGTGGATTGAAAACTGGCTGAATGGTCAGGCCCAGAAGGTGGTGATCAGTGGCATGAAGTCTAGCTGGAGGCCAGCCACTACCAATGTACCCTCAGGGGTCAATGCTGTGTATGATCCTACTCAACAACTTCAGTTTCTGCGAAATCATCTTGACTGTGTGCCTCTGTGAAGTGCCTGTACACTGTTCCCTGCCTCATGGGGAACAAACAGGAGTAACCAAAGGTCAATGTGCAGTTGCAGGGCTGTGATCTCACTGGGATCACAGAGATGTGGTGCATAGCTTACACAACTGGAGTACTTCCATGGATGAATAGTGGCTCTTTAGGAAAGACACACTGGGACAGTGAGGAGGGGAAAATTGCCCTTGATGTGAGGGAACAGCAGGAATACATGCAGCTTTGCCTGGGGAAGGGTGATGAACCAGATGAAAGCATATGGTTCAGGACAGGGGAGGCAACAACTGGGGTGGCACTGCGGAGGGTATCTGCTACAGACCGCCTGATCAGGAAGCAGCAGATGACGTCTTCTTCAAACAACTGGGAGAAGCCTCACATTCAATATGAGGTACTATTCAATATATTCATTAATGACTTGGATGAGGGAATAGAGTGCACTGTCAGCAAGTTCGCTGATGACACAAAACTGGGAGGAGGGGCTGACGCAGAGGAAGGCTGCGCAGCCATTCAGAGAGACCTAGACAGGCTGGAGAGTTGGGCGGGGAGAAATTTAATGAAATATAAGGAGGGCAAGTGTAGAGTCCTGCATCTGGGCAAGAACAACCCCATGTACCAGTACAAGTTGGGGACAGACCTGTTGGAGAGCAGCATAGGGGAAAGGGACCTGGGGGTCCTAGTGGACAGCAGGATGACCATGAGCCAGCAATGTGCCCTTGTGGCCAAGAAGGCC
The DNA here is from genome assembly GCF_013368605.1 of Nyctibius grandis. Classification (NCBI taxonomy): domain Eukaryota; kingdom Metazoa; phylum Chordata; class Aves; order Nyctibiiformes; family Nyctibiidae; genus Nyctibius; species Nyctibius grandis. The sequence continues at coordinate 89,080,433 of NC_090660.1, forward strand.
AATGGCATCCTGGGGTGTATTAGAAGGGGTGTGGTTAGTAGGTCAAGAGAGGTTCTCCTCCCCCTCTACTCTGCCCTGCTGAGGCCGCATCTGGAATGTTGTGTCCAGTTCTGGGCCCCTCAGTTCAAGAAGGACAGGGAACTGCTAGAGAGAGTCCAGCGCAGAGCCACGAAGATGATTAAGGGAGTGGAACATCTCCCTTATGAGGAGAAGCTGAGGGAGCTGGGTCTCTTTAGCTTAGAGAAGAGGAGACTGAGGGGTGACCTCATTAATGTTTATAAATCTGTAAAGGGCAAGTGTGATGAGGATGGAGCCAGGCTCTTCTCAGTGACATCCCTTGACAGGACAAGGGACAATGGGTGCAAGCTGGAACACAGGAGGTTCCACATAAATATGAGGAAAAACTTCTTTACGGTGAGGGTAACTGAACACTGGAACAGGCTGCCCAGAGGGGTTGTGGAGTCTCTTTCTCTGGAGACATTCAAAACCCGCCTGGACACATTCCTGTGTGATCTGATCTAGGTAATCCTGCTCCGGCAGGGGGATAGGACTAGATGATCTTTCGAGGTCTCTTCCAATCCCTAACATTCTGTGATTCTGTGATTCACAGGCACTGGTTCTCATGGAGGAACTTGAGCCTCCCTGAGATCTGCTACAGCAATAACACAGCAGGGCACAAGCTTCTGGAGGCATTGGTCACAATTTCTTAACGCAGGTGATTGAGGATCTGATAAGGGAAAAAAGCTCTGCTGGAGCTGGGACTTACCAGTAAGGAAGAACTAGTTGGGGATTGAAAGTCTGGGGCAGCTTTGGTCATGGTGACCATGAGATAGTGGAGTTCAAGATGAAAACAGGAGGCAATGAATAGTAATTGAAATACAGGGAATTCTACTTAAGCATAAGAAAACTTTTTTTACTGTAACAGTGATCAAAACACTGAAACAGGTTGCCCAGAGAGGTTGTGGAGTCTCCTTTCTTGACTCAAAACTTGACTATACATGGCCCAGAGCAGCCTGCTCTGGTGTACCTGCTTTGAGAAGGTAGGGTTGGACCAGCCAATCTCCTGATCTGCCTTCCCACCTCACTCTTTCTGTGATTCTGTGATATTTCTTCCCATGCCATCTGTTTCTGAAGTTTCTGAACTTAAGACCGAATTCATGATGTATTTGCAGGACACAGGAATAAATATGAGAGAACCACCAGTACCCAGTGCTGCATGGGAGGACAAATTTGTATGTGTGGCTCTCAGTGTCCAGCTATCTGTACCACAAGATGGCACTCTAGAGTAGTTGTGATTTGGTCAGGTGCAATGTTCTGAAACCCTACAGCTCTCTATATTTGTGTTAAAGTGGTGTGACAGTTTTCAATATGACACATTAAACTGATTCAATATGCCTTTCTATTTTAAACCTTCTCCTATTGGGACATAATAGAGAACAATTTCTGAGCATGTTGAGGTTGAAAAAAAATAGCATAAAGGTAAAAGATAAAAGGGGGGAAAAGATTTGGCCAAAGCCTTCCCACCTGTAACAGGGGACCTAGAGTGGATGGAATATGTGTAGACTTTGGCATAAGTTGTAGGTGGAGCTGTTTATACTAGAGTGAGTTTCTTAGAACATGGAAAATTGTTATGAGTGACAATGGGAAGCCTACACAAAATAATCAGGCCTAATTTAGGGTGAAAAATCAGTGTACGTTTATAAAATATTACAGTAATGAATGAAATGAATAACAAATGATGTAAAAATTCCAGTGTTCTACATTAAGCAAGAAGAATGGATAAGAAAAAGAACATCTTTCATCATCTCTGGCAGGCTTTGCCACTAGCAGTCTAAGTTGACTGTAAGGAACAGTTATTGTCACTCTTGACCTCATCAAGTTCCTAAAACATTGTTAGGTTTTAGCTGTGGACATCAAGTAGCGAAAGGGAAAACAAAACAGCTCCAAATTTAAACTTGCAGTAGTTCAGGCTGAATGGATTTTTGAAGTAAGGATTTATTGTTCATTGCAGGCAAAATCCATTCCTCACTGAAGTGAATGGCAGAATTGGAATGTGAAAAGCAAGAACAACAGAAAACTTCAAGACATTAAGTAAGACTTCACCCCTTTTGTTAAAATGAATGGAGTGGAAAAGAAGGTAGTAAAATGCCCATAAGACATTCAGTACTAGGAACTGTAGTAAAGGATGAGCCTGTTCTTTTAGAAACTATGCTCTGTGAAACTTTAGAAGTGAAAGCTTCTCCACTGTCTTTAAGAATAACCTATGGGCTTCGTCCAGGAAAATCCTTGAAATGAATAAAAAGTGTATTTTTATATAAAGTACATATACTGCAGGAAGGCAATGTTGCCACAAGCAGTTTCATCATAATTAGCTTTTTACTTCTACCAACATCATCTCTCCTGCCATTGCCACTAATTGCATTGTTACAGTAAGTAATTTTAAAGAGGATGTCGAGAGTATTTATTAGATAACTGTTACATTAAATAAGTCCTGATAGCATAGACGGTGATGATGATATACTAACAATTGTCAAATAATGGTCAAACTTGTAAATTAAAGAGTTCATGGAAACTGATCAATTAAATTGTAGGTACTTAAAGTACACCTACCTGAACCGATAGGTTGGTATGTTTTATCAGTATGTTAACTCAGTTGAAGACAAATTCTTTGTACAAAACTACGCTTATCTTTATGTATTACAGTAGCATTGGCAGGCTTCGTCTAAGGGTATAATCCCATTGTATCAGGCATGGAACAGGATGTTAAGCTCGATAACTAAAAGAAAGGGAAAGCTAAAGGTACAAGTGGTCATAGACAACCAACAGAGGTGACATTATATGTCTGAGTACGTATTGTGAATTTCTGATAGAGAGGGAAGCATAACAAGATTCCTAAATCCCACTCTGTCATTAGAAGTAATGTCTTCTGAGGGAGCAATTCCACTCACAATTAGCTGCAGCCAATGATGTTTGTCCTTCTTATAGCCTGGTGCTGAAAGAAGAAACTAGGTCTGTGGTCTATCTCAGCCTGTTCTCCAGTCTTGGAGTATTCATTCCGCAAGACCAGGAAAGACTGAGGCACAAAGCTCTGATTTTTTTGGCCACTATGGTTGCAATTGAAGTGAGGAACTTGGCTCAGGATAGCATAAAGATAAATATTACTAAGTGTATACTTCTGAACGTATTAAATTTCTTGTTCCTTTCCTCTTTTGGTTTCTGTGTTGTCACAGAGTGGGAAACACTAGAAATACCACAAAAGATGAGTTTATGATTTTTTTAGTGTTTGTGATACTCCAAAAAGATCTCTAAGCTGAATGTCTTTGGAGGATGGTCATCGGAGAATATCTTTGGAAACATATTGTGTGCTTATTTTAGGAGTTTAAACTTCAATGTGTTTTAGATCTTTTTACCAGTATTTAGATGGCCTTATGGTTGTCCGAATCCCTGTTTTCATCAGTGCTGTACAAATACAGAACAGAAAGACTGTTCTTACCACAGAGAACAAGTAGGAAGTATATCAAAAGCAAGCTACAGGGGATGTGGTAAAGTTTAGGAACTTCTGAAGATCTCCGAATGACTTAAAGCAATATAAGCTTTTTGCTTTATAAATTATGCTTTTAGAATTAAGGCATTTAGTCTAAGCTGGATGAAGAGAGTAAGAGAAGAAGAATCAGAGGAAATAATAAAAAGATTTCAAGTGAATGAACTTTCTATCGTATTCACATAGAATATTTAACTACCAGGTAGAAGATGGAGTGGTCCACCTAAGAGTGGGGGAAGAAAATTGGGTGCAAATTGAATCTAATCTGCCTAGAAACTCTGCAACAAATTAACAACATCCATCTGCTACATTTGTGTGAATGCAAATTCACACCAGAGACTGAATCATTAAAGAAGGACTCTTTAATCAGTGTTCCTTGGAAGTTCAGTTCTTCCTTATGATGCTTCCAGCTGCAAGCACAATGAGCACCTTCCTGATTCACAGCTTTACATCTGACGTTTGAATAAGGTTTATACTTAACTGTCTGTCCACTAGCTAGCTTTTTTAATATCTAAGGATCTATAAATTTCAGCAAATAGGGTTCCTTCCTTATTAGTCCATTTATAAGGATTTCATGTCGTTTATGAAGGGTTTGCTTCACACAACATTTGCTGTAATCCATGATAAATATTTTCCGTAAAATTCTTTCTGAATTCAGGCCTTCAGAGTATTTGCTTTCCTTAGGGACAGCTTCCTGGACTCAATTTTTTTCTGGCTTATTTCTTGGGTCAGTATATGGGATTTGCACTGCTTTCACAGTTCACCTGTGCCTCCTACTTTTGAAGTCAACAGGAGGAGACCTAGATAATAATTTTTTTTCCCTCCAAAAAATACTTTAAATACTGATTGCAGTTTCTAAAATGGATAAGAAGCCACTGAGGCATACGACTCCCTCAGATTGGTTTCCTGAACTTGCTCAAGGTTCTTTGTAAATTAAATGTCAGATTTAAGAAATTATTAGAGAAAGGATCTTCTATTTAGAAGTCTCTTAACATGAAGGTGGACTCTTACATACTTTAAGATGTTTGTACAGCTCAGCTTGGGCATTTCATGGTTCAGAATGGTTAACTCTGGAATTCTCAAATGGTTTATTTGAATAGTCTCCAGAAACAGCAAGGAAAACAATGGTCTGCTTTCAAAGTAGCATAGAAATATATAAGTTGTATCCAATGTGGTTAGAGTGCTCATTCTGGAAGGAAGAGTACTGTATTCTGGTCTCAGCTCTAGGCATTCTATTTGGTTCATATTATTTAATATCTGTTTAATGCAAGACATAGAAATCCTTATGGGATCCAAACCCTTTGCTGAGCAAAGTCCTAAGTATTATGTTACAGAGCCAGGATTGCTTGCATGCTCTTTCTCTGACCCATTATATTCTTTTCCTCACAATGGAAGAAAAGAGCTTCAGGAAGAGAGGCGAAATGTGCCCTTCAGTCTGCCATCCAGAATGGATGATAATCAGATGGTTGGGGCACTGTATTTGAACCTCATTAGTCAGAGAAGGGCTTAAAATCCAGTTCTTTAGCTCTATGAGGGAATATTCTAACCACTAAACCATTATACACAGAGGGTCCTTTTTCTCCAGATAGGTTTTTGGTTTTTTTTTTTAAAAAAGAAAAGCAAGTAAACAAAAAACCCCACCAAACTCCACACTCCGTTTATCAAAGAGAGAACAGTTGTAAATATCTACTTTCCAAAGATCTGGAGATCTGCACCCTAAGGTAATTAGAGAGACCTCCCTGTATTTTGAGCTACAGTGCTTGAATGCATAACAAAACTCTGTGTTGTACTCCATGTAGGTATTCTAGCTTCCTTTGAACATCTAAGAAAGGACAATTCCCTTTTTCTGTCTATGCATCTGCCACATGGTCACATACAACAAACTATTTCCCACAAAAAAATCTTGTGAAATGTATTCAGAAAATAAGGCGTTTGGTGTTTTATAATAATAATATAAAATTAGTGCAACTGAAAATTAATAAGTAACTGCAAATATTTATACTGAATACAAAAACTCAGGTTTTAATAATTGTTCAAAATGATGACACTGTGTGGTTAGTTATTTTGAGTATCTGAAATCTGTTCTTTTTTTAATGGCTTAAACAAATATTTTTCTGAGAAAGTTTAAATTGCACTGAGATTGTTTTTTAAATAAACTGATTTTGATAATTTGTTTTTCAGGTTTCCAGTAAAAAAAAAAAAAAAAAGATTGACTTATTCCTAACTGAAATACAGAGAAATACAGTCTTCTCTATTTATTAGTATCTATTGCTGCTGTTGCATGTCCAATAGCAGTATCTCACTCTGAATCGAAGTACTCATTTTTCCTCATGGCATCTGACCTCCATAAATGAATGGTGTATATCATCTTCTTCCAAAACAGCTTGACTAATCTAAAGCTGAAGTAGCTGGAAAAGGTTGAAGTACTCACTCTGTCTTTCCTCACCTTTGCTTTTACTGGTAAGGTCTGCTGCTGGCCTTGTAGGTCCATGATCCTGGTGGAAAAGGTACACACTCACCTTAAGGAAGAACAAGAAGCAGTATCCCAACACCCTAACCTCAGTTCTTGGAAAGGTTATGGAACAAATCATTCTGGAAGCCATACCCAAGCACCCGAAGGCAAGGAGAGACAGGCAGCATGGATTTACAATGGCAAATTGTGCCTCACCAACCTAATAGGTTCCTAGGATTAGATGTCTTTTTTTTTTTTTAAAGGAGAGGAGAGCAATAGATGCTGTATACATTGAACTTTAGCAAGTCTTTAGATATGCTCTGCCATTAGTTTTCTGTTAGCCAAATGGTTGTAATATGCAGTGTAGAAATGAACAAAAAGATAAAGGTGGAAATTTTATGGACCACCAGGCTCATTAACTGTGTGAAGTCTGGCTGGCAGCTGGTCATCAATGGTGTTCCAAGGGGCAAATACTAGGACCAACACTGTTTAACACTTTTATTAACAACATGAATCATAAGACAGTACACCTTCAGTAAGTTCACAGAAGATATCAAACTGAGGCAGTGGTTCATACATTGGAGGGCAGGGCTGCTGTTTAGAGAAACGTCATCAGAGGTTTGGAGAAGTAAGCTGATGGAAAATTCATGAAGTTCAACAAGGCCAAATGCAACGTCCTGCACCTTGAACAGAACAACCCCATTGACCAGTGCAGGCAGGGGGACAGCTGGCTAGGAAGCAGCTTTGCAGAAAAAGAAAGGGGATTCTCAGTGGACAAAAGTTGAATGTGGGTCATCAATATGTCTTGCAGCAGAGAAGGCCAATGACATCCTGGGCTGCACAAGCAAGAGTGTAGCACAAGGGAATGTCTTCTCTGATAGCACTTGTGAGATCACATCTGGAGCACTGTGTCCAGGTTTGGGCTCCCTGGTACAGAAGGAGACATTGGCATACTGGTTTGAGTCAAGTGAAGAGCCACCAAGGTGGGCACAGGCTGGAGCACATGGCATACAGGAAGAGGCTCAGGGAACGGTGTTTGTTCAGCCTGGAGAAGAGGCAGCTCAGGGGAATTTTACTGCTGCCTACAACTACCTAATGGGAATGCATAAAGACAGAGACAGACTTTCCTTAGAGGTGGGCAGGGATAGGATGACAGTTAAAAAACACATCTTGCAACAAGGAACATTTAAATTAGATATTAGGAAAAAGAAATTCACTGTGAGTGTGGTCAGACACTGGAAGGGGCCCAGAGATGAGGAGGTTCCATTGTTGGAAATATTTAAAGCTTTCCTGATCAAGCCCTGAGCAATTTGATCTAAGATGGCCCTGCAGGTGGCGGGGGGGGGGGGGGGGATTTGAACAGATGATCTCCAAAGGCCTCTTCCAGTCTAAAGTACACTATGACTCTACAGTTAGATTTCCATGCTGGAAGAAACTCATTCATCATAAGAAATGTGTGTGTGACCCTATGGGGAACACAGAGCTTACTCCTCTCTCTGTTTAGTGTGATGTTCTGATGACGCACTGTGTTCTTCCTGCTTGTGTTATACCTGTGTAGTTCAACTACCTTCAGCATTTTTCTCCCTTGAAAAAAATTTTTAATAAATCACTCCAGGCTTCTTCGTACTAGGTTGTTCATGTCGTTGCCTTTCAAGATCCTCTAGCTTACTGGAGGCACACTAAATATACATAATTTGGTAACATTTTTCTCCCTGAATAAAAAGCCCAAAAGACATATATGTTTTAAGCAAAATTTTAGATTTATGAACAAACATATTAGGAATACCACTGAAAAACAGAAACTCAGAGAAGCTTGACTTCACTACACACTGAGTGATTCACAGTCATCACAGCACTAGAGTTAGTTACAATTTTAGTTTACATCAGGAATGTAATGCCTTGATCAGAGCAGATGAAGAAGGTTTTATATGCTAGATAACACGATTTGTATTGCATGCATAGAAAGTTTCTTTTCAAAGTTTTCTGTATCTGAGTATTCTGTAAGAACTTTCTCGTTTGACAACTCTATTCCCATAGATGTTAGATTTGTACAATAAGAGTGGGCTGGTTATGACAGTTTGAACAGGAGAATGGCATTAGCATTTTGGTTATTATTTTCCCCTTTAAAAGGAAGAGAGTTTTACATGTTACTATTGCAGGACCACAAAGAAGATTTGTGAAAAATACAAGCCTTTAAAGCAGAGATTACAAAATAATGACTTTTGCTTTGTCAGTGATTTATTTGTAGGCCAGGAAATAAAGAAAATTTCCCTTTCTAAACATTTGTTCCTTAGTTTAAATGTGCGAGAACTTCATATATATGGAATTTATTGATCTTCTAGAATTTTTTTTTAATGTGATTACACATTATTATATGGTAAACACATTGTGACAAACTGTTGTATCTCAGTATAGAATTAGAAATGCCCCCCCCCGCCCCCAGCAGAAACCGAATAAATAAATCGGAGATAAAGTAACATATTTTGCTGCTTTCGTGCTACTTGACACATGTCGCTAGGAATGAAGCAACGTGCAAAAGGAGGAAGAATTCATTAATTATGATAAAGCCTTGGTTTGCTTCTATGTGTTTTCTGATCTCTGACCTATGCATAATGGTTTTGGTTAAAACTCCCATCCTTTTTTGCTGTCAGCATATTTGTCTAACATAAATACTGAAGTTGCCAATCAAAACATTGTAAAAAGTATCAGTTACGCAATTTTAATTCTTCCTTACTAAAACAGGTGCAGGTAGAAAATAATAAAATCTATAATAATAAGCACATTGAAAGGAAATACTCCATTTATCATGAATATAGCAGAAGTTGAATATTAAAGAAAAGAAGAATGATGTAATCAAACAGAAAGGGAAAAACCAAAAAAATATGATTTGGTTAATACTAAGAAGAGGCAAAATTTTATTTTTTATATGTATTTAATGAATGGAACTAATTTCCAATATCTTCAGTTTGAATATTATGTTTAATAATAATGGATTTCTCAATGGACAGGGGTTCCATCATTCATTAATAGGGACATCAGTGCTTAAAGATTAGTCTTCAGTTCCTCTGCACAATATCAGAAAGAAGCAAGTCTTTTTCATTCCCTTGGTGATTTTATATCTGGTGAAGTTTCATTATCGCATTTTAATTTATTTATTTGCAAACACAAAATTAAAATGAATAACCAATACCATTAGTGAGACAATCAGTTTAACTACTACCAATGGATCTTTATGAAATTGTTGGTGATCAGTAAGGTAATAATGAATATATGTAAAGGACATCTAAGGTAGACTAAGTCATTTTGCATGAAGCCATATATTGCATCTCTACATAAAAAGGAGCACCTACAACAACTTGCAGACTCAGTGACTGGCCCACACTGAATGACTCACGATGTTGCAATAATCTAGTTCCTACGACATGTTCCTGACCAAGAAAAAACACTACAATCTTCTATTTCATTTACTGTAACATGGTGGACAGAACAATGATTCCCAAGCTGCTCCAGAAAGAAGTAAATAAAAATAAGTGAACAGGAAATATTTAAAGGAATATTGGGCTTCTGAGATAGTGAGTGGACACATAAAAAAAAAATAGAAAGGTAATGAAATAGACAACTATTTGTTGCATGGAGTGACACAAAAAAAAATTGACCTAAGCTGAATAAACTGTCTAAACTACCACACATTTATCAATATATCTTACAATATTGAACTTCTTTTGATATTCACCCATCATTATAATAACCTTTTCAACAGCAGAAAAATGAATATGTCAATGAGCTAACCTTAACAGGCACCAATATATTCTTGCCATTGATGTGTGTTCACTCTTTAAATAGGAAAAATATAATGAATAAAGGAATAGTTGCTCTTCCATGGATATTACTTTGTACAGTAGCAGTAAAATAGTTTCCTGTATTTCAGTTTGCGTTCATTCCCTCTCGTGCTGTCACTGGGCACCACTGAGAAGGGTCTAGCTCTGCATGCAGTTTTCAATCTGCCTAACTGCCTCCTTATATAGCTTATATTTCATTATCTTTTCTAGGAAGATGCTATGGGAAGATCATCAAGACTGGCCTCACAATGACATGTCATCTTCCTTAGTACTCATGCAGGATTTTTTGAAATGTTCCCTAATCTGATTGTCCTCCACCAAGGAGTCTTCCTTGCTCCAGACTTTTCTACTGATTGCAGGGACCACTAGCCTCACCAGTAAAAACTGAGGAGAAGAAGACACAGAGTACTTTGGCCTTTTCCATGTCCTTTCTCAGCTGGTCCTGCGTCCCATTCAGCAGTGGGTCCACATTTTCTCTAGACTTTCTTTTGTTGGTAAAGCAGCTGTTGAAACCCTTGTTGCCCCTCATATCCCTCACCAGGTACAGCTCCAGGTGGGTTTTGACTTTCCTAATCCTGTCCTGACAGGCTTGGACAATGTCCCTATATTCTTTCTGAGTTACGTGACCCTGCTCCCACCTCTTATGTGCTTCCTTTTTATGTTTTTCAGGAGCTTCTTGTTTATCTGTGTAAGCCTGCTACTGTCCTTACTTGGTTTTCTGCATATGAAGATGGACTGTTCTTGAGTTTGGATGAGCTCATTCTTGAAAAATCAAACAGATCTGCTGGATTCCCCTTCTACCCAGGACCATACTCCATGGAGTTCTAAGCAGATGCCTGAACAGGCCAATGACATGCTCTCCTGAAGTCCAGGGTTGTGATTCTGCTTTCTGCCCTGCTCTTTCATCTTGTGATCCATCTCATGTTTACTGCTGCCAAACTTGGCCTCACCTTCAATACCCAACTAGTTCTTCCTTGTTTGTAAGTCCCAGCTCCAGCAGAGATTTTTCTTGTCAGTCAGCTCTGTTAGGAAGTTGTCACCAATGTACTCCATAAACCTCCTGGTTTGCTTGTGACCTGCTGTGTTATCACTGCAGCAATATGGATCGTGAGGCCTCTCTCCTGCAAATTACCCTGCACCCTTTGCTTTCCAGCCTGGTCCACCACTTCCTCTGTTTACTGTTGTCTGTCATTTTCCTCCCACATTGTCCCTAGCTTAAAGCATTTCTCACCAGCCTAGTCAGCCTCTTGGCAAAAGTACTTCTGTCCTACTTTGTCAGATGGGTTCTGTCTCTTCCCACCACGATTCTCCAAAATGGTTCCATAGTTGTAAAGGCCAAATCTCTGTTGTCCACATCTGGTGTGCAACCAGGTTTTAACTGCCGGATCCAACCAGTCTTCCTTAAGTCCTTTCCCATTACTAGAAGGATCAAGGAGAAAACCATCTGGGCCTCCATGCTTTTGGCTCTTGCTCCCAGTCATGTAGTCACACTTGATATACTCCTGGTGCCCCCTGAAAACACACTGCACACATGGAAGAGCAGCAGGGCGTGGTAGTAGGAGGACTAGTCAGACTCAGCAGCTTTTCCCCAAGGTTGTGGATCTGAGTGTTAATAAGCAGCAAATCTCCATAGGGAAGAGGTGAGTTTAGCAGATGGGAGCTACTACTACTTCCTCCTGCTGCTAAGGCTGAGCCAGCCTGGGTGTTTCATTTGACAGAGCTCCCAACCCCTCATGTGCTACAAGGGCACTGACCTACTCTGTAGTTGCAACTTTGCTGGGGGAACAGGAGCCATCCTTCTGGTGCCAGGAGTCACAGACTTGCAGCCTTTGTTATTATGGAAGTCTTAATTTCCCATCCAGATATGCACAGATTATCCTTTGCCTCTGCCAGTTGGGTTTTCAGGCTCTTGTATCTGCAGGGTTTTGGAGAAGATCCAGTGAACTTCTTTCTCATCATCTCTGATTCTGTGAATTCTGCCTATTTCCTCCTGCAGCTCCTTTCCTTGGCGACACAGATCATCCATCAGCATACCCCTCCTGCAGGCAAGGAGCTCACCTCGCCCCATGACCCCAGTCCCAGTGAGACGCCCCAGGCACCCCTGCAGCCCCAAGCCTGCAGGTCTGTGTCCTCCACTGGGAACTCCTCCATTGTGTCCTCCCTCTGGGCTACAACCCTGATGTCACAGAGACAGCTGCTCCAGCAGCTGCTGGATCTGTGCCCTGTGGCGTGCCACCACCACCACTGAGCACATGTATGTTGTCCTCAACAAAGCTCCTGTCTCCCTTCTGCAAAATCTGCCACCTCTGTTAGCTGCGTCCACCTGTGGAAGCTGTATCCTGAGCCAGCACTTCTGTAAACCTCTCCCTAGCACCTGCTGAAAGGATGCTTGATCCTCCTTAATCAGGAGTCAGTTGGAACAAATGCTCAGTGCACTCTTTGATCAAGAAGAGCTGACAGAGCTTGTTAGAAGCTGCTAGAGCTTGCTGAAAGTCATGAGCTCGGGTAGCTGTCCCTTCCTGGCAGCAGTAGGCATCCTGATGTTTCTCAAGGGATTCCTAGGAATACCCTGATGATCTCAAAACAAAATTCCCAGAGGATCTAGATGAACCCAGAGTCCAGAAATCCTTCCACTGAAATTCTTCAGTTGAGAGCTTGATGAGTATTAATTTGAATCTATTACTCCACCATATTAATTGCTTTAGAAGGAGAATCTTTTGCTGATTTTAGGTATAAGTTGATGTACGGCTCTCTGGATTGAAACCAATTTATGCTAACTCCTTTGCTTGTTTAAAGCTGGGCCGGCTATTAAACCTGTGGCAGATTTATAGGTGCCCAACGTGGGGCTCGAGAGAAGCTCCAACAGGTTGCTCTGATAAGTTGAATCCTGGCTCTGGTGGGAGGAGACCCGGAAAGCTCAGCTGAGAGTGTATCAGATTTCTTCCTTTGAGATTTACGAGGGGTTGGAAATTAAAACAGATAGTGAAAATGGTGATGTCATTTTTGAATGCTGTGTTATCTCGTCTTTTTATGGAGTTTCTTTCACAATTGAGTATTGCAATGATGCCTTACCTGCCGTGGGCACTGTGTTATTGCTTGCTTCTTATGAATGTTTACATGCAGTTTAGCAGTGGGCGCTGGTCGAAATGTATTGTTTTGGTGTGGTGTTTGATACTGATTTATGCTGTAATAAACTGGGCAGTTAATATTCCGATCTCTTATCTCTATGACACAATCATGGGCAGCTTTAATCGCGAATCAGTAGCAGCGACTTCATCTGCACGCTCCAGGCGTCCTTTAGCTGATTCTGTTAATGATTACACTTCCAGTTTTACTTTGGGAAATAGTACCTTCTCCTTTTCTGCCAAGCTGATTCCACTAGATTTTGCGAAATTAGGATGGTGCTGTCTAGGTGGCATGTTTTTATTTTTGGTTGTCCTGAATGTGTTTCTGATGTGCGATAAGATTAAATATTGGTGCAGGGACAGTTGTAGGTGTTATGCAGCCACCTCAGATCCTACAGCATGTGCTGCTGCTACAGCCACTAAATCCACTGAAACCTCGGCAGCCTGCACCACAGCTGCTACACCCCCCAAGATGGCCACTGCAGCTACTCAGACTCTAACAAGTCTCAGCACTCCCACGACAGCCACTGCATCTACTCAGACCCCAGCATCTATCGAATCTGTACCAATTGCTCCTGTAACCAGGAAGAAATACCAAAAGAAATCAGCTCGTGAAGAGAAGGATGATGACTCAGAGCCTTCTAAGGCAGAGCCATCATATGACCCAGGTGAGGGCCCTTCTCAGGCAGAGTTAGGGCCTGACACAGATGGGGGTTTCCTTGATCATCCTTTTAAAACAGACCCATCACAGAAGAAAGGTCCTTCTAAAGCAGAACTATCACAAGAGGAGGACTCGGACGTAGAGATAACCTACCACTCCTTATCCCTGAAGGACCTGAGAAATATAAGGAAAGACTTCAGCCGTTATGATGGTGAACCTATTATTACCTGGTTGCTCCGATGCTGGGATAATGGGGCAGACAGCATGCGATTAGATGGTAGAGAAGCCAGACAGTTGGGATCCCTGTCCAGAGATGGTGGTATTGATAAGGCGCTCGCAAGAAAGTCAAACACTATCAGTCTCTGGAGGCGACTCTTGTCAGCTGTAAAGAGCAGGTATCCCTATAAAGATGATGTTATGAGTCACCTAAGCAAATGGATCACTATAGAAAAAGGTATTAACTACCTTAGAGAACTAGCTGTGCAAGAGATCATTCATAGAGACCCATGGGACATTGTAGATCCTGTAGATCCTGATGAAGTGGAATGCAACCGATCCATGTTCCGGAAGGTTGTGAAGAATGCTCCACCGACATATACCCATACATTGTCAATATTAGTATGGGGAGAAGATGATATGGCATGTTCTACGGTGGGCAAAAAGGCTAACTGTATGCGACAGTATGAAGATAGTATTTCTTCCCCACTGCAGGCCCGCATCTCGGCTGTGGAAAAACTGACTAAGGAAAACAAGGACTCATTGAAACAACTGTCAGACAAACTGTCCAGGATCGAGAATAAACTTGACTCTCTACCTACACAGGCGCGTGTTGCAGCTGTTAAGAGAAAACGCTCTCCTACAGGACCAGCTAAAAGGAAACGGAACACATCACGAGGTATCCTGTGGTTTGCCCTGCGTGATTATGGGGAGGACATGAGCAGATGGCATGGACAACCTACCAGTACCCTACAGGCACGAGTACGTGAGTTGCAAGCTAAAAGAAATACCAGAGAGAATTTTTCTAGGAGGATGGCTGCTCCAGTTACCAATGAGCAGGACCCCAGTCAGGGTAGATGGGCCTCAAATCACTTTTTCCCAAGTGTGAATAGGAGAAATGAAGGTCCAGTCCCTGTGAGCAGCACGAATCCATTTCTTAATTAGGGGGGCCCTGCCTCCAGCCAGGTGGAGGAGAGGGACAACAGAGTTTATTGGACTGTGTGGATTCGATGGCCTGGCACATTAAAACCACAAAGGTATCGAGCCCTGGTAGACACTGGTGCACAGTGTACCCTAATGCCATCGAATCATAAAGGGGCAGAATCTATCAGTATTTCAGGAGTAACAGGAGGATCTCAAGTGTTATCTGTATTGGAAGCCGAAGTGAGCCTAACTAAAAATGAATGGAAAAAGCACCCCATTGTGACTGGCCCAGATGCCCCGTGCATCCTTGGCATAGACTACCTCAAGAGAGGGTATTTTAAGGACCCAAAAGGGTATAGATGGGCCTTTGGTATAGCAGCTGTAGAGACTGAGGACATTAAACAGCTGTTTACCTTGCCTGGCCTCTCAGAAGATCCTTCTGTTGTGGGGTTGCTGAAGGTCGAAGAACAACAGGTGCCAATTGCTACTGCCACGGTGCACCGACGACAATATCGCACCAATCGAGACTCCCTGATCCCCATTCATAAACTGATTAGACAATTAGAAAATCAAGGAGTGATTAGCAAGACTCGCTCACCCTTTAATAGTCCTATATGGCCAGTGCGAAAGTCTGATGGAGAATGGAGATTAACTGTGGACTATCGTGGCCTAAATGAAGTTACGCCACCGCTGAGTGCTGCTGTGCCAGACATGCTAGAACTTCAATACGAACTGGAGTCAAAGGCAGCCAAGTGGTATGCCACCATAGACATTGCTAATGCATTTTTCTCTATTCCCTTGGCACCAAAGTGCAGGCCGCAGTTTTCTTTTACCTGGAGAGGTATCCAGTACACCTGGAATCGACTGCCCCAGGGGTGGAAACACAGTCCTACTATTTGCCACGGACTGATCCAGACTGCACTAGAAAAGGGTGGAGCTCCAGAACATTTGCAATACATTGATGACATCATTGTGTGGGGTGATACAGCAGCAGAAGTTTTTGACAAAGGGGAGAAAATAATCCAAATTCTTCTGCAAGCTGGTTTTGCCATAAAAAGAGGCAAGGTCAAGGGACCTGCCCGGGAGATCCAGTTTTTAGGGATTAAATGGCAAGATGGGCGTCGCCAGATCCCGATAGAGGTGATCAACAAAATAACAGCTATGTCCGCACCAACTAACAAAAAGGAAACACAAGCCTTCTTAGGCGTTGTGGGTTTCTGGAGAATGCATATTCCAGATTACAGCCAGATTGTACGCCCTCTTTATCAAGTGACCAGAAAGAAGAATGATTTTCAGTGGGGCCCTGAACAACGACAGGCTTTTGAACAGATTAAACAAGAGATTGTGCATGCAGTAGCCCTTGGACCAGTCCGTATGAGACAAGATGTTAAAAATGTGCTCTACACTGCAGCTGGGGACAATGGTCCTACCTGGAGCCTCTGGCAGAAAGTACCAGGGGAGACTCGAGGTCGACCCCTAGGATTTTGGAGTCGAGGATACAAGGGCTCTGAGGCCAATTACACCCCAACTGAAAAAGAGATACTGGCAGCATATGAAGGAGTTAGAGCTGCCTCAGAGGTAATCGATACTGAAGCACAACTTCTCCTAGCACCTCGATTACCAGTACTAGGCTGGATGTTCAAGGGTAAGGTTCCCACTACCCATCATGCAACTGATGCTACATGGAGTAAATGGATTGCATTAATTACACAGAGGGCTCGAATAGGAAACCCTAATCGCCCAGGAATCTTAGAAGTGATCATGGACTGGCCAGAAGGCAAAGACTTCGGAATGCCACCAGAAAAGGAGGTGACACGTGCTGAAGAAGCCCCACCATATAATGAACTACCAGAGGATGAGAAGCAGTATGCCCTGTTCACCGATGGATCCTGCCGTCTTGTAGGAAAGCATCGGAAGTGGAAAGCTGCTGTATGGAGTCCCATACGACGAGTCACAGAAGCCACAGAAGGACAAGGTGAATCAAGTCAATTTGCAGAGGTAAAAGCCATCCAGCTGGCTTTAGGCATTGCTGAACGAGAAAAGTGGCCAAGGCTGTATGTTTATACTGACTCATGGATGGTGGCAAATGCCTTGTGGGGGTGGTTAAAGCAGTGGAAGCGAAGCAACTGGCAGCGCAAAGGTAAACCTATTTGGGTTGCTGAATTGTGTCAAGATATTGCTGCTCGGCTAGAGAAACTAGTCGTGAAGGTACGTCATGTAGATGCTCACGTACCTAAAAGTCGGGCAACTGAGGAACATCGAAACAACCAACAAGCGGATCAAGCTCCTAAAGTGTTCCAAATAGATTTGGACTGGGAACATAAAGGTGAACTATTTTTAGCTCAGTGGGCTCATGACACTTCAGGTCATCTAGGGAGAGATGCAACATACAAATGGGCTCGTGACCGAGGGGTGGACTTAACCATGGACTCTATTGCACAGGTTATCCATGATTGTGAAACATGCGCCGCAATTAAGCAAGCCAAACGGTTAAAACCTTTGTGGTATGGGGGGCGGTGGTTGAAATATAAATATGGGGAGGCCTGGCAAATTGACTATATCACACTCCCTCAAACCCGCCAGGGTAAACACTATGTGCTTACCATGGTGGAGGCGACCACCGGATGGCTGGAAACATACCCTGTGCCCCATGCCACTGCCCGGAACACTATCCTGGGCCTTGAAAAGCAAATCTTGTGGCGACACGGCACACCAGAGAGAATTGAGTCGGACAATGGGACTCATTTCAAAAACAGTCTCATAGACAACTGGGCCAAAGAGCATGGCATTGAATGGGTATATCATATCCCCTATCATGCACCAGCCTCTGGGAAAGTTGAACGGTATAATGGGCTGTTAAAAACTACCCTAAAAGCAATGGGGGGTGGAACCTTTAAAAACTGGGATAAGCATCTGGCACAAGCTACCTGGTTAGTTAACACCAGGGGATCTATCAATCGAGCTGGCCCTGCTCAGTCAGACCTTCTACATACAGTAGAAGGAGATAAAGTCCCTGTGGTGCATGAAAGGAATCTATTGGGAAAAACTGTCTGGGTTCTTCCTGCAACGGACAAAGGTAAACCCATTCGTGGGATTGCTTTTGCTCAGGGACCTGGATGTACTTGGTGGGTGATGTTGCAAGATGGTGAAGTCCGATGTGTCCCTGAAGGTGATCTGATTCTGGGTGAGACTACTTAAGTCTGAACTGTATGTTGTTGCTGCATAAGTGTCTTTCAGGTTAAGACAGCGGTGATGAGACCGGAGCTAGCTTCATCAAGTGGTGCCCAGTAACCTCCTCAAGTCTGACATCTTTAACCTGCAACCCGTGGGCACGAACCATGACAAAAGAGAGACTGCTAGCCAGAGAGACTGCTGAGAGACTGCTAGCCAGATGGAAACCCACAATCCTGAACCAAATGAACTTAATGAACTTTTTGTATAGAGAAGAATCATAAACTAGTGATATGTATATATATATTTGAAAATGAAAAGGTAGTGGTGATCTGAGTATGACATGAATGGTATGGAATAAGGGGTGGAATGTCCTGGTTTGGCCCAAACCAGGACAATTAGTCTTAGAGAAACCAAGGTCACTGCTAAATTCCTCACTACTTATGAGTGAAGAACCAAAGGGGGGTAGCACCTGCAGGGAGAAGCAGACAGGGCAGGTGACCCAAGATTGACCAACAAGGTATTCCATCCCATACACGTCATTCTCACTTTCCTATTTATCACTAACCCACTGCCTCCTGGGGGTGGGGCCCAGGAGGGATGGGCCCTCCTGTCTCCCACTGATTGGTACCAGCTTTGCCAATTCTCCAGTTAAAAGCCTGCAGGTGTGATGGCAGGGGGAGCTACTGCATTTTCCCCTCTGCCTATGCTGGGGGGAGCAACTCTGCCTGAGGAGGATTTCCAAGCTCTCTATCTTGGCTCTCGATCTTGGTTTTGTATATATTTGATTATTTCTATTATTACTATTATACTCTTTTTCATTACTATAGTTTATTAAAACTGTTTTAACTTTCCAACCCGTAAGTCTCTCTCCCTTTTCCCTTTCCCTTAGGGTGGGGGGGGGAGAGGGTTAACAGAGAGCATCTGCCACTGGGTTAATAGCTGGCCCAGCTTTAAACTGTGACACCAGGGCACTAGAAGTGTGAGCAGTGGGCTGGAAGAGAATGGGAACAAGTAGCCAAAATGTACAATATTTGGATTATTTTGGCTATAGCTATGCTAATAAATGTGTCTGGAACTGCTCTTTGGCATTGAACTCAGCTGGCACCAAATAGCTCATGGCCAAACTGTTAAACTCTTTTTCCCTCCAAAACAGGACAGCTGCATCCAGGCTGAGAATGGTCCTTGGTCTATATTAACTCCCACACTGTGCCTTGAAATTATTTTGGAAAGCACTATTTGTCCTGGCTCAAAACTGTTGAAGGGACTGTTATAACAGTTTAACAGTGTATATTATCAAGTTCCAATGCCTGTGAATATTCTCCAATACTGTTTCACTTAAATACCTTTTGTACATCATTCTGTTACTACCATAATCACCGATACCAACCTGGTGAAGGCCACAGACTACTACCCCCTGCTGATCTTCCAGACAGGTGGGGAAGAAGCTGAATCCCGTAGTCTGAGGGGGATGAAGAAAGACTACAAGGCCCTAGGACGGTTGGTGAAAGAGTCTGGGGCACAAGTTGTTTTCTCCTCCCTCCTTCCATTTTCAGGTGATGACGTGGGATGGAATAGTAGGATTCTCTCTATTAATGCCTGGCTACGAGACTGGTGCTACAGGCAGGGCTTTGGGTTCTTTGATAATGGCTGGTTTTATAAGACACCAGGCGTGACTGTAATACATGGGAAAGGTTTATGTCGTAGGGGCAAAAGGGTTCTGGGACAGGAATTAGCAGGGCTCATTCGGAGAGCTTTAAACTAGATTCGAAGGGGGATGGGGTAGTAGCTGGGCTTGCACCACTGGGGCAACACTCTAGTGTTGAGGTAGACCAGGAGGCCTCCCATCCCCCTAGGGTGAAATCGGTGTGCTCAGCTCGCTCCCTGAAATGCCTGTACACCAATGCACGCAGCATGGGGAATAAACAGGAGGAGCTGGAAATCCGTGTTCGGTCGGGGGGGTATGATCTAGTGGCAATTACAGAGACTTGGTGGGATGCCTCGCATGACTGGAATGTGGTCATGGATGGCTATGTCCTGTTCAGGAAAGACAGGACAGTAAGGAGAGGTGGTGGAGTTGCTCTTTATGTGAGTGAGCAGCTAGAATGCATTGAGTTCTGTCCAGGGGCGGATCAGGAGCGAGTTGAGAGTTTGTGGGTGCGAATTAAGGGGCAGGCTGGCAGGGGTGATACTGTTGTGGGTGTCTATTACAGGCCACCGGATCAGGATGAGGAGGGTGATGAGGCCTTCTACAGGCAGCTGAGAGCAGTCTCTCAATTACAGGGCCTGGTTGTTGTGGGGGATTTCAACTACCCTGATATTTGCTGGGAGGCCTACTCAGCCAGCCATCCTCAGTCCAGGAGGTTCCTCCAGTGCATTGATGATAACTTTCTGATGCAAATGGTGGATGAGCCAACTAGGAGAGGAGCGCTGCTGGATCTGTTCTCGCTAACAAGGAGGGTCTGGTTGAAGAGGTGAAGGTTGAGGGCAGCCTTGGTTGTAGTGACCATGAGATGGTGGAGTTCAGGATCTCATGTGGCAGGAACCGAATAGCTAGCAGAATCACAACCCTGAACTTCAGGAGGGCCAACTTTGGCCTTTTCAAGCAATTGCTAGGGGAAATCCCATGGGACAGGGTACTAGAAGGTAAGGGGGCCCAAGATAGTTGGTTAGCATTCAAGGACTGCTTCTTCCGAGCTCAAGATCAGAGCATCCCAACAAGTAGGAAGTCAAGAAAGGGTACCAGGAGACCTGCATGGTTAAACAGGGAACTGCTGGGCAAACTCAAGTGGAAGAAGAGGGTGTACAGATCGTGGAAGGAGGGGCTGGCCACTTGGGAGGAATATGAGTCTGTTGTCAGAGGATGTAGGGAGGCAACTAGGAAAGCTAAGGCCTCCTTGGAATGAAACGTTGCAAGAGAGGTCAAGGACAACAGAAAGGGCTTCTTCAAATACATTGCAGGTAAAGCCAACACTAGAGGCAATGTAGGCCCACTGATGAATGAGGTGGGGGTCCTGGAGACAGAGGATAAAAAGAAGGCGGAGTTACTGAATGCCTTCTTTGCCTCTGTCTATACTGCTGGAGGCTGTCCTGAGGAGCCCCGGACCCCTGAGGCCTCAGAAGAAGTCAGGATAGAGGAGGAATCTGTCTTGGTTGATGAGGGCTGGGTCAGGGACCAATTAAGCAACCTGGACGTCCATAAATCCATGGGCCCTGATGGGATGCACCCGCGGGTGCTGAGGGAGCTGGCGGAAGTCATTGCTAGACCACTCTCCGTCATCTTTGCTAAGTCATGGGTAACGGGAGAGGTGCCTGAGGACTGGAGGAAAGCGAATGTCACTCCAGTCTTCAAAAAGGGCAAGAAGGAGGACCCGGGTAATTATAGACCGGTCAGCCTCACCTCCATCCCTGGAAAGGTGATGGAGCAACTTGTTCTTGGTGCTGTCTCTAGGCACATCAAGGATAGGGGGATCATTAGGGGCACTCAGCATGACTTCACCAATGGGAAGCCATGCTCAACCAACTTGATAGCCTTTTATGAGGATGTAACCCGGTGGATAGATGATGGTAAAGCTGTGGATGTGGTCTATCTTGATTTCAGTAAAGCGTTTGACACGGTCTCCCACAGCATCCTCGCAGCTAAACTGGGGAAGTGTGGTCTGGATGATCGGGTAGTGAGGTGGATTGTGAACTGGTTGAAGGAAAGAAGCCAGAGAGTGGTGATCAATGGGACAGAGTCTAGTTGGAGGCCTGTGTCTAGCGGAGTCCCTCAAGGGTCGGTACTGGGACCAGTTCTATTCAATATATTCATTAATGACTTGGATGAGGGAATAGAGTGCGCTGTCAGCAAGTTCGCTGATGACACAAAACTGGGAGGAGTGGCTGATGCGCCGGAAGGCTGCGCAGCCATTCAGAGGGACCTGGACAGGTTGGAGAGTTGGGCGGGGAGAAATTTAATGAAATATAAGAAGGGCAAGTGTAGAGTCCTGCATCTGGGCAAGAACAACCCCATGTATGAGTACAAGTTGGGGGCAGACCTGTTGGAGAGCAGTGTAGGGGAAAGGGACCTGGGGGTCCTAGTGGACAACAGGATGACCATGAGCCAGCAATGTGCCCTTGTGGCCAAGAAGGCCAATGGCATCCTGGGGTGGATTAGAAGGGGTGTGGTCAGCAGGTTGAGAGAGGTTCTCCTCCCCCTCTACTCTGCCCTGGTGAGGCCGCATCTGGAATATTGTGTCCAGTTCTGGGCCCCTCAGTTCAAGAAGGACAGGGAACTGCTAGAGAGAGTCCAGCGCAGAGCCACGAAGATGATTAAGGGAGTGGAACATCTCCCTTATGAGGAGAGGCTGAGGGAGCTGGGTCTCTTTAGCTTAGAGAAGAGGAGACTGAGGGGTGACCTCATTAATGTTTATAAATATGTAAAGGGCAAGTGTCAAGAGGATGGAGCCAGGCTCTTCTCAGTGACATCCCTTGACAGGACAAGGGGCAATGGGTGCAAGCTGGAACACAGGAGGCTCCACTTAAATATGAGGAAAAACTTCTTTACGGTGAGGGTGACCGAACACTGGAACGGGCTGCCCAGAGAGCTTGTGGAGTCTCCTTCTCTGGAGACATTCAAAACCCACCTGGACGTGTTCCTGTGTGATATGGTCTAGGCAATCCTGCCCTGGCAGGGGGATTGGACTAGATGATCTTTCGAGGTCCCTTCCAATCCCTAACATTCTGTGATTCTGTGATACCTAACTGTTTCAAGCTTACAGGTCTGAACAGTTTCTGAGGACTATAATCTCCTGAAGCTGAGTCAAAACAGGATGGTGTAGTTGGGTTTGAATGCCTCATGCACATCCATTGAATAAAATCACTAGTGTTTCCTCACATCAATAAGGTCTAAGTCAGTTTTACCTAACACAAGAAGATAAGAAATGAGGGGGGAAACTTACATTACAGTATCTAGCAAGCAGTACAGGACAATATGTATAAGAAGTATATACGCAATGTGCTTCTGTGTAGCTTTTCTCAAGCAAAGATACATTCTTAGGACCTTGCTGTAGAATTACTGAGAGAAGTGGAAGTAGACTTCATCTTCCTTGTTGCTTCCTACAGCAGCATGACTGTAAGAAAAGGGCTACCCTCCTTCCCTGCAAACTAGCACCAGTTATAGTCAACTTATTCTTATATTCAGTAGTAGTTTCCAATTCAAATTTCATAATGTGCAGCCCTGATATGGCAGTTCCATACCATTGCGCATTTTTTTCTCTCGTTTTTGTGTAATGGTTTGAAATTTTATTTTTCTCTTTCAGTAAGAGGATGCAGGGAAAAAAATCACTGGAATTTCCTAATGGACTGTTATGAATTTAGAAATCAAATTCAGACAGTGTCAGAGGCTTAAAATAATTAAAATTGTATACCTACAGCAATTATGTTATTACATGTAATATATTTAGTGTAGAGCACTAGTGGAGTCATCCTGTTATAATCAAAGGTTTCTGACAGAGTCAGTTTGAGAACTTTATATTGAGAAAGAAAATGGTTGCCTTTCTGTGAATCCACTAAATAAAATAAGGTAAATGAAGGTATGAAAATGGGTGACACATAAGTAGAATTATCATCTGCTTGGTTGAAGATTACAGGTAGTTTAGTTATAGCTTATGAGTAAAATCTTGGAACTGGTGTAGCTATTGGCAAAACTCCCTCTGTTGTCAGTAGATCCAGAATGTCACCCTGTATAGCCTCTGGAGACCAATAAGAAAGAAACCTTAGCTCAATAGCTAAAAAACCCATTTGGATCATCATTCTTAAAGAAAAAATAAAATTACCAAAAAAAATTCCACATTATTAATGCAAAAAAAGTTAAATTGACATAAATTAAAAGATGGGGCTCAACTGCCTTTCTGCTGAAACATATTTTCTCACCTACAAGTTAAATTAAATGTAGACATTTATCATGTATTGATGCATATTTTTGGTGGAAAGTGCTATTTTTGACTTAAGAACAGATGGGCCATTAGATCTGATTAGTTCAGTTTAACTAATGCAAAAATGATCTTAATGTAGTAATCGATGCTCTATAAAAGAGAAGGAATTAAAAAAAATCGATTTTTTTTTAGCAACAAGAAAAGTAGCTTATGTATTTAGCCTGCCAAAAATTCTGCTTTTTGCTTGTTAATATTGACACACATTCTTCCCATTAGTTTATTCTAATAAGCACAAAGCTTAGTTCTCTCCATTGGGGGAAGTGGAGAGAAATGGATATACAACATAGTCCACACTACCATGTCTTTGGAGGAGTGCTTTAGGTAACGCATAATAATTTTTTTTGTAACGCAAAATATGCAATTCTTCCAGCCATCCTGTTCTTTAATATTACTGCAAAAACTATTCTGCAAAAATGTTATTTCAAAGCTGAAATTGACTGCAGAATTTGTATATGAGATAAAATTGAATTTCAAAATCAAGAGAGTTCCACTGAAAAACCAACAAAAAAATATCTTACATCTGCCCTCTATTAGAGTACCAGTTGACACCATCCGTTCATCTCCAGCAGGCGCATATAAACAAATGGGAACATCAGACTCTTCTTAATCAGATAGTGGGTCCTAATAAGCTGCAACAAAACCTTTATGGCAAAGTCCTACGAAATTTAATAGAATGAAGACACCAGTAGGTTATATGGAATTTTAATGAAGTATCAGGATCTGCTCTCATTAAAGTTAGCAGAAAAAATATTCTACATCTCAGAATGTGTTTTAAAAGGCCAAAGACTTTCACAAGGAATTATAGCCAATGTTCAACATTTTAAGTATCTTACGGATCTTGTTAATTGGGATAATGTTGTACTCAATCATTAAATTGTTAAAATTTGGGGAAAATATCTATTTTGTTAATTAAATTTTAGAGGATTTTTCCATAAGTCATAACATTACCAGGCTTACTTTCTTAATAGGTCACTGCTTTTACAAATGCATTAGAGTTGAACAGACTAAATTTACTTAACACTTAGTAAGTTTTGTCTCAAAGATATACACAAAAGATTAACTATTTTTTTCATTCTTTAGTTATTTGTTTTCTTAAAGAAGGGAAATAGAGATAGTAACATTTTCACTGTATGCAAAATCTGAGATTAAAAAAATATGAAGAACCCTGACTTAACTGTTTTTTTTTTCTATTTTATTGTTGAATTATTGGTGAAATAGGAGATATTTTTTGGCATGTGAGATCTGAAAATGAATAAGTGTGTAATGAAAGTAATGCCATGGTTTTGCGAAGTTTGCTTTTACCAATAGCAGAACTAGGGATATCAAACTCAAAAATGCTTGCTCAGTACTTACTTTCCTATGGATGGGTTTTGGTACGGGATAATCTACATTGATATATTAAACAGGGGAATCTTATATCCTTAATTTAACAAAGTGTAGAAGACACTTCCTATTTAATGAGAAAAAATGTGCCTGGCCATAACATGGGATCAAAGCTGAGGGAATTTCTGGAAAGTGAAGCCTCATGACCCTAAATCAGAGTTAAGAGATGTCAGTGATGTATGCAATGCTGATGAACCAAAACACTTAAAGTGATGACTTCACCATCTTTTTTTTTTTTTTTGAGCGGCGAGAATACACACCATGATAAAAACATCGTGGTTACACTGTTACAACAAGCTTTTGCTTTAGCAGAACCACTTGTCTTCTCTGAAATATCTCATTAACTAAGACTGAACATAAGCTAAATGAGATAGAATGACAAAATAAGTAAGAACTGAGAGAAATAAACCAGTCTCCTCTACCTAAAGCTGTTTTAATATTTGTTGAAATTAAAGTTGGGTTCTGGGATTACATTTATAATAGAAAGGTTTCATTCCATATTAAGTGTCATGGTGCAGAAAGGGGTGGCTGCACCATGAGGGGGACAAGCCAGGAGCTGAGGGTGACACCACGTAGTCTGTACCCTCACCAATGGGGCACAGTCCTGAAGTGGCTGAACGTGAGGGGCTGAGACAGGGGGTGGTAACAAGGTTCACTGACAGCCCATGGAAGCGCCAGGTCCTGCATCCCTCCAGGAGCCCAGCTGGGGTCAAAAGGAGACAGGGCCAGGGACAGGCTGGAGACAAGACAAAGTGTAATCTGAAGTCCATCTAGTGCTGGTGTCAGAGACAAGGTACCTACAACATAGCTCCAAGGTTCTCCTGGGAAACCAGACCAGAGACAAGGCTGAGGACAGGCACACCTGTGACAGCCCAGGCCAGGACTGATGGCCTTGGACTGAGCTGACATGCAGCTCCTTGGCCTACGGGCAGCGGGGTGAATAGGGATCCCAAGTGAGGCTGGTCAGGACTAGTAAGGCCTGTTGGTGCCCTCAGGGCCCTGGCCCTGAGCATGTCCATCACACTGAGGTTTCTGTCCTGTTCACCTGCTTTATATCCTCTTTGGCATGAAAAACATAGCTAAGATTGTCAGGGATGCCATAATAAAAGCAGACAAGTGAGTCTGTTAGCTAAAAGTGACCCCTAAACATTGACAAAGCATCACATTCTGCAGTAAATTGAACCGATGAATGTACTGGCTTTGTAAAGAGTACTTAATTCTGTCCATTTGTCTGTGAACATAGATAAAACGTTTACTTAGAGTTTAAGAAATAGGCATCTCAGAATCTCATTATTTTCCTAGAAACAGCTATATGAATCCTTCTTTCTCATCCTGTTAATTGTTCTGGCCCAGGGGAAGGGAGGGGCAGCCTCTCAAGAGATACAAAGCAGATGGAAGTGCCTCATTGTTCTGTCATACTTGGGAGAGTATGGGTAACCGACAGAAACATGAAATCGTCTGTTTTCCCTGTTGTGGGTCCCTAGATTCTCAACAGGTCAGTGAAGAAAGGAAAGCTCATTCATATGCTTTTTACTACTCATGGAAGAGTCATTTCTTTCTGTGCCTTGTACAGGAAAATTCTTCTGGTGACGTTGGATTGCATAGGCTTTCTGGCACTGTCTCTCACCAGGAGAAGATGCCCAACAGTTCACAGTGACTAAATTAGCTTCCTAACTAGACAGGCTCTAT
The DNA here is from genome assembly GCF_013368605.1 of Nyctibius grandis. Classification (NCBI taxonomy): domain Eukaryota; kingdom Metazoa; phylum Chordata; class Aves; order Nyctibiiformes; family Nyctibiidae; genus Nyctibius; species Nyctibius grandis. The sequence continues at coordinate 89,107,409 of NC_090660.1, forward strand.
GCTCACAGAACCCCTTCTAGGGCAGACACAAACTTTCTCTGACCACGTGAGAAACAGTGTAGTCCTGATAGCATGCTGGCTGACTCAAGAGTAAGAAGGACTCAGACAGTTAAAGATGTAGGTATGCTGTCTTCAAAATGGAGCAGGGCTGCTGAGGTGAAACTTGCCCCTTTTTTAGTGCATCAGCATTAGACTGAAAGTGTATTTAAGGATTGCAGGCCTATGTAGGAGGCCTCTGTTACATTTGGCACAACACTAGTGAAAATGTACATTCAAATGAGTAAATTGAAAAATTGCAGTAAGCAAACTCCTCCACTGCGGCTGTCTGTAACCTCTCAGATACTAAAGGCAGTAACAACTGTTTGGGTTTGATACTTCTATTGCTTATAGCAGTTTGACACCAGAGACTCTAGTGACTTCAGATTAACACTCGTGTGGGTGGGAGAATAATCACGCTTTTGGTATTCACAAAGCTCTTCACTTTTGCTCCACTTTTAACTAATCACAAGAGCACCTCTGTGGGGTAAGCTATTGCCTTTTCCTCTTGTTTCAAGACAGAAAGGGGAACCAAATCTAAATTCACGAAGTGCAGAAAGCAGTGATTAGGATTCAGGAGTTTCTGTCTGTTTGCCTCATTCTCACAGTGAGGCCAGATTCTAGGAAAAATCACAGTGTTCTACTTTGGGGTCTAGTGATGTCATCAGCTGTGCTGTTGTAAGAAAAATTCAGGAAGCTGAACTCAGCTCTTGGCAGGTAAAAGACCCTTTTCAGTTTATCTTTCGTTTAACTCCCAGGAATTCTGCTGCACCCTGATGCACAATACTTCAATATACCATGAGTAGCTCCAGGATACTCATGTTCAAGCTGCCCCTGATGTACTTTCTGTGTGCCTTCGGCGGCAGGGTTTTGGATATAGTACAGTTTTAATAAAGTTTGTTTTTTATAGCTTTCTTATTCCATATACAGTCCAAAATTGTGGATCAAAAGAGGCTTATGGAGATGCTCTGAGACAGCAGCTGCTAAATCATTTTGCAAATAGATCCATTAGTGGAGTGTTATTTGATTATATCTATTGTTCTTATTCTCCAGTTCATGGTAGTCACCAGTTTTCTTCCAATTTTCTTTAGCTGTAAATACAAAACAGGAGGAAGAAAACAACCTCGCCTTTGTGACACATAGTGAATTTGGCACTGCATGTACAGTATGTTTTAAACTCAATTCCCTTAGAAGCTAGCGATTAGCAGATATCAATGCCCAGTTTGCAAGTGGAAGCCAAGACAAAGACTAGAGACCTTCACACCAACAATCTGGATATTAGGTAGGAAAGAAAATATTTTCCAACCATTTTACCTCTCTTTGTTTCCTAATGTGATTGTAGCATTAATGACCTTAGTAAAGAGTCTGGCTTCACCTTCTGACAAACCCCCTGGGGAGCTCCTGTTAGGTTTCCTGCAGCAATCCTTTTCCAGGCTGAATAAGCCCAGCTCCCTCAGCTCTTCCTCACAGGGTAAAAGTGCTCCAGCCCCTACTGTTTCTGTGTCCCTCTGCTCAACCTGCTCCAGTTGATCAACATCTTCCCTGAACTGTGGCCCCAAAACTGGATGCAACATTCTGGATGTGGTCTAAAAAACACAGGGTAAAGCAGAACAATTGCTCCTCTCATACTGACTATGCTCCTGTTGATATTGCCCAGAATACTGTTGGCATTTAATGTTGCCAGAGCCACATTGTTCCCAACTACTTTCTAATCCTTCAGGGCCCTGAAATGGCCTTCAAGAGGACTTGCCCCATGTTTTTCCCAGGGATTGAAATCTACCTAGTGATAAGGAAAGGAATTTGACAATACAGAATGAGAGCAAGATTTTTTTTAAAAATCTTATTAATTTTATTTTAATTAAGTTTAACAAAGTTAAAATTAATACAAATAATGGAAACAGAGTCCATCCTTTCCTCAGCCTCACACATCTAGGAAATACTGCATAAATATTTTCAATCTTGCTCTCCTTGAGGCTTTTACAACTCATGGCTGCAACTTTTGACTCAATACTAAAACTTACCTCTGTTTTATAAAGATCAGGATTCTTTCGTTTTGTCACATATGGATTCACAACCTGGGACTCTCATGCCTTGAAATATTTACATTGCTCTTTTAGGAAGAATACTAATGTTTTCCTTTTAAAAAACAGTCAAGAGAGGAAGGTGATTTTGTGCTACAATTTAATAGTAAATTTAGCATGTCAGAAGGTCTGTGTTTAGTTCCCCTCTTTATCTTCATGGAGTATCCAGTTTTTCAACCCTTAGCATACTGGGGAAGGCAAGGAATGAAGTACAATCCTCTGCAACATATTGTGAAGATTTCTAAGATATGAGAAAAAAAAGAATTCTGGGCTCATCTGCCTAGGAGTCTCCTTCAGAATTCCTGTGCCTGCAATACAAATATTTAACAATTTTTAATGGAAAATATTACTTATACAAGTATGATCTTATTGTTTTGAAAATGCTGCCTTTAGTCTTCACAGAGATTTCTCGTACAGTAGTTTCTCCAGAACATTAATTACACCTGTCATTAATACTTGTCCTTCTACGTTTACAATGTCTCTTTTGAAATTATGTCCAGATTCTGCATATGTAAAGGAAGTGTTTAATGACTGTATATGCTCTCATCTGCACTTTAATTAGGACCACACATCTATGTAAAACTGCAGAATTTAAAAATAAATTTCATTTTGAGAAAAAAATAAAAAAAATTGCTATTTACATTTAGGCAAAGCAGTCATAATAATTGCGATTAATGATAAAATAATAATTCAAAGTGCTACATTTACACCTCAGATAAGTTTTCAGTTAGCTGTATTATGCAATTCTGATAAGCAAATAAAAATATGGAACAGCTTCCCCAAAATATTGCATGGGTTAGTACTTATTTGTACTTCAACAAGATGAATGTAGAGGGGTTGTAAAAGCATTGTCATTGTTTGGTAACCTCTTATCACCATTTTGCAAAGCTCTTTCTTACTGTTAAGGAAAACATGCAATAAGTCTTTCCCAATAAGTCTGTTCTGGTCCTGGAGTTCATATCTCTGTGTTCCAACAATGTTTTCTACCAGCTCCCCCCTAAACATGCAAACATTCCTTTAAATCTATCTCAGTTCAACAGAGCACATCAAAGGCAAGTCATTTTTAAAGAAAATGAGCAATATGAAGCACATGCATAATTGTTTTACTGAATGGTGACTGCAGGGACAGAAAAAAGTATATATGTAGTGTATGTATGTATATAATCAAACTTGAAGCATTTGTCTTACTTTTAGGTTGGATAAGACAGGGAAAGAGGAATTGTCAGCAAGGGCACAAGTCAAGGCAGACTTCTTTCTTTCCTGATTCAGGGAGTGCCCAGCTATTCTTTTTGCTTGACCTTAGATAAAGTTTAATTGCTATTTGCAAACATTTTTTAAAATTCTCAGAATTATAACTTGAATCTAAAAGGTTAATAAGTTTGCCCATAGAAGTTGCAGAACCTCCATCGATGGACATATTCTGATCTAACGTCAAAGTTACCCCTGCTCAGAGTTGGAGATTGGACATCACTCTGGGATGCCTTCCCATGTAATTATTCTATGGATCTATTTTATATTTTTTTTTAATCTTGTACATTAGTTCTTATGACAAACATCAGAGGAGATAATAGGAGAGGTTAAAGGTGGAATATTGCACCAAAATTGCAGATGATGCCAAGCTGGGTGGGAGTGTTGTTCTGCTTGAGGGTAGGAAGGTTCTACAGAGGGATCTGGACAGGCTGGTTCGATGGGCCAACGCCAACTGTATGAGATTCAACACGGCTAAGTGAGGGTCCTGCACTTGGGGCACAACAACCCCATGCATCACTACAGGTTTGGGAAAGAGCAGCTGGAAAGCTGCCTGGCAGAAAAGGACCTGGGGATGTTGGTCAATAGCTGGCTGAATATGAGCTGGCAGTGTGCCCAGGTGGCCAAGAAGGCCAACAGCATCCAACAGCATCCTGGCTTGTATCAAAAATAGTGTGGCCAGCAGGACTAGGGAAGTGATCGTCCACCTGTACTCAGCACTGTTGAGGCAGCACCTCGAATATTGTGTTCAGTTTTGGGCCCCTCACTACAAGAAAGACATTGAGGTGCTGGAGCAAGTCCAGAGAAGGACAACGAAGATGGTGAAGGGTCTGGAGCACGTGTCTTATGAGGAGCAGATGAGGGAACTGGGGTTGTTTAGTCTAGAGAAAAGGAGGCTGAGGGGAGACCTTATCGCTGTCTGCAAGTACCTGAAAGGAGATTGTGGTCTCTTCTCCCAGGTAACAAGTGTTTGTTCCAGGACAAGAGGAAACAGCCTCAAGTTGCGCCAGGGGAGGTTTAGACTGGATATCAGGAAAAAATTTCTTCACCAAAAGGGTTGTCAAACATTGAAACAGGCTTCCCAGGGAAGTGGTTGAGTCACTATGCCTGGAGGTATTTAAAAGACATGTAGATGTGGTACTTAGGGCCATGGTTTAGTGGCGGACTTAACAGTGCTAGGTGATCTTAAAGGTCTTTTCCAATCTAAATGATTCTATGATTCTATGAATATGAAGAACCTTATTTAACTTCTGTCTCCAACCACAGCTTATCTTTCAAGACTTTCCTTGGCAAGATGCATAAAAGTGGAAATAAGTAGCTAGCCTGATTTTTTTTCTGTCTCACTGAAATAATCAAGAGCTGAATCCTTACATTCTAGTCCTATGATGTTTTTAGTGTTTGTGTTTCCCATGTGACCATTCACTAGTGAAGTGGATAGAAACCTTTAAACTGATCTCAAAAGGATTTGAGTTAAGCAATGGAAGGCAGGGTAGAACTCTACTTTGAATGGAAAGGCCACACAGCTGCAATAACACATGGTACATTCATCTGCTATTCTGGTTGATGCTTGGGAAGGAGGGGTGAAGAATGCAGTTTATTTCAGCTCACCATAAATCTGAGCTTGTTGAGTTTTAGCAATCCGTTTTATGTTAGCAACATTTATTTCCATTTTGACTGATGGCTTTCTTTTCCAGCCTCATGTCTTCACAGAATCACGGAATCACAGAATGTTAGGGATAGAAGGGACCTCGAAAGATCATCTAGTCCAATCCCCCTGCCGGAGCAGGATTACCTAGATCATATCACACAGGAACGCGTCCAGGTGGGTTTTGAATGTCTCCAGAGAAGGAGATTCCACAACCTCTCTGGGCAGCCTGTTCCAGTGTTCATTTACCTTCACTGTAAAGAAGTTTTTCCTCATATTTATGTGGAACCTCCTGTGTTCCAGCTTGCACCCATTGCCCCTTGTCCTGTCAAGGGATGTCACTGAGAAGAGCCTGGCTCCATCCTCATCACACTTGCCCTTTACATATTTATAAACATTAATGAGGTCCCCCCTCAGTCTCCTCTTCTCTAAGCTAAAGAGACCCAGCTCCCTCAGCCTCTCCTCATAAGGGAGATGTTCCACCCCCTTAATCATCTTCGTGTCTCTGCGCTGGACTCTCTCTAGCAGTTCCCTGTCCTTCTTGAACTGAGGGGCCCAGAACTGGACATAATATTCCAGATGCGGCCTCAGCAGGGCAGAGTAGAGGGGGAGGAGAACCTCTCTTGACCTACTAACCACACCCCTTCTAATACACCCCAGGATGCCATTGGCCTTCTTGGCCACAAGGGCACATTGCTGGCTCATGGTCATCCTGCTGTCCACTAGGACCCCCAGGTCCCTTTCCCCTATGCTGCTCTCCAACAGGTCTGTCCCCAAGTTGTACTGGTACATGGGGTTGTTCTTGCCCAGATGCAGGACTCTACACTTGCCCTTGTTACATTTCATTAAATTTCTCCCCACCCAACTCTCCAGCCTGTCTAGGTCCCTCTGAATGGCTGCGCAGCCTTCCTGTGTGTCAGCCCCTCCTCCCAGTTTGGTGTCATCAGCGAACTTGCTGACAGCGCACTCTATTCCCTCACCCAAGCCATTAATGAATATATTGAATAGTACTGGTCCCAGTACCAACCCTTGAGGGAGTCCGCTAGACACAGGCCTCCAACTGGACTCTGTCCCATTGATCACCACTCTCTGGCTTCTTTCCTTCAGCCAGTTCGCAATCCACCTCACTATCCGATCATCCAGACCACACTTCCCCAGTTTAGCTGCGAGGATGTTGTGGGAGACTGTGTCAAACGCTTTACTGAAATCAAGATAGACCACATCCACAGCTTTACCATCATCTATTCACCGGGTTACATCCTCATAAAAGGCTATCAAGTTGGTTAAGCATGACTTCCCATTGGTGAAGCCATGTTGACTGCCCCTAATGATCCCCCTATCTTCGATGTGCCTAGAGACAGCACCAAGGACAAGTTGTTCCATTACCTTTCCGGGGATGGAGGTGAGGCTGACTGGTCTATAGTTACCCGGGTCCTCCTTCTTGCCCTTTTTGAAGACTGGAGTGACATTCGCTTTCCTCCAGTCCTCAGGCACCTCTCCCGTTGCCCATGACTTAGCAAAGATGATGGAGAGTGGCCTAGCAATGACTTCCGCCAGCTCCCTCAGCACCCGCGGGTGCATCCCATCAGGGCCCATGGATTTATGGACGTCCAGGTTGCTTAATTGGTCCCTGACCCAGCCCTCATCAACCAAGACAGATTCCTCCTCTATCCTGACTTCTTCTGGGGCCGCAGGGGTCCGGGGCTCCTCAGGACAGCCTCCAGCAGTATAGACAGAGGCAAAGAAGGCATTCAGTAACTCCGCCTTCTTTTTATCATCTGTCTCCAAGACCCCCACCTCATTCATCAGTGGGCCTACATTGCCTCTAGTGTAGGTTTTACCTGCAATGTATTTGAAGAAGCCCTTTCTGTTGTCCTTGACCTCTCTTGCAAGGTTTAATTCCAAGGAGGCCTTAGCTTTCCTAGTTACCTCCCTACATCCTCTGACAACAGACTTATATTCCTCCCAAGTGGCCAGCCCCTCCTTCCACGATCTGTACACCCTCTTCTTCCACTTGAGTTTGCCCAGCAGTTCCCTGTTTAACCATGCAGGTCTCCTGGTACCCTTTCTTGACTTCCTACCTGTTGGGATGCTCTGATCTTGAGCTCGGAAGAAGAAGTCCTTGAATACTAACCAACTATCTTGGGCCCCCTTACCTTCTAGTACCCTGTCCCATGGGATTTCCCCTAGCAATTGCTTGAAAAGGCCAAAGTTGACCCTCCTGAAGTTCAGGGTTGTGATTCTGCTAGCTATTCGGTTCCTGCCACATGAGATCCTGAACTCCACCATCTCATGGTCACTACAACCAAGGCTGCCCTCAACCTTCACCACTTCAACCAGACCCTCCTTGTTAGCGAGAACAGATCCAGCAGCGCTCCTCTCCTAGTTGGCTCATCCACCATTTGCATCAGAAAGTTATCATCAATGCACTGGAGGAACCTCCTGGACTGAGGATAGCTGGCTGAGTAGGCCTCCCAGCAAATATCAGGGTAGTTGAAATCCCCCACAACAACCAGGCCCTGTAATTGAGAGACTGCTCTCAGCTGCCTGTAGAAGGCCTCATCACCCTCCTCATCCTGATCCGGTGGCCTGTAATAGACACCCACAACAGTATCACCCCTGCCAGCCTGCCCCTTAATTCGCACCCACAAACTCTCAACTCGCTCCTGATCCGCCCCTGGACAGAACTCAATGCATTCTAGCTGCTCACTCACATAAAGAGCAACTCCACCACCTCTCCTTACTGTCCTGTCTTTCCTGAACAGGACATAGCCATCCATGACCACATTCCAGTCATGCGAGGCATCCCACCAAGTCGCTGTAATTGCCACTAGATCATACCCCCCCGACCGAACACGGATTTCCAGCTCCTCCTGTTTATTCCCCATGCTGCGTGCATTGGTGTACAGGCATTTCAGGGAGCGAGCTGAGCACACCGATTTCACCCTAGGGGGATGGGAGGCCTCCTGTTCTACCTCATGTACCTCAACACTAGAGTGTTGCCCCAGTAGTGCAAGCCCAGCTACTACCCCATCCCCCTTCGAATCTAGTTTAAAGCTCTCCGAATGAGCCCTGCTAATTCCTGTCCCAGAACCCTTTTGCCCCTACGACATAAACCTTTCCCATGTATTACTGTCAGGTCTGGTGTCTTATAAAACCAGCCATTATCGAAAAACCCAAAGCCCTGCCTGTAGCACCAGTCTCGTAGCCAGGCATTTATAGAGAGAATCCTACTATGTCTTCTACCTGCTATTATTCTGAAGAGTAAAGAAGTCCCTTGTTTTGTTCTTAGTCCTTTTACTGAATCAATAACATGTAGATCTGAGTTTATCTAAAGTTGTCTTTTTTAGTTTGTTGCTCTGAAGACATTGTTTCATTGGTATTGGACTGACAGTTCAATCAGAAAAATAGAGTTATGCTTGACGTGAGGTATAACTATAGATACAGGAAAGTGTAATTCACAAGTGGAATGGAGCTTTAGAAAATTTGCAAGCATTCTAGCAATTTTATCATATATACTCATTTTTCTTTCTCTTGTTAAAGCTAGTAGCAACTTTCTGATATTCCACTCTGTACAACAAAAAAGTAATTATATGTGCTATTGGAAGGGTGCTACCTGTGGCAATTAATTTAGACTGTCTAGTGATTTATGAGTGTTGTCTCTGTGTACAGGGTTATGATGCACTTAATAATCTTAACTGATTAAATCAAACAAGCTAGATAATTTTAATTCAGCAAGAATATTTTGTAATATTTAAAGCAGATCTGAGTTCTGAATGGGTTTAAAACTTCTCTAAATAGTATATTAATTAAAAAAAAAAAAAGAAAAAAAGAAAAAGAAAAAAGTCATGGCAGTGTAGTTCAAGAGAGGAGATCTTGCCAGGATATTCCAGGATTAGACTGCATAAACTGATCTTTCATTCCAGTATAGAGCAATGGAAAAAAGATACATCAGCAATATTGTAATTATCCATCAGAAAGCATTGCCCTTCTCTGGCAATGTTGCTGCCAAACTGTGACTTTGGATTTGGTGTCAAGACTACACCACAAGTGTGCAAATGACTGTGCTAGGAAAAGTGCATGAACAAAGCATTTTTCTAGAAATAATTTTTCACTAACACAATTATGTTTTCATGTGACCAGAAAAAGATATTGTGGCTTGAGATACGTTTAGAAATTTTTAGGCACCCATCTCAAAAACTATTGTTCATAGAAACCCATTGAACTTGCTGAAACAGGGGCTCTAATATCTTTAGACACCCACTTTTTACTCTAAAATCTTGATCTAGACCTGTATCCAGAACTACAAAAGTGCCAAATCATATCCATCAACTATGTTCTCCGTTACTGAACTCTCACTGTTATGGATTTGAGCTGAGGGTTTTAGAGCATACCTTCTACACATTCCTCCTAAATGCAGTCTTATGTCCTATTTTATAAATAGATACAATCAGCAAAATTTTGATCATGTTTTATAACTATTCTTTGTTCCCTTCTGTTTAATAGTGAGCAGTTAGAGTTATTTCAGAGGTCTTGATGAAGGTTTCAATTCTCTTCTGTGTCTAAGAAGATTCTAGCCTTGTTTGCCATATTAATATGAACAAACCAGTGGACTGAAAGATTTTTTTTTGAATGTGTGGGAAAGGAGACATCCTCATCTCTCCTGTGAAAGCTGGGCCACTATGTAGAAAGCAGAAAGTTCAATGCCTTTTTCTGTCTGAAATTATACAGATTATAAACTCTCACCCTCTAGGAAACTCCTGAAAAAACCTCTTCACGGTAAAGTCATGTCACTGTGCACAAAATAATTACAGATTCACTGATCTGTGGAAGGAAACTATAACAAGAAAGTTATGACTGCCATTTAGACATTACTCCTGAGGAGCAAGAGAAGGGGAGAGGAGAAAACCTCTTGGATTGTGTGTAGGTTCCTAAGGGCTCAAGGGCTTGGTAGTTCTTTGCTGTTTCTCTGTGAAGAGGTGTCCCAAATTTTTGAAATGTTGACTTCAGCAAATGAGGGAATTTGGGTTTAATAAGGAGAAGGTTATGTTTGGGAAATGTGGAGTATTACCATAGAGACTACAGGCAAGAGTTTTACTTATTTCTAGGTTAAGTAATTGAACCATTGCTCTGTGCATCATAAGCAGTGACAGAAATTGGGCAAAGGGGAAATCAAGGTGAGAAACTGAAGCCCAATACTGAAAGGTCTATTTCTCTGAGAAATTTTATAATATTATGAGTTAATAATTTTCTTGAAGCAACACAATAGGTAGAAAAACAATAAATATATTCAACATCTATTTATGAAACATACTTTGCATCTTGTTTTTTTTTTTAATAACTTCTGATTTATTTTCTTTCTTTTTTTTCCAGATGGCTTTGTCTAAATGAATCTTTAAAAAGAGCAAATATGAATTTCTTTTTATGTCAAGGAAATGAGTTTGAATCGGTCACATGAAAAAATGGAGCAGAATATTAAAATTTAGGCCATATTCTCTCAGCTTTCTCCAATCACTTCATGCTATTATCTGAAGATCAGATTTGTGCAAGGAAATCACGATCACAGGAATCTTTTCCCATATCCTTCTTTGTCTATCTAGAAAAGGTGACAGGGAATCTATTACATGTTCACCATTTTTGTCTTATTGCTTTCCTTTTTTTTGCTTCAATTGTTTCTTCTGTTCATCTTATTTGATGCAATCTTTCAAAGGCCTTCTATTACATGCAGGAGTTTGAAACTCTGGTTTCTAGGTACTCCACTTATGTAAATATTTATGAAGTTATGTATAGATAAGAAATTCTTCTAGTGCAATATATTTTATTTTATGATGTACATTGCAATTCAACATAATTGATCACTGATGTGATTCTCTTACACCTAGTTTTAGAATGACTTTTGATGATCAATATAATGCAAAGCAACTGCATTGCAGAGTAAATCTAGATTTTAAAGCAGAAAATAATGCTATTGTAACATATACACTATTAATGAAATGCCAGTACATACAGCATACAGGAGATATGATACAGCTGCTTTGTAGTTTCATGGGACTCCCAAGTAATAATTTCTTTTCAGAATGCCAATCTTTGTTTTATAACCATATGGTTATTAAGGTTTGTCTCTGAAAGTATTAATGTTGTGACAGCTTTAAATTCAAATTTATTTGTATTTTAAAATCAACAAGATTAACATTTAATGAGAAATATTTGTGAAAGTATCTTTCAGTAATTCATCATGCAATCACAGGGTATGCATAACATTTGCATATAATTTCTGTAAATACTGCTTTATCTTTTTACTTTTGCAGGCAAGCAACATTATTGTGACATAACAGCACAGAAATCTGGAGGAAGTGTACTAATATTTATAGAAAAATAAAGGAAAAATACCTGGTAAACTGTACACAATGTAGTTCTTATTTCTTACATGCTGACCTATTACTCTTTTATTTGGGAACCAATGGTGTGTTTTAAAAGTGATTTTAAGCTTCTAAGGAGCAGTAGGTGTACTTGGAACCTGTTAACAGGCTTCCTAACTGTGGATGTAAAGAACAGGGATTTTATTCAGTGTCGCTTAATGTGATTTTCATGTAAGCAAGGTAAAACTTTCTCATGCTTCTAAAAAGTGGAAAGCATAAAACTGCAGGTTAATATGTAAATTTGCTCTACGTTTTACAAGTATCTCTTTGCCAGAGAATACACAGATAATTTGAATTCTGATGTGTTCCTTTCCTATAATTTTTATGGACTAGTATTTGAATTAGATATTATTTAAATTTATTGACTAGGCAAGCATAAACGAACGATCTACATCATTACTATTATGATGATTGGTATTTAAAACATGCAGCTATATGGACTCTGCAGCCACACAGGGCTCACTGTGGGAGTGGGATGACACTCAGCTAACATACTTATGCTGGTTACCTGCAGACAGGGTCCAGGCGCGATGCCGCGCTCTGTGCTGTGACCCTGGCATCCCCCATTTCTCTTAAATAAAGTGGGGAGGAAAAACATGGAAGGAACCAAATTGAAAAACTGATGTGGCTAAGGGGAACAGAGTATGTCAGAATGACTGTTGGCAAAGGCAAGGTCACAAAGTACATGGCAGTGAAGAGAGAGTTCCCCTCGGACCCAGCAACACTAAATGGCCCGGGGGCTTAAGGAAATTAAGAAATAATGGAAAAATGTTTTGCTGTTGCCTGATTAGGATTCCATGCTGAGTTGCTGGCGTGAGATGCTGTCAGGGAGTAGGTTAGGGGAGTAGGGAACACAGAGAAGTCCCAAATATTTTGCATCCCTGAAGCTTCAAAATATTCTTGGTGCCTCCGTCTCAAGATTAGAATTCAACTGGGTTGGCTGCTGGAGTGAATCACCAGCTGAATCTTCCAAGACGGCAGAATTCAACTGTATTTCAGATTGACAATCTGAGTTTTGTAATTACTTCCGTAGCACCTTCTGCTGCAGAATCCCAAAGAGTTTATCAGCTCTAATGAATGAAGTATTCTGTGTCAAATGACCATCTCCATTTGAGCAGTAAGGTTAAGTAGCTGTACCAACGTGTGAAGCACCTACCATCTCTGTAAAAAAAAAAAAAAATTATTCCTGAGTCTCAACGGTACTTTTACTCTGAAAGCATTTCCCTGGAAATGAAGCTGGTTTTAAACCAGTGTGGTGCTGATTAGGTGGATAGAGACTTAAGGTGCAAATAACCCTGCACCTTCCCAAACTGTTGGGAGTTCAGTAGCCTACAGTGGATTTGCTGCCTCCAGAAAGAGAAAATGTAATGACAAGACAAAAGACAAAGTTGTACACTATCTGATGTCTAGGGAGGGACTTGGTGGTGTGTAGTGCAGACTGAAGCTGATCATGATCCGGAGAGGCGTCAAGGGAAGGCAGGAAAGACGTATATCAAACAGGTGCAGAGCACGCATTAGGCTTGTACTCAGGCAGCCATCCTAACCTTTTGCACATGTGGGCTTTTTACCACTGATTTCAAAGCCCTTCAGGAGCATGAAAAGCTAAACTTTGGCAATTTTCCTTGTTTGAACTTCTGTACCTGTCTTAAAGGAACTACTTACATGAGAAAGATCAAGATTTGGCCAGAACAACTTTGTGTTTCTGTCAGCAAGTGTTGTTATCCCCTTCAAACAGATGGGGGATCTAAGATATAGAAAGGTTAAAATATTAAGCTTCTACTGCACACCTGGAGCAAAATCCTTGAAGTCTGTCCTCTTGAGATGACAGGCTGGATATGTAAAAGAAGTGGACTGAAATATCTTACAATTAGGTGTTTTTTAAAAGTCTATGGAAATCAGTGGAGGAGTTTTTGAGTTGACTACAACAAGCTTAATTTCTGCCCTCACATTGTTAGTTATTACCTCAAAAACTGAGCTCAGAATAGCTATAATGTAAATAAGAAATAGTTTAGTTCAAAACTGTAAAAAGTGTTTTTGTTAGTACATTACATTTTGGTGATAGTAAATGAGATTTCCAAGAAGAGTGATGTATAAGGTTATTGCACTGCATGACCATGAAAACAAAACAGTGATCTCTAAAAGAAAGAAGAAATTTGGACATGTGAGATGAAAATAGTTCTAAAAAAGAGATTAAATAAACCTTCTAAACAGAATACTGCATTAAAACCTTGAAATATGACATTAGTATGATTTGTCTGTTTGTATGCTTGTTTTTAACGGGAACAGCAAGTCTCTGTGAAGTACTCCTTGCTGCTAAGAAGTTTGTACTGACAAAAACTAAGCAGGAAGTTTGAACTTTTTACTGAAGATCTTCCTGTTCCTACCACTTCTCAGAAAGGGTTATTAGACATTGGAATGGGCTGCCCAGGGAGGTGGTGGAGCCACCATCTCTGGATATGTTTAAGAAAAGACTGGACATGGCACTTAGTGCCATGGTCTAGTTGACATGGTGGTGTCAGGGCAATGGTTGGACTCAATGATCCCAGAGGTCTCTTCCAAGCTGTTTGATTCTGTGATTTGGAAGGTTTAGCAAAGATTACAACATTTGAAGAGGAAATTTATGATATCTAGCTCACTCCCAAGTTTATAATCTATATCAATCTATAATCAATCATAGACTTATTTTTGGATACCTACCTTATCAAACTTTGCAGGATTTGCAGTGTTGTTTTCATTTAAAGTACAACTGAAGGAGTAAGCTGTATCTGTATCTTTCATCTGTATTCAATGTTTAGTTCATACTTTGTAGGAGACCAGAATTCTGTTTCCTTTGTCTCAAGATAATGAAGTGCACATTTCTCACCACAAAAAAATGCTCTTAGCTTAATGCTTGAGAAATGAGTATACAGGATGTACTGAGATGGAAGCACCCACAAGCCCATCTGCTGACACATCCATTGTGCATAAACAGAAGTCAAGAATCAATAATTCAGAAAGAAAGATATAAAAAACTAGATTAATAACCGAAGTATTTAGGAGGAAGGAGAGTCTTGGATTCAAGTCCAGGAACAGTGGTGCTTTTTAAGCACTTTTTTTCGCCATTGAGATGTGGACAGCTTCTGTCTGTAATATTTGTGTGGGAAAAAAATGACTTCTCATAGAATCCAACAAGAGGCAGAATATGAAGAAGACACAATTTTGAGATAAAACTTTCTAGATGACATCTCCTTTTCAGCTTCTGATGGTTTTCTCGAGACAGCTTTTTCTTCATATGTGGTATGCTAAAACAAAAGTTGACTTATAATGATGGACTATGGAGGAACAGATAAATCTCCAGATTTACAATGTGATCAGACTTTGCATGCTATTTTATTAGCATTTTTTTTTTTTCAGTCTGTATTTCCTAGAAACACTGGAATAGTCACATCATTTGATCCAGTGCTATCTGTGTTACACAATCAGGAAAGAGCCAGATGGACAGATCTTTTTCACCTGTAAGCCCAAGAGAGGAAATTTGTGTAGTAAGTTTGCAGACCTTGTTCCTGAGCTGATGTTTCTGGCAACATCCACAAAGAAGGAGAACGACCTACTTGTAAATCGCTAGCCGCAAAAAATAATTGTATTAAATAGATTCTTTTAATTTTTTTTTTATATCTCAATGATTTCCTAACTGAGGTTCAAAACTGGACGGCTTACCAATGCAGAGTCCAAAATGTTTCCTGAAGTTCATAGAATCATAGAGTCATAGAACAGTTTGGGTTGGACCTTTAAAGGTCATCTAATCCAACCAGCCCTACAATGACCAGGGACATTTTCAAATAGATCAGGTTGCTCAGAGCCCCATCCAAACTGACCTTGAATATTTCCAGGGATAGGGCATCTACCACTTCTCTGGGCAACCTGTTCCAGTGTTTCAACCACCCTCATTGTAAAAATTTTCTTCCTTATATCTAGTCCAAATCTACCCTCTTTTAGTTTAAAATCATTACCTCTTGTCCTACTACAACAGGCCCTGCTAAGAAGTCTGTCCCCATCTTTCTTATAAGCCCCCTTTAAGTATTGAACGACTGCAATAAGGTGTCCCTGGAGCCTTCTTCTCCAGGCTGAACAACCCCAACTCTCTCAGCCCTTCTTCATAACAGAGGTGTTTATAATTTTTGTGGCTCTCCTCTGGACCCACTCTAACAGGTCCATGTCTTTTTTGTGTTGAGAAGTCCAGAGCTGGATGAAGTACTCCAGGTGGGGTCTCACAAGAGCAGAGTACAGGGGCAGAATCACCTCCCTTGACCTGATGGCTATGCTTCTTTTCATGCAGCCCAGGATATGGTTGTCCTTCTGGGCTGTGAGCGTACATTGCCGGCTCATGTCCAACTTTTCATCCACCAGTGCCCTCAAGTCCTTCTCAGCAGGGCTGCTCTCAATCCCTTCATCCCCCAGCCTGTGTTGATACCGGGGTGTCCTGGTTTGGCCTAAACCAGGCCGATTTTCCTTTCAGTGATTTTTGCTTTCAGCTAAGTCTCCTCTAAGTAACTGCACTTTCTGAAAATAACTGCATGTTTTTGCAGACAGTGTCTGCTTCCAGGACTGATAACGCTCGAAGTTTGTAGTTATCACTGAGGCACCGGTAGGGATGTTGTGCAGAAAGGCTCTTGCTGTACTTATTCTTGAGAGAAACCAAGGTCACTGCTGAATTCCTCATTGCTTACGAGTGAAGAGCCGAAGGGGGGTCGCAGCTGCAGAGGGGAGCGGACAGGGCAGGTGACCCAAAATTGACCAACGAGGGTATTCCATCCCATACACGTCATTCTCGGTATAAAGTGGGGGGATCACGAGGGTCTCGCTCTCTTTCTGCTATGGCCGGTGTCCAGGGAGGACTCCGTCTGTTTTCCTGCTGCCCCCGATCCCGATCCGTGCGTTCCTGAATCCAGCTCTCGACCATCGCTAGGCCCAGGCTGGGCCTTCCCGGAGCCTGCCCTGCAGTGCCGGTGGTGACGTGGCTGACTTCAGGGGAGCTCAATCTTGGTTTTGTATATATATTTGTATATATTTGATTATTTCTATTATTATTATCATACTTTTTTTTTTCATTATTATAGTTTATTAAAACTGTTTTAATTTTCCAACCCAGAAGTCTCTCTCCCTTTTCCCTTTCCCTTTCCCTCTGGGGGGAGGGGGGGGGGATAACAGAGGGCATCTGCCGCAGGTTTAATCGCCAGCCCAGCTTTAAACCGTGACAGATTTATTGGCGCCCAACGTGGGGCTCGAGAGAAGCTCCGATAGGTTGCTCTGATAAGTCGAATCCCAGATCCAGTGGGAGGAGACCCGGAGAGCTCAGCCAAGAGAGTATCAGATTTCTTCCTTTGAGATTTACGAGGGGTTGGAAACTAAAACAGATAGCTAAGATGATAATGTCATTTGTGAGCCTTGTGTTACCTCTTCTCTTTATAAAGCTTGTTTTACAGTTATGTGTAATGATACCTTACTTGCCGTATGCGCTGTGTGTTAGTGCTTACATGTGGTTTAACAGGGCGTGCTGGTCAAAATGTGTCGTTTCGGTATGGGTTGTGATACTGATTTATGTCGTGATAAACTGGGCAGTCATTATTCCGATCTCTTATCTCTATGATACAATGATGGGCAGCTTTAATCGCGAATCGGTAGCTGCGCACACCGGGCGTCTTTTAACTGATTTTGATAGTATCTGCTCCTTTTTTGCCAAGCTGATTCCTGCAAAATTCGAACAGGGCATGTTGTTATTTTTGGGTGTCCTGTATGTGTTACTGGTGTGCTATGTGATTAGATGTCGGTGCAGCAACAGCGGGAGGTATCATGCTGCCCCTGTAACCAGGAGAAAACACCGAAAGAAATCAGCTAGTAAAGTGAAGGATGATGACTCAGAGGCTTCTAAGGCAGAGCCAGCACGGGACCCAGGTGAGGGCCCTTCTCAGTCAGAGTAAGGGCCTGACACAGAGGGGGGTTTCCTTGATCGTCTTTTTAAAGAAGGCCCATTACACAAGAAGGACAAGAAAGGTCCTTCTAAAGCAGAACAATCACAGGAGGACTCGGACTCAGAAGTAGAGATAACCTACCACTCCTTATCCCTGAAAGAACTGCGAAATATAAGAAAAGATTTTAGTCGTTATGACGGTGAGCCAATAATTACCTGGTTGCTCCGATGCTGGGATAATGGGGCAGATAGCATAGAACTGGATGGTAGAGAAGCCAGACAGTTGGGATCCCTGTCCAGAGATGGTGGTATTGATAAGATGCTTCCAAGAAGGTCGAACAGTATCAGTCTCTGGAGGCGACTCTTGTCAGCTGTAAAGAGCAGGTATCCCTATAAAGATGATGTTATGAGCCACCTAAGCAAATGGACCACTATAGAAAAAGGTATTAACTACCTTAGAGAACTAGCTGTGCAAGAGATCATTTATAAACACCCTCAGGACATTGTAGATCCTGTAAATCCTGATGAAGTGGAATGCAACCGATCCATGTTCCGGAAGGTTGTGAAGAGTGCTCCACCAACACATGCCCATACATTGTCAATATTAGTCTGGGGAGAAGATGCTATGGCACGACTTAGTGTGGGCGAAATGGCTAACTATATGCGACAGTATGAAGATAGTATTTCTTCCCCACTGCAGGCCCGTGTCTCGGCTGTGGAAAAACTGACTAAGGAGAACAAGGACTCATTTAGACAACTGTCAGACAAACTGTCCAGGATCGAGAATAAACTTGAATCTCTACCTACACAGGCCCGCGTTGCAGCCTTTAGGAGGCAACGCCCTCCTACTGGACCGGCTCAAAGGAAACGGGACACGTCACGAGGTATCCTGTGGTTTACCCTGCGTGATTATGGGGAGGACATGAACAGATGGCATGGACAACCTACCAGTACCCTACAGGCACGAGTACGTGAGTTGCAAGCTAACAGAAATACCAGAGAGAATTTTTCTAGGAGGATGGCTGCTCCAGTTACCAATGAGCAGGACCCCAGTCAGGGTAGATGGGCCTCAAATCCCTTTTTTCCAAGAGTGAATAGGGGAAATGAAAGTCCAATCCCTGTGAGCTGCACGAATCCAATCTTTAATTAGAGGGGCCCTGCCTCTAGCCAGGAGGAGGAGAGGGATAACCGGATTTATTGGACTGTGTGGATTCGATGGCCTGGCACATTAGAACCACAAAAGTATCGAGCCCTGGTAGACACTGGTGCACAGTGCACCCTCATGCCATCGAATCATAAAGGGACAGAATCTGTCAGTATCTCGGGAATAACAGGGGGATCTCAAGTGTTATCTGTATTGGAGGCCGAAGTGAGCCTAACTGAAAATGAATGGAAAAAGCACCCCATTGTGACTGGTCCAGATGCCCCGTGCATCCTTGGCATAGACTACCTTAAGAAAGGGTATTTTAAGGACCCAAAAGGATATAGATGGGCCTTTGGTGTAACAGCTGTAGAGACTGAGGACATTAAACAGCTGTCTACCTTGCCTGGCCTCTCAGAGGATCCTTCTGTTGTGGGGTTGCTGAAAGTTGAAGAACAACAGGTGCCAATTGCTACTGCCACGGTGCACCGACGACAATATCGCACCAATCGAGACTCCCTGATCCCCATTCATAAACTGATTAGACAATTAGAAAATCAAGGAGTGATTGGCAAGACTCGCTCACCCTTTAATAGTCCTATATTGCCAGTGCAAAAGTCTAATGGAGAATGGAGATTAACTGTGGACTATCGTGGCCTAAATGAAGTTACGCCACCGTTGAGTGCTGCCGTGCCAGACATGCTAGAACTTCAATACGAACTGGAGTCAAAGGCAGCCAAGTGGTACGCCACTATAGACATTGCTAATGCATTTTTCTCTATTCCCTTGGCACCAAAGTGCAGGCCACAGTTTGCTTTTACCTGGAGAGGTATCCAGTACACCTGGAATCGACTGCCCCAGGGGTGGAAACACAGTCCTACTATTTGCCACGGACTGATCCAGACTGCACTAGAAGAGGGTGGAGCTCCAGAACATTTGCAATATATTGATGACATCATTGTATGGGGTGATACAGCAGCAGAAGTTTTTGACAAAGGGGAGAAAATAATCCAAATTCTTCTGCAAGCTGGTTTTGCCATAAAAAGAGGCAAGGTCAAGGGGCCTGCCCGGGAGATCCAGTTTTTAGGGATTAAATGGCAAGATGGGCGTCGCCAGATCCCGATAGAGGTGATCAACAAAATAACAGCTATGTCCCCACCAACTAACAAAAAGGAAACACAAGCCTTCTTAGGCATTGTGGGTTTCTGGAGAAGGCATATTCCAGATTACAGCCAGATTGTACGCCCTCTTTATCAGGTGACCAGAAAGAAAAATGATTTTCAGTGGGGCCCTGAACAACAACAGGCTTTTGAACAGATTAAACAAGAAATTGTGCATGCAGTAGCCCTTGGACCAGTCCGTATGGGACAAGATGTTAAAAATGTGCTCTACACCTCAGCTGGGGACAATGGTCCTACCTGGAGCCTCTGGCAGAAAGTACCAGGGGAGACTCGAGGTCGACCCCTAGGATTTTGGAGTCGAGGATACAAGGGCTCTGAGGCCAATTACACCCCAACTGAAAAAGAGATACTGGCAGCATATGAAGGAGTTAGAGCTGCCTCAGAGGTAATCGGTACTGAAGCACAACTTCTCCTGGCACCTCGATTACCAGTACTAGGCTGGATGTTCAAGGGTAAGGTTCCTACTACTCATCATGCAACTGATGCTACATGGAGTAAATGGATTGCATTAATTACACAGAGGGCTCGAATAGGAAACCCTAATCGCCCAGGAATCTTAGAAGTGATCATGGACTGGCCAGAAGGCAAAGACTTCGGAATGCCACCAGAAAAGGAGGTGACACGTGCTGAAGAAGCCCCACCATATAATGAACTACCAGAGGATGAGAAGCAGTATGCCCTGTTCACCGATGGATCCTGCCATCTTGTAGGAAAGCATCGGAAGTGGAAAGCTGCTGTATGGAGTCCTATACGACGAGTCACAGAAGCCACAGAAGGACAAGGTGAATCAAGTCAATTTGCAGAGGTAAAAGCCATCCAGCTGGCTTTAGACATTGCTGAACGAGAAAAGTGGCCAAGGCTGTATGTTTATACTGACTCATGGATGGTGGCAAATGCCTTGTGGGGGTGGTTAAAGCAGTGGAAGCGAAGCAACTGGCAGCGTAAAGGTAAACCTATTTGGGCTGTTGAACTGTGGCAAGATATTGCTGCTCGGCTAGAGAAACTAGTCGTGAAGGTACGTCATGTAGATGCTCACGTACCTAAAAGTCGGGCAACTGAGGAACATCGAAACAACCAACAAGCGGATCAGGCTGCTAAAGTGTTCCAAATAGATTTGGACTGGGAACATAAAGGTGAACTATTTTTAGCTCGGTGGGCTCATGACACTTCAGGTCATCAAGGGAGAGATGCAACATACAAATGGGCTCGTGACCGAGGGGTGGACTTAACCATGGACTCTATTGCACAGGTTATCCATGATTGTGAAACATGTGCCGCAATTAAGCAAGCCAAACGGTTAAAACCTTTGTGGTATGGGGGGCGGTGGTTGAAATATAAATATGGGGAGGCCTGGCAAATTGACTACATCACACTCCCTCAAACCCACCAGGGTAAACGTTATGTGCTTACCATGGTGGAGGCGACCACCGGATGGCTGGAAACATACCCTGTGCCCCATGCCACTGCCCGGAACACTATCCTGGGCCTTGAAAAGCAAATCTTGTGGCGACATGGCACACCAGAGAGAACTGAGTCGGATAACGGTACTCATTTCAAAAACAGTCTCATAGATAACTGGGCCAAAGAGCATGGCATCGAATGGGTATATCACATCCCCTATCATGCACCAGCCTCTGGGAAAGTTGAATGGTATAATGGGCTGTTAAAAACTACCCTAAAAGCAATGGGGGGTGGAACCTTTAAAAACTGGGATAAGCATTTGGCACAAGCTACCTGGCTAGTTAACACCAGAGGATCTATCAACCGAGCTGGCCCTGCTCAGTCAGACCTTTTACATACAATAGAAGGGGATAAAGTCCCTGTGGTGCATGAAAGGAATCTGTTGGGAAAAACTGTCTGGGTTCTTCCTGCTACGGGCAAAGGTAAACCCATTCATGGGATTGCTTTTGCTCAAGGACCTGGATGTACTTGGTGGGTGATGCTGCAGGATGGTGGAGTCCGATGTGTCCCTGAAGGTGATCTGATCTTGGGTGAGAATACTTAATTCTGAACTGCATGATGTTAATTGCTGCATAATACTAACAGTGTTCATAAGTGTCTTTCAGGTTGAAGCAGTGGTGATGAGACCGGAGCTAGCTGCAAGTGGCGTCCAGTAACCTCCTCAAGACTGACATCTTTAACCTGCAACCCGTGGGCACGAACTGTGACAAAGCTCATATCATCTCTCCTACCCTGGGAGACTCCTAGCCAGATGGAAACCCACAATCCTGAACTAAATGAACTTGATGAACTTTTTTTTTTTGTATAGAGATGAATCATAAACTAATGTTATCTGTATATATTTTAAAATGAAAAGTTAGTGGTGATCTGAGTATGACATGAATGGTATGGAATAAGGGGTGGAATGTCCTGGTTTGGCCTAAACCAGGCCGATTTTCCTTTCAGTGATTTTTGCTTTCAGCTAAGTCTCCTCTAAGTAACTGCACTTTCTGAAAATAACTGCATGTTTTTGCAGACAGTGTCTGCTTCCAGGACTGATAACGCTCGAAGTTTGTAGTTATCACTGAGGCACCGGTAGGGATGTTGTGCAGAAAGGCTCTTGCTGTACTTATTCTTGAGAGAAACCAAGGTCACTGCTGAATTCCTCATTGCTTACGAGTGAAGAGCCGAAGGGGGGTCGCAGCTGCAGAGGGGAGCGGACAGGGCAGGTGACCCAAAATTGACCAACGAGGGTATTCCATCCCATACACGTCATTCTCGGTATAAAGTGGGGGGATCACGAGGGTCTCGCTCTCTTTCTGCTATGGCCGGTGTCCAGGGAGGACTCCGTCTGTTTTCCTGCTGCCCCCGATCCCGATCCGTGCGTTCCTGAATCCAGCTCTCGACCATCGCTAGGCCCAGGCTGGGCCTTCCCGGAGCCTGCCCTGCAGTGCCGGTGGTGACGTGGCTGACTTCAGGGGAGCTCAATCTTGGTTTTGTATATATATTTGTATATATTTGATTATTTCTATTATTATTATCATACTTTTTTTTTTCATTATTATAGTTTATTAAAACTGTTTTAATTTTCCAACCCAGAAGTCTCTCTCCCTTTTCCCTTTCCCTTTCCCTCTGGGGGGAGGGGGGGGGGATAACAGAGGGCATCTGCCGCAGGTTTAATCGCCAGCCCAGCTTTAAACCGTGACACGGGGATTGCCCCGACCTACATGCAGAACCTTGCACTTGGTCTTGTTGAACCTCATGAGCTTCACAAGGGCCCACTTCTCAAGCTTGTCCAGGTCCCTCTGGATGGCATCCTGTCCCTCAGGCCTGTCAACCTCACTACTCAGCTTGGTGCCATCAGCAAACTTGCTGAGGGTGCACTCATTCCCACTCTCTGTGTCATTGATGAAGATATTAAACAGTACTGGTCCCAATACAGACCCCCGAGGGACACCATTCAACACTCTTCGTCATCTGGACATTGAGCTGTTGATTATCTTCAACCAATGGATGTAACCATCTAACCAATTCCTCATCAGCTGAACAGTCCACCCATCAAATCTATGTATCTCCAGTTTAGAGAGCGGGATGTTATGGGGAACCATGTCAAAGGCCTTACAGAAGTCCAGATAGATGATATCCGTAGCTCTTCCCTTGTCCACTGATGTAGCCACTCCATCACAGAAGGCCACTAGCTTGGTCAGGCAGGACTTGCCCTTCATGAAGCCACGCTGGCTGTCTTGAATCACTTCCCTGTCCTCCAAGTGCCTTAGCATAGCTTCTAGGAGGATCGATTCCATGATCTTCCCAGGCACAGATGTGAGGCTGACAGGTCGATAGTTCCCAGGGTCCTCCTTTCTACCCTTTTTAAAAATGGGTGCAATGTTTCCCTTTTTCCTGTCACCAGAGTCTTCATCTGATTGCCATGACTTTTCAAATATCATGGAGAGTGGCCTGGCAACTACTTCAGCCAGTTCCTTCAGGGCTCTGGATGCATCTTCTCAGGTTCCATAGACTTATGTATATTCAGGTTCCTCAGGTGGTCACAAACCTAATCTTCTCTTACAGTGGGAGGGACTTTGCTCCCCCAGTCCCTGCCTTGTGGTCCATCCACTTGAGAGGTATTGGAAGTGAGGTTGCCAGTGAAGACTGAGGTAAAGAAGTTGTTGAGTACCTCAGCCTTCTCCTCCTTTGTTGTCATCATTTTGCCAGTCTTGATCATGAAGGGGGGTACACTTTCTTTGACCTTCCTTTTCTGGCTGACATACCTGTAGAAGCCCTTCTTATTATTCTTTGCATCCTTTGCCAAGTTCAGCTCCAGCCACACCTTGGCCTTCCTGACCCCATCCCTACACAACAAGGCAGCGACCCTACACTCTTCCCAGGATACCTGTACCTGCTTCCGCTGCCTGTGCTTTTACTTCTTGTCCTTTAGGTTGACTAGCAGGTCTCAACTCATCCATGCCAGTTTTTTGCCTTCCTTGCCTGGTTTCTTACACCTGGGGATTGAGAGCTCTTGTGCTCTATGGAAAGTATCTTTACAGATCAGCAAGCTCTGTTCTCCTCCCTTGTCCCTGAGGGCAGTTTTCCAGGGCGTCTTATTGACTAACTCCTTGAACAGCTGGAATTTTGCTTTCCTAAAATTCAGGGTCTTGACTTTACTCCTTGCCTGACCCATATTGCTCAGGACTTCAAACTCCATCAGTGCATGATCACTGCAGCCCAGGCTGCCTCCAATATTGACATCACCGATTAGCTCAGTTGTGTTGGTGACCATAAGGTCTAGTATCACATCCCCTCTGGTAGGGCTGTCTATGACTTGGCTTAAGAAGCTATCCTCAGTGCACTCCAGGAGTCTCCTGGATTGCCTACAGTTTGCTGTGCTATTTTTCCAGCAGATGTCAGGGTGGTTGAAGTCCCCCAGCAGGACGAGAGCCTGCAAGCACAATGCCTCCTGTAGCTGGAGTAAGGCAGCTTCATCAACAGGTTCCCCTTGATTGGGTGGCCTATAGTAGACACCAACCACTAGGTTCCCTTTGTTGCCTTGGTCTGTAATTCTTACCTATAAGCTTTCACCTGCTCGTGGCTATTCTTCAGAGACAGCTCTTCACACTCTATCTATTTCTTGATGTAGAAGGCAATGCCTCTGCCCCTCCTTCCTTGCCTGTCCCTTCTGAACAGCCTGTAGCCATCGATAGCCACACTCCAGTCATGAGATTCATCCCACCAAGTTCCTTATGGCTCAAGAATATCTATTGACAACAGCTATAAGATTCCTTGCCACACCCTAAAGCTAAGTCCAAAATATTCTCCAAAGAACTTATTATCACTACAACAAGCCTGTCATTTTTCAAAGGGACATGATTTCTGCTCTTCATTTTGCCAAAGAGTCCATAACAGGAACAAAACCTGAAAATGGGAGATTTTCTTCCCATTGACCCTGAAGGACCAGTTGAGAGGGACACTGACCAAGACAACTGAAGTTTTGCACAGAACTGTTATCACTGCTTTAAGTCAGATGAGAGCAGTGGTTAGAAAAGGAGTAAAGGATGCCAGAAGTGGAATATGTTTACCAAAAGGCCACCTATCATAAAATTCTCCAAGCCTGAAATAGAATGAAGGCCAGGTTTTGTCATGATAGAGACATTCTATTAAGATGTAGGGAAGTTAGTGAAGAAACTGCAGGTGGTACTGCCTCCTTCAGATCTTTTGCTAATGCAAATATCAGGTTAGTGGAGAGGTTAAGAAGAAGTGTGTAGGTGTGTGCAGACATACGCCTTCCTGTGGTACCATGGAGAAGGCCTTATTTTAATAGGGTTTAGCAATCCATGTTCTTCAGTCAGGAACCTCTGTTAACAGGTGCTTACTAATAGAGAGGGAACCTAGGCAAGCTTTATATATTTCCTATGAGTGAGATAATTAAAAAAAAAGTAAGGATGGATAGTCTTTGGAGCTAGTAGAAATGTATGGGCAAAGCCACCTACAAAAGCAAGAAAGAACCTGTGGGTACTTAAGTTTGGAACCTTACTGTATCCAAATGTGTCCCATATTGAGGACAAAATCGTTTTTGTGGGTGAAGGAGAGATACAGATGGGCATCCATGAGTCATTATTATCTCTAGTTCTTATTCAGCTCCTTATCTGAAGTCTGGGTGGAGTGCAAGGAATCACTTTGATGTTTGAGGTGCTGTCTCTCAGAGGGGAAAAAATAGTCTTTGCCTGCATTCTTGAATGTCAGCTACTGTGGCAGTAGGTCAGCATCAATTTCGAAACTATGTTCTTGAGAATGAGAAGTGGAGTATTAGATTCACCTTGAAGAAGTATGTGAATTCTCCCACAAAGTCCTTCACTAGTGTTAATAACAATGACTGAATGTTCTGCTCAGATTTTTGCACCCAGTTTCAACATTTTTATCCCTTTCTCTTTAAGACAGCAAGAGATAGTAACTCTTCTGCTTGTTCTGCTATCATTGCTTAAAATTCAGTATTGCTTTTGAGACTTTCACGTGACCTTCATCGTAGGAAGCAACATAGTATTGTAAATGTTCTGGAGACAGGGAAGTCTTCTCTTCATTTCTAACCCTATATTACTTTTTGAAAAACTGGAAAAATTGTGAAGAAAGGAACCAATTATTTGCAATGGGATGGATCCAGATGTTCTGAGTCCATGGCTTTGATTTAAGTATGAATCCTTTATCTCCCTTGTCCTCATGCATAGATATACACAGAGCCAGATATGTGAATACAATACAATACAAATTTGCTTATTTTCTATTAAAATATTTAATATCTCCAAACTTATTAGTTTAAGACTTTATCCTTCAGTTCCTTTCACTTATATTCTACATCTGTGCTACTTTCTCTGTCGTTTTTCCTTCCTCTCCACTGATTTGCTGTAGGTAGATTAGGGTACGGCGACCGGAAAATCTCGGGCTGTAACGGAAGGTAGGCGTGGCAAAAGGAGCAGGATGTGTCATTATCATGTGAGTTCGTACGGGACAAGACGACTATATAAGGCTGTTGCGCAGTTAAATAAACGCCATTTGTTGCATCCTCACATTGGTGTCAGTGCTCAATGGCCCTGGGGTGCGGATAGCCTCAGGCCAGCCAGCAACCGAACGGAGCTTGCTGCAGACAAGCGGCAACAAGTGGTGACCCTGACGTGATTGCTGGGCTGGCGGACCGCAGGCGGTCGGAGTGGGTTCGCGAACCATGGAAACCTTGATAAAGGTGATTTCGTTACTGGGCGGGGAATTTAAGATTTCTGTGAAATCGAAAGACGTAGCCCAGTGTGTGGACCGTCTCGTTAAAGGGGGGGGCGGTGGCAGGACCGGCTGATTGTTTAAAGCCGAATACCTGGGAGCGGTGCTCGATGCAGCTCGCTGAGCGAGCTATGGCAGCGGGTTCTGCCAAAGAATTAAAAACATGGGGAGTTATCTTGTGGCTGCTACGGACTGCGCGGGAGGACTGGGCGACATGGGATGCGGCTCGGACGTGTTTACATGGGGTCTACCCTGACCAAGCCAGAAGTGTCTGTGGTGAAACTCCTCCAACATATACTCTCTGAGAGAGGAATTAAATGTGACGAAGCTGCATTAAAGCAGTTACTGTTTTGGGCAAAAGATAAAGGACATTTTACAACCTTTAATGATGTCTTTGAAGTGCCTTTATGGGAGAAGATTGGTGACTCTCTCTGGAATGCGGTGTCAAGTGGTGATAAGGAAGCCTTTAAATTGTCTGCTACATGGCGGCTGGTTAGTGAAGCGTTAAAAGGAATAAAAGCAGAGAGAGAAGTCACACATTCAGCTTTTATGGCTTTAGGACCGCAGACGTCTACTACCCCCTCACTGTTTGCAGGACCAACACCTCCCATGGCCCCGGTGGCTGTACCGGTGGCAGCTCCTTTATCGCCGTCGGTGCGGACGGCTCCGAAAAAAGCTGAGGAGCGGGGAGCGAGTAAAATAGATACAGATCCATCAGGACTGATAGTGCGCCCTAAAACACGAGCTCGATTTGGACTAATTGATTCAGACGCTGAACAGGAGACTTGGCAGAAACCCCCTCCGAAACCCCCTCCTCCTCTCATTGATCTCTCTACGGATGAGGCTGAGCAGGAGGACAAGAAGGAGGGTAAACATGCTTTGTACCCACCTTTACCGGATTAGCCATTTACAGAGTCAGCAGTACCAGAGTCACAAGGACTTAAAGGACTGTTACCATCACGAAATGGACACGAACTTGACATGACAGAGCTTGGTAGACGACTGGAAGAATTAAAGACGGAATTGCAGCAGCATCGTACAGCCAACGCCTCGGGACACGTGACTATGTCTCCCCAAAACCCCCCTCTGTGTTCGGGACAAATATTAGGGCCACCTCAACCTCCTTTGCAAATCCCTACTCCACCTTTAGATCAGGGCGGGGGGGGAGGTCTGCGTCCATCTGGTAATGTGGGAGGTGAGGGAGAGAATCAGCGTCCGCCCGCGTATACGGGGGAAGGGGGGGGAGGAGTAAAATGGAAAGGGGTCATTCGAGATGCGTTATTAGAAGGAGTTGTGATTCCACGGGCATATCCGGTGATTGTGGGTGCGGGTCCTGAGGGAAGAAATATTTGGCAACTGTTAGATTGGAAAACTGTAAAAGAAGTATTACCACTATAGTTAGCGAAAGACAACACAGGTGAGGACTGCAGAAAAGTTGTTGCAGGGATGGCAAATAGTAATGCCACCTTAACTGAGCTAATGGATGCTTGTGAGAAAGTAGGAACCACCACATTTCAGATGGAGCATTTAGCAAAAACTTTTGCGGCGGCAATTAAGGTAGTTCATCGTTGTTATACATGCGAACAGGAAGGTCACTTTAAGAAAAACTGCCTTAAGAAGTTGAAGCTGAGTGGGAGAGATAACTGTTTTGATGTGTCATTGCTGTGGGAAGCTGGGGCATTTTGTGAAGCTGTGCAGGTCTCAGTATAATGCTCAAGGTCAGCTGATGATAACAACCAGCTGCAGAATGCAGGGGGGGGAACTGTATGCTGACACAAATGAATCTTCCCAACCAGTTCCAGGCCTATGCAGTTAACTCGCAGCCCAAACCGCAGGGAGCGCAGGACTGGTGTTTCCACGCAGGGTTAACCTGTGCAGCTGCCAAGCCTTGGACCTGTGGCAAACAGGGATAATGCTAAAGCTGATTGTCAAAAGATCATTGAAGCTTTACCTGGAAAAACAGATTTGAACGCTATGATAAAGGCATGTGCAAAAGTGGGTACTGTGGAACATAAGGCTCAAGTTATGGCTGCGGCCGTACTTGGGGCTTACGTTGTCACAATTGCAGTCTCTATTCCAATTATTAACAGGGGACACAACTTTAACAGCAGCACGACACACTACTTCAGAGATACAGCAACTGATTACAGAAATAGAAAGCAGGCTACATTCCAAATTTGTACATCATATTGATTTGAATCAGGAAATACAAATTATCACTTTGTTTGATAGGCAAATTCTGTATGCAATAATTGGTCAATGGAATTCAGAATGATCAAATTCGTTACAGAGCTATTGGCACAGATTATTCATCAAAGGACGGATGCGATGTCGGGAGCTTGTGGCCAGAGATCCCTGCATCACTGACCGTTCCTATTGCAGCTCAATATTTTGAGTGGTGTATGGCTAATAGCTTTGCTTTGCAAACAGCTATGGAGAATTTCTCGGGACAGGTTGTTTACCACTTGCCCTCCCATCCTGTTATAAAATTGAGTGCGGAACTTCCAATTGCCACAGGAGTGTGGTGCGCAGACACTCCTGTGGATGGAACTACCATTTTTACGGGTGGATCTGGGAACACAGACAAGGTGGGCCTTGTCTGGTATTCTGACAGCAAGTGGGAATCTATGGTAGTACAACAAAAGGGTTCACCTCAGGTGGTAGAATTACGAGCTGTATTAAAAATATTTCAGAATTTTCCCATTCCCTTTAATTTGATTGCTGATTCAGCATATGTAGCTGGCATTATAAAGCAATTGGATAGATCTGTTATAGAGCATACATGTAATCAGTGTGTTTTGAATTGCTGCGAGCTCTGTGGCAAGAAATTCAAATCCGAACTGCATTGTTTTATGTTTTATATGTAAGAAATCATACTAATTTGCCTGGGTTTATTGCAGAAGGCAATGCTCGAGTGGACTCTTTGGTTTTTCATCCTAAAACAACAATTTGTACCAGAGTGGAAGCAATAGCACAATTGCTTGTCAAAGTGCATAAAAGGATTACAGACATTACCGGACTAGACTCAGATGCTATCTATTTACCTATCAGAAAGGAATATCTACAGTGGTTAACAAATCAGTCAGCTCTTTTTCAAATAGCCTTACAGGACTTTACTGGACAATTGTTAACACATTTGCCAAGAGATATAAAGTTACAGTTTATTTGAAAACAGGATTGGGAAGAAAAACCTATCAGATCAGAGATACCTGTGACTGGACTAACTGTTTTTACTGATGCAGGAAAGCGATCACATTCAGCAGTTATTACCTGACAAAAGGATGGACAATGGAAACATTGTAAATTCTCAGGAATTTACTGAGGACTCATTGCAGACACTTGAATTTTTTGCGATATATCAGGTTTTTGTAAAATGGAAGGATTTACCTGTCAATATTGTAACAGACTCTCTTTATGCAGCAGGCATTGTAAATCGAATTGAAAGAGCTTTTATACAACCAATAAGAAATATGCGACTTTACACCATTTTGCTACAGTTGCATCAAGCAATAAACCTCAGAGAGATACCTTATTTTGTCACCCACATTCGTAGTCATCAATTTGATCAAAATTTGAGCATTGGAAATAATAAAGCTGACACACTTGTGTCCTATACGCAAATATCACCAAATTTATTTGAACAAGTACACCTATCCCATCAATTCTTTCATCAATCAGCGAAAATGTTAGCGAAACAATTTCACCTCACCATGGCACAAGCACGTGAATTAGTTAGTGTTTGTCCTAGTTGTCAGAAAATTGGCATGGGAATTGGAATAGGGGTAAATCCTCGAGGACTGAGTGCGTTGCAACTGTGGCAAATGGACGTTACTCACATTGCAGAATTTGGAAGGCTCAAATATGTTCATGTATCTGTTGATACGTTTTCACATATAATATGGGCAACAGCACAAACTGGGGAAACAGGTCGTCATGTCAAATGACATTTACTTGCTTGCTTTACAAGTCTTGGGGTTCCACAACAACTTAAGACTGATAATGGACCAGCATACTGTTCATAAATTTTTCGTCAATTTTGTCAGCTATGGGGTATTACACATGTCACCGGGATTCCTCATTTGCCTACGGGTCAGGCGATTGTGGAACGTGCTCATAGTACATTGAAACAGCTTCTGCAAAAACAAAAAGGGGGAGAGGTGACTGAACCTTCTGAGAGACTTGCAAAAGCTGTTTATGTACTTAACCATTTAACTTTAGCAGGAGATAAGGAGAGACCCCCAATTGTAATACATTGGGAGGCAGATCGACAGGGAGCAAGCTATGTGCAAAACAAAGGCAAAGTGTGGTATAAGGAACCAGGTACTAACGAGTGGTTGGGACCAGGGGAACTATTACTAATGGGTCGAGGTTATGTTTCTGTCTCTACAGGCGCAGGAGTACGGTGGATTGTTTCTAAAAGGATGATTAGCCACATTATTAGAGGGAATAGTTTATATAGTTGTGATTATAATTATCATAGGGATCTGCGTGGGTTGTGTTGAGGCAATAATTGAGAATAGTATATGGAAGTAGTGAGATAATAAATCTAACTACTTCCAAAGGGGGAAATTGGTACCGGATGGTTTAGCAACGGTTTAGCAAGAGTAGGCCTCAGAGTAGGCTCTAAAAGGCCTGATCTGTGTTACCTTTAAACAGAATCAGCTTTCCTGTCAGTA
This sequence comes from Nyctibius grandis, assembly GCF_013368605.1. Classification (NCBI taxonomy): domain Eukaryota; kingdom Metazoa; phylum Chordata; class Aves; order Nyctibiiformes; family Nyctibiidae; genus Nyctibius; species Nyctibius grandis. The sequence goes on from NC_090660.1 coordinate 89,138,986, forward strand.
ATTTTCCTTTCAGCTAGAATAATAGAGAATAACAGTGTGCTCTGAAGTAAACTGCATGTTTTGTAGATAGAGTCTGCTTATGGGAATGTTTATAATAGGCATTATCCTACTTGTGTTACCCTGTTTGTTTGCATGTTTGCAGAAAACTGTGCAACGAATGGTCAATACAACCTTTGTGGCTCAACAACAGAGAGCAGGATTTATGGGTAACCAAGGCTGGGATTCTCTGACTGGGCTCTGCAAGACACAGGGAACCAGGTTTAAGTAAGAAACAAAAACACAGAATTAAGATTCTTGGGGAGGGGGAAGGATTCCCAGACGTAATTCCTGTCAAATACCAATCTCACATTTTACATCGCGCTCTTTATTCTTTAAATCATTTTGCCCGGGGAGACCAAGAGTGTGCCCCAGTTGAGCGACATTGGGGTCCAGGGGTGCCAGAAGTGGGCCCCCCAGTCAAGGTTCGGTTCCCTGGGACAGCGGAGTGGGAAACAGGTTGGGAGCTGCTACATCACGGGAGGGGATATGCCGCCATCAAACGGGATGATGTTATACAGTGGGTCCCTACACGCTGTTTGCGCCCTGATTTAAAACAAAATCCTAACCCGAAGTAATATGTACGCTGTCTGAGCTTTATGTTTTGCAGGAGTACCTGTGGGGGAAGCCGAAACAGCACCAGCCTCGACCTTCAGACGTGAGGAGTCATGACAGTACAGAGAGTCTGGTAAAGCGGCGGGGTGCCAAGAAAGATGAGGAACGGCGGCCGTTGCTGAGTGAAACAAAAGCTTTGAACAATGCGCTTATGATTAGCTTGCTTTTGCTTTGCATCTCAGGAGTTGCAGGGGAATCTTACTGGAGAACCTGGGCTCGGGATGTTGTATCCGCCAGCTACGCTTACGCTTTTGTTGCATCCTCACATTGGTGTCAGTGCTCAATGGCCCTGGGGTGCGGATAGCCTCAGGCCAGCCAGCAACCGAACGGAGCTTGCTGCAGACAAGCGGCAACAATTTGCCACAAGGCTGGATGAAAAAATAAATGTATCTCGACATGTGCCCAAAACACATGAAAGACAGGCTCTTGTCCTTATGTGGGGGTGCAGTATCTGCAAGTAGAGAAGCTGTGCAAGAACTGCCCACCTTATACTGGCAGCACAACCTAGCAATTTTGTAAGAATCATCCTTCATTCAAGTGCTTTTGACTTTCCTTTATCTCCAACATTTGCCCTGAAACTCATAACACAGTAAATCCGTTTAATAAAGAGACTGCATGACCTTAACCTAATGTCTTTAAATCCATTAAACCATCTGTTTGGTGATATAATTTTCCAGGGACTTTGTAGAAATCTACTTTTTATAACATCAATTCCTTTACTTATCTCTGATAAATGATTTTCCATGGTATACACAGTATCATTGATTAGCAAGGGATCTTTGAGACATGTTACTCCTATTGTAATTTATGACATTTCTCATATTTTGCACCTTTCCACTTTCACAGTACTCTTCTGCACCTTAACATTCTGTGTGGGAAATGACTTAATATTAGAGAATTTTGAGTGCAGCTGCTCATTTCAATTTTTCAAGTAAATAGAATCACAGAATCATAGAATGTCCTGAGTTGGAAGGGACCCACAAGGATCATCAAGTCCAGTTCCTGTCCCAGCATAGGACAGCCCCAGAATTCACACCATGTGTCTGAGGACATTGTCTAAATGTTTCTTGAATGCTGTCAGGCTTGGCACCATGACTGCTTCCCTGGAGAGCAGTTCCAGTGCTCCACCACCCTTTGTGTGAAGAACCTTTTTCCTAATATCCAACCTAAACCTCCCCTGGCTTATCTTCCTGCCATTCCCTCGAGTTCTGTCACTGGTCACCAGGGTGAAGAGGTCAGCGCCTTCTCCTCCACTTCCCCTTGTGAGGAAGTTATAGACTGCAATGAGGTCTCCCCTCAGTCTTCTCTTCTCCAGGTTGAACAGACCTAGTGACTTCAGCTGCTCCTTGTATGGCTTCCCCTCTAAATTCTTCACCATCTTTGTGGCTCTCTTCTGGACACTCTCTAGTATCTTCATATACTTTTTATACTGTGGTGCCCAAAACTGCACATAGTACTCAAGGTGTTGGTTGCAGACAAAAACTGTGGGCAGATGGCTACTCAAACCTATGCTCCTTGCAGTGGTAAGAAAACTGATATCGGTAAGAGCAAGATATCTTTGCTCATGCAGCACAGCAGATGTCTACCCCCTCCTGCTCCCTCACCAACAGTTCTGTACACCAGCTGTTGACAAAGAGGTCCTGATGAAGCATTGAAGTGAGGATAGAGCTGATTTCCATGTACACCTCTCTTCAGACAAAAATAAGGATATAAATAGGTTCCAAATACACCAAGTGCACTAATATTATAGCTAAGCTGTATTTCTTAGTTCTAAATGGTGTGAGCAATGTCTTTTTATTTTTTATAGCAAACTGCCTTAAATAAGGAGGTTCATAATAAGATTGGAATAAACCTGGAATATTACATTTCATATAGATATGAAATATGCAGAACAATTACTTTTCATGCTTTTTTTTTTCTTGAAAAATACATTCTGTCCAAATTTATTAATGAAATATAAGGAATTACAGTTTAAGAACAGATAGGATATTTTCTTTAAGGGTTTACTATAATTTTTCCACGTTTTTTCTGTGAAATTTAGGTTTCTATTTCATCATGCTTGCCGGATGTGCTGAATTTTCTTTTTATTTTGTTGATTGCTCTCAGGAATAAAGTAGCCTGAACTCTGATCACTTTTCAAACTCATTTTGATTTTAGAGGCTCATTTCTGGGAATGGAAAAGACTTGGGTGGGGGCGGGGAGGGGGGAGTCAAAGTGAAATCAGCTACTTTTGCACAGATTTTGGTCATAACTGAGTAAAACCACAACAGTCTGCCTGTTCAACAGGTTCATAGAACTTAAGCTCAGGGGAGACCTTTAGATTATTTCTGACTTTTTGTATTCAGTACGTTAACTTAAAGTCAGATACTCCTATAGGAAGCCAAAGGACTCTGATTAGACTGAAGTATTCTGATCTTCAAAACAGTGAACAGCTGACCCACAGCAAACTGTGAGTGAGACACAGGTTCCACCAGTTTCTGGTGAGATACTTCAAGTTGATTGCACCTTGACCACAATTCAGTAGTTTAAAAATTCTATAAAAATCTTACCAACTGAACATAACAGTGGTTTCTTTGTTGTCCTAATGGAGAGAGTGTCTTTGAACCTGAGAGAAAGACTCTTTAGCCATTCACCTGGAACAAACATTCTTCCACTGCAGAACAGGGTCCATACTTCCCAGTGTTTCAGCTCCAGGCAAAGACAGACATATGAAAGGTATGAAAAACATCCACCTTTCTCAGCAATGCAAAGCAAAACAAAGATAGAATACTTTTGAACACCTGTGCATTATGAGGGGGAAAAAAAAAGGAAAAAAAGAAAAAAAAGGAGAAAAGTTAAAAAGGGGAAAAAAAAAAGAAAAACCCCCCAAATCATCCTGACTTTCATAGAAAACCATGCAAACCATGTTGGTTTCTGTCTTTTGTCGCAGTTTCCGTAATTTCTACCGTCATGCTAACATTAATACTGGCAGTTCTGTCCTGCAGCCCATCAAAAAATGGAATGCCGATGATATCTCTCCCACTCCCCCAAAGAAGTCTCAAGTCCTAGACTACTCAATCCTTACTATTCCAGCTAGAAAACTGCATAATATTTTGGGCCAGTTTGTCCAAATTCAAAACGGATGTTACGTGACTGTGGAACACCTTTGTCAGTTATCTATTCCATCAACAAATACATGCATACGGTGATTAAGGCATTCATCCCCCTTCCTTCATCTCCACTGTAAGCTGAATAGCTGGAGATACTGAAGCCTCCCACACTAAAGCTTACTTTTGCATGATTTTCATGGCCTTGCTCTGGGCTCACTCAGGCTGGATTTCTTTTGATTCCCATTGTTTCATGTGGTGTGGGAGTAGAGCCTCTAATGTGTGAACAATGCTGCATCACCTCATGACGCATTTGGATGCAGCCTGCTGTTAGAGCTTGAGTGGCAGCAGCACCGCTTTCAGGTTCAATCTGTAGAAGTCATTGTCAAACATCCTGGCATGAGCTCTCCCCCACCATCCAAAAATCTGCAGAAATTAAATAAACCAAAGTCAAACCAGTTGAACTGTTCTAGTCTCTTGAAAAGATGAATGATTTGACTTAAAAGAAAAAGATTTATCTAAGGGAAAGAGGAAAACAACTGTACTGTACCCGACAAGCACTTTCTCAAATAGAGAAAGGTTAAGGTCTGTGTAAGACCTTAACAACCACAGTACTACTTGAGACCAAACTAGATCAATCAGGTCAACTATCTAGTTCCCTGTTCTGTCTTTAGCACATCATGAGTATAAGAATAAAGGAAACACATAGTATTGCTTCCCTAGGCTATCTTACTCTCCCTATCTCCAACAACATGCAGCTCACAGTCTGCCAGAGTGCTAACAGCAGGGATGACCACATTTTGTGCTTGAACTTGTACCAGGGCTCTATTTCATTTACTAGTATAGATGGAGCCTTTCATTTCTCCCTGTCCTCTCATTTCTCCCTGTCCTCTATCAGATGACAGCAAAGGACATCTACTTTTCTGGGTTTCCTTTCCCTTGGACCTGCCTGGGAAGGCCTGTTCTTTACTCTTAGGCCTTGCAACTAGCCTGGCATTGTGCTGGAAAAATTACCTCATATTTGCCACTGAGCCAATGATAATTCTATTATTAGTCTGTAGTGCGTATTCTTGAAGTATAGGTGGACTTTGAAATAGGAATGATCATAATATAGCCAGTGGCAGTGAAGCTAGAAGTAGTTTAAAATGCAGATTGGATTCAGTGGTAACAGTGTTAGAGTTATGTTCACACTGAAGGTATATACTGTGCTAATTAATGTTTTAATTCTTACTGGAAATAGCCACACCACCTTGATAGTCTCCACAAAGAGAGAAGTTAATGGAGCTAACTGACCACTTTGGATGAATTTGAATTTACCAAACAGGAACTGCAAATTATTACTGTAGGTACAATAGCAAAGTTTCTTACTGTCTGAGTGAAGAGAAGAAATAGAAAGGGGTGAGATGTGTGGCATTATGAGCAAAACATCTGAAAACCAAACAATTTCTTTTCTGGCTGTTTTTATAAATCATTCACAGATATGTAGTTACAACATTTTATGGTCTTGAGAGCACTTCTGAGTGTCTTTTTCTCAAATGAGAGCTTACAACAACTTAAGCATGCCACGTTTCATGGATCATATGCACTATTTTGCTGGAGGCTTAATAGTTATTTCTGTATTCTATTCTATCTAATCTATTTTTAAGGCATCTACTTATTTAACCTATTTTTAAGCTGTGTAATCACTCTAGCAAGAGAGCTATATAAGACATAAGCCATATCATGACTGTAACAAAAACTGGGAATAGGTCTAGGGATGTAATTTTATATGTTTAATTTAAAGGTGTGACAGCTCTATGCTCCTTATAGTACCCCATCTCAGAAGGATAGCAGCAGTCTCTGTTCCCTACTCCTGCTGTGTCCAGTATGTGGCTACTGAGCCACATGCACTTCTGATTGGTATAAGTGCAGCTCCTACACCTTGCCTATGTTGTGTAATATGAAATGGGAATGTAATAGCACTGGGGTTACCAGGTAAGTCAAAATTACGATACGTAGGGTGATTGAGCCAAAGCAGACTCATAATTGGGTTGAAAATCATAACTCATTCTCCCTATGGAAATCTTTAGTACAAGGAGAAACAGTTGCATGATCTGAAAAAAAAGGGTTAGCTGGGGGTAGATTACATTAAAAATTGTTACAGTCTTAGAAAGGAATCATTGTCACTGAAAGATGCTAAGGACTAAAATGAAATCACTCTGAGGTATCAGCAGAAAATAAAGTCATGTGGGATCACTTTCTTCCTCATACTGCTTTCCTCCTCTGAAGGAGCAGCCTGAATGTGTTTTGCAGTTGTGATATCTGCCTATCCTGAAGTATATGTGCAGACGTGAAAATTACTTAACGCTTTCATGAATTTATTGTAAAAAGTGAAATTACTGAGTCACAATAGTCACATTCTGGTGATTTTCACATGTCTTCTTGTGTCCCTGATAAAGAAAACTTTCATGGCATAGCTTTCTTATGAGTATTCCTCAACTGCTTCAAGATTATCCTCTGGCCCAGTCATGACACCACAGTGTATTTCAGACACAATGTACTTAAAGAGGATCTGTGGTGAACTCCCTATTGCCAGAGTAGTGCATTGTGTATCCTCCCACCCAATCTCCATATCTAAGCCATCAGCAGCTTTTACTTCTCAACTCATAACATGAGATTAATTGCCTCACTCGTTTTCATACACAGGTATCACAAGAGTCAAAAAGAGTTGTAAAATAAATGAAAGGAGACTGTGTTGTGATTGTACTTGTACTACACATATAATTTAATTTGAAGAAAATGAAATTCACATCTACTCATTTCAAACATGCAGAATGTATCATAAATGCTGCTTAACTTCAGCTAGAAGTATAAGATGGCTGGTAGTTACTCTTCTTTTATGGCAATGACTCCTCAAAGTACACAACTCATTGCAAAAACAAGTCATAAAACCCTTTCTTTGTATACATTATATGCAAGAAACACCATCACCGTATATTGCTATATAAATAACCTTTCTGTATTTAATGACTCCATTGGGCATGTTCTTTGCTTCTTAGCTGCTTGGATTAAGGACCGCTGAGATTTTAGCTCCTGGCTGTGTTAGTTGAAAACAGACTCTTAGTTTCCACTTTTAGTCAGTAGCTATCTGCATAAATAGTGGCTAGCAGTGGCTAGCTACATCAATGCATGAACTCAGGACAGGTGTTTGCATTTGTAAGCCTCAGAGTAGTTCAATCAAAAGTTATTGACATGTGTGCACGCTCAACTGTTTGGAATACAAAATTGGGACTTGAACATACAGTTAGTTTTTACTCATTTTTGCTGCTGTTGCTAAGAAATACCTTTTTTTTTCAAAGAACTCAGTATTATTAGAACATGTGGAGCTAATCTGTTTAAAGTACTTTAAAAACTTACTATTTGAACATGAACATCTCCTTTACAGGGCTATAAACTTACATTGCAGATACTGCCTTTTTCAGAGAATTACTTTTTTTTTTTTTAATTCTCTTTTGCAAACAAAAAGCCCCAAAGATTTTTAAAAATACAGGCAAAAGTACTTCTTATCCACTAAGAACAAAGGGACTCACATTGTCCACAGCTGTTCTGAAAGTGTCATTTATTTTTTAGGCTGAGGAAATTCTAAGCAAGTCTAGCTGTATTGCTGATTAGACCTTTGTACAAGCTTGTGGTAAATGTTGAACGACATCCGCCAGCCACAGTCCTCTAAAACCCTTGTAAGAACAAGGTAAGGAAACCTCAGCAATGTTAAATAAGTCTATGAAAACTACGACGTAGAAGTAGCTGAAGAGAATAGAATGTGTATAATGAAAATGAATCAGTCAGCAAAGAAACCCAAAGGAGGTTAGGAAAGCAACCCTTAATTAACAAAATTTCTTAATAACTTTGTCAGTTGTGCTGGTTTGATTTTGTAGAGTTCATTTGCTTTTAAGAGTACAGAGAAGGCTTGAAAAGGGAAAGGGGGGGAAGATTCACAATTTTCCATCCCAATATGTGTTATGACTTCTTTGTATGAAGATCCCCAAAATTGTGAATTTGAAAACTACTTTATCCTGATCCATGTACAATCAGCATGCACAAATCATTGCACTGCCTGTATTCTGATTTGATAACAAAGCTGTATTTAATTTTGCATCTAATGAAAAAAATGGATAGCTAGAAATACTTTGTTAATAATAAAAACAAATTAAAAGTCACTACTAACTCTTGGAATTCTCTTACTCCTGGTTAGGAATTTCTCAATAAGAATTTATCTATCTATCTATTTATCTATCTATCTATCTATCTATCTATCTATCTATCTACCTACCTACCTATCTATCTACCTACCTACCTACCTATCTATTTTTTTGCAGTTTGGGCTACAGTACTCCTGATTCTTCTACAGCCATATGGCAAAACTGTGAAAGGAGGACTTCTACACAAATGATCTTACCCTTATACACGTAATCCAAGAACGATTGAGGTAACTCAAGTGTTAATTCCTCCGACCCATGGTTTTGAGGGTTCCTCATGGCACCCTTAAAACAGACGTAACGGGCAGATTGCAATAGGGACCGCTTGCCTATGTGGGAATGTTACGTATCACTACCTGGGAAAGCAGGGCTGAAACAATCGCAGCTTCATACTGAGCATCTGCTTACATGTAATCTTCTGTAGCGTTACTGTATCATGAGCCAGAGGTTAAATGCCAAACCTGGACCACAAGGAGAAACCTGCATTTATTAAAGTGGGGGACTTACTCCACTAGGCAAAGAACACAGCATGTGTATTATGTGTCATTGCTATTATTATTATTATTATTATTATTATTATTATTATTATTATTAGCCTAGCAAATACTAACTGCATCTTAGTTAATTATAGTTCTATGGCTCACCAGAAATAAAATAACAATAACTTAATTATTAGTCTGCAAAATATATGACTTTGATACTGAATTGACTAACTAGCTTGCATATGTTGGTAAGATCAAATTCATCTAGCCTGTTTCTACAAAAGTTCCTATTGATTTTGAGTGAGTAAAATGAAAAATAATTGACTTTCAATAGATGCATTAGGCAGTATAAATGACAAAAATGAATACTGACTAGGTGACTTATTCCTTGTTGCCACTCACAGTTAATTACAAGCAGTATAAGGTGACATAAAGAGGCCTACAGGAAGAGAAGTTGAAGATATATTAATGTAAAGGATAGAAAATGAGAAATGGTGGAAGAACTACTTTTGGGGTGTAGGAAGAAAAGATTTACTATAAAAGATTGACAAAGTATTGGCAAAGTATTATCAAAAATAGTCAATCATCTTTAAAAACAAATATTTTCTCCCCTTGGACATCAGCCAAAGACCAGGGCAAGTATGGACTCCTCTGAAGAACTAAACCTGCTAATATCTACAGTATTTATTATGCATATTATTACAAAAATTCCTTTGTAATGTAACAATTTCCTGAAATACTTCCTATAATTACAGTTTGTATTAGAGAAATTTATCTTATAAAGCCAAAAGATAAGGACTATTTCGGCTAAATGGAACATTTTATGAATGGTGGAGGTTTTAATCTTATCTCCCTCTTCCAAGTGCTGTTGGAATTCAGCTGTAAAAGTGAAGGGGCCTCACTTTCGTCTTTCCTTACCTTTCAACCTCAAACTGTATATGAACTCCCCATTTTAACAGAATAGTAAAATAAGCTCTCTGCTTATACAGCTCTTTTAGTTTTAAAGACTCTAGTACCAGCAAAATTTCTCTGGAGTAAATGCAAACCACCTTTACAGAAGGAAAGCTTAGTAAAAAAGTAGCTGCTAAGGAAGCGCAAAGGCAGTAAACTACAATAATGTGTAGAAAGTTCATATTTACTTTTTGCATATGAATGGACATCCATATATCCCTTAGGCTCGTAATTTCATCGTATTTGCACTTGTATTCTCTTGGAATGATGAGTACTTGGGGGATATTAGCTGGAAAGCTATCAAGAGAATTCTGTGATTTTTGACGCACTGCTCTGCAGCAATTCTGGATAGGAAGAAAATGCCTTGTGGCTTGTCCATGCCTTGTTCTACATAAGTTTGAGGCTCCCACTGGATAGTCTTACATTTTGATGGGAAGAATGTGACAGTTTATTCAAAGATTGTGAAATCTCATATTCTGATCATGCTAGTGCCACTCATAAAGTGCATAAAATTCATGTTTGGATCCAGAAAATGCCACTCATGGAGCTTCTTCATGGCACTGTAAATCCAGACTGAAGTCATAACTTTTCTGAAGGAAGTGATTTTTCTTTGTTTATACATTTCAACAGACTTTGCACAATAACTGAGTGTTAACCATTCTATTTCTGTAGTAATAGTTGACTTTGGGTCTGGCTTCCTCACAGTCTAGGAAGGTGAGCTGAACGAAGGTGTATATGTATTTATTGCCTCCATATTGTGATAGAGGGTATACCTGATGATTTTTGTTATGATAGATGCAGACTGTATCTCTTGTTTGCTAATTTGTAGAAACCCGTCTTGGAGCACCTTGCTGGCAGCAGAAATCACTATATTTGCACATAGTCCATACAGGTGCTGAGGGAATGATCTCTTCCTTGAGGATCCTAGATAACACAGGATATGTGTCTTCATGATCAGTCAGTTGTGATGTTCATAACAGGGCTGTTTATTGGTTAGCTAAAATGTCTTTTCATTAGTTAGCTGGTCTGCATTTTCATCCTTGCCTGTGGACACAAATGATGAGGTTAAAGGTGACCTAGTGACTATGGTTCTGCTGGTACGTACTATTTCCTCAGAGAACTCAAGCCCAAACTGAGGAAAACTAAACAAATACAATATAATAGAATACAAATATAAAATATATAGGAACTGGGAAAATTTCCTTCTAAATGTAGCCATAATCCATGTATCCTTCTTAAGCATACTGAGAGATTACTAAGGGTCCAGGATTACTATACCATTACTTCTTAGATAGTTTGATGTATGTATTTAGCATGTACCTGTAAGAATATGTGGTATGGACTACTATCCATTAGTATTGCTTCATTCATAATGAATGATTTATCATATCTGTTGCACACACATTCCCAACAAGATCAGCTTAGATACTTATTCATTGGGAAATGAAAAATTTATTAAGTAGCTAATTTTAGTTGACTGGTCAAGACAATATTGTGGCTGATGACAGACCAAGTATCAAAATTTATTTATTTAATTTGAACTATTGTAGAACTAAAGATTATTCTGTTCATGCGCTTCTTATGCTTATGCTTAAAGACTTCTAAAATGAGTGGTAAATGTTAAATAATCCCATACTTGTAAGTAACTGTATGTGAAAAAATAAAATAAATCAATTACTCCTTTATAGAACTGCATACTGGTTATAAAATAATTAATGTCTTGTTTATTTTCTACTAACAGTCAGAAAGAAAAATGGTAATTTCATAATGCTGCTTGCTACCAAGGCAAGAGCTTTTGAGGGCCAGATTTTATGTTTTTTGTTCAGGTTGACCAAATAGCTTGATACACAGTCGCTACATACTTGATGAGAGAGGGAGAAAGTTTCCCCCAGGTAGCCACAAAATAGACGTATGTTTATGTAGAAGCATTTGCTAATGCAACGACCACAACACAGCCAAATATAGAAAATAAGAAATGGAGACATCCTGAGACTGAGGGCACTGAGATGCGTGTTAAGGGTTTCCTAGCATGTTCTTAAGGGACTGAAGTATTCCACAGCTATGTCAGGCAGTTTGCTCACGTGCTTCCTTTTCTTGCCTTTTCCTAACATCTGAATCTTACCTTTCTTACTGCAGTTTAAGCTCATTACTTCTTGCCATATCCACTGCAGACTTGAAGAGAACTGCACAGGCAAAACAGCTTAAGGTTTCTCAATGTTTCCTTATGTAATACTTTTTCAACACTCTTGAGCATTCTGACTGTCGTTTAGATCCTCTCCAGCTGGTGGTCTATACACCTCTCATTTTGCAGTTCCTCAATTAGATGACACCTGACCAATGCAGAAATATAGGAATTATTTCTTCTTTATTTTCCATTTGTTCTGCATTTCTCTGCAGACACTCACATTTGTTTCTGCAGGATTGCTAGGTCAGTCACACTCTATAGTTTTGAAATGGAAGCTTCTTAAGTGAGGAAGGCTTCATCTCACTTAAGTTTTGCCATTTTAAACATCTATAACCTCACGTAGTTTTCTAGAATTCCTGTTTAGTCATTGTAAATAAAGCCTCTGATTAAGAGAGAAAATCCTGTCTCTAGTATTTCATAACTGTTTCCCAGCTAAGCTGCATTTTGGCTAGACTACTTGAGGGCTAGTTGTTCTACTGAAATGGTACTTTTGCAGCAACATTTATCGTGATTTGGATCGGTGGATTATAAGGTAGGTGGAAACTTGGCTGAACCACCAGACTCAGTGGCTTGTGATCAGCAGTTCAAAGCATGGCTGGCAGCTTGTCGTTAGTCAGTGGCTCCAATTGGAGCCAATATCAATTTAATATGTTTATTAGCGACCTGATAGATGGGATAGAAAGCACTCACAGCAAATTTGCAAATGATACAAAATTAAGGGACCAGTCAATAAGATGTAGGGCAGGGCTACTATTCAGAGAGACCACAGCACACTGGAGAAATGGGCTGACTGAAGCCTCATGAAGTTCAACAAGTGAAATGCCAAATCCTACCTTTTAGGAAGAAAAATCCCATGCACCTGTACATGCTGTGGTCCAACTCACCGGAAAGTAGTTTTGCAGGAACGGACTTGGTCCTGGTGCACAAAAAGGCAACAGTCTTCTGGACAATATGAGCAAGAGTGCAGCCAGCAGGTTGAAGGAAATAATTTTTCCTCTCTGATCAGCACTTGTAAGAACACATCTGGAGCACTGTGTCCACACATCTCAGTGGATTTTGTTTCCTCTGGAAGGGGTAGATTAATAAGAGATGGGGAAGAATGGCCTGTGTAACCTGCAAAGAGCAGATTTTGGCAGAACATACAGATTAAAAAATGTTACTGCATACTGCAAAAGTTATTGCTGGTGTGGTGATGGCTAACTTAAATCTTGCTCACTTTCTACTCTTATTTCCTTCTCAAAATCTACGAAAACTCATTTCTCAACAGATTTGGATGCAGATTAAGAATTAAGGTTTCATTTGAATACCCACTCATAGTGCAGAAGGGTTATTATGCTGTAAATATATTGTAAGCATTATTATGTAATTAATACCTAATGGCTTGGATTGCTGACTTTCTTATTCTGGATTCTGTGTTACTGCTTTTAGAACTTAATGTTATCAATTGCCCTCAGTAGTATTTATTAGATAGCTATTTTGAGATAGTTCCCATACTTAGAACTTGAGTAGAAGGCTTAGACATTTCTCTGTCCTGTTGAACACAGTATTTTTCAATTTTCTTGGATTTCCTAAATTCAGATTTTTTTAATTATATTTTGTACAGGAGGAAAGTTCAGATCATTATCCAGTCATTGTAGCTCTTGGCATTATTGTATGGTCCTTTTTGTCTTGCTTTTTGAGGATTCTTCCTTCAGTATGATTTTGATGGGAAAACCTAATTGTGTTGTGAAATTCCACACGTAAGTTACTCAGAGTTTAGCATGGTTGGAAAGAAGACACTTGCAAATTTAGTGATTGATACACATGTACAAAGCAGCTGTTATACATCTTTCTGAATGAAACATTTATAGAAATTTATTTTTTGCCAGAATGCTCATATAAACCATGCATCATATGAAGCATATTCAAGATCCAGCTCTACTCATTAACATAGAATAGACCTACCATGAGAATCAGCAGGACTATAGCTCAGTTCTACCTTGCTATTTATGATGCCAAACCACACTGAAATCATAGAGCCCAACAAAGGTCTTCTGATCAGAACCAATAGTAGGCTGGTTAATGATGCTGGGAATTTTGAGAGAATTAGATTCCATCCATAAGTTTTGGCATTTTCCATAAAAAGTTTAATTAAGACCAGTCAATTTGTTTGGTGACAGAGCATAAATGCCTTACTTCCTACTATACTTGTGATAAATCGATCAGCAGAGAAACTTGTTGAAACAATTGTGTCACACATAAATATATTCCAGCTGCGTGTTATATTTTGGCTGGCCACACAGCACTAGTGAAGATAAAAAGGTTTGATACAGACAAAATCATTGAGCACAAACAAAAAAGATAATTCATACTATCGACTGGGATTTGTAGGTTATACGTCCTACATTTTCTGGATACAGGAGTGTTATTCAACAGGTCAGATGAATCACATTCTAAAATCGACTGCATCTACTCATCTCAAAAAGCTCATGGGTGCCGTGCAGCTCTGATGCAGATGCCTCTCTTGAGGTTAAGAATATAAGAACGTAGGACAATGACTCCATACTGTATCAGAATAAAGGCCTACCTAGCCTTGCACCTTATTTGCAACTATGACTAATAAAATTTGCAAGATGAATATAAAGATATAAGTATAGTGCAAATATATTCTGATACTATTATATAGAGTATGCATCTTTTCTCACTTTCTCTTCTCTATATTAGAAGGGAAGAATGTAAGCATAGAATAAGTATATGGAGATACTTCCTCTAAATAATCTTCTAACTGAGGAGAAGGAACACGCCTCCACAAAATCCAATGTGAATCAAAGTGAAGACGTTTATTAAGCATAAGCTGTCCCTTTTATACATTTTGTACTTTCCCTGGCTGTAAGCATGTGCATTGCTATTCGTTAATATTACTAAACATACTCTTCTTTGATGTGTTGATTGGTCACTGCTCTGCCACTGGTCCTTCCTTAATTGGCTCCATCAGTTCTTGTTTCTTCTCCTCCGTGTTCGGCTCCCACTGGCTACTCCCTCAATTCTTGTTTGCTCAGCTGCTGTTTTTCCTCATCTCTCGAAGGTCGGCTTGTTGACACTAGCTACATGAATCTTCTCACGCAGCTAGGCCTTCACTCCATACTCTCATACTTCTGGCTCATTACATGACCATTCTGCTCCAAAAACCCCTCTACAATTCCCCCTTTCTTTTCTTGAGCCAGAAAGGCCGTGTTTATTGTCCGCTTCAGGGCCCTTTGCAAGCAGGAGAATAAACACGGTAATACAAGGATGATAATACAAATCACAAGCAATCCCATCAATAGCATTTTAATCAATCCGACCAGCCACCCTCCAATTCCCAAATTACCCAACCAGTCATCCAGGAACCCATGCTGTTCCCGTATTTTCTGTGTGGCATCCATGAGCTCTTTGATCTGCTTATGAATTGACCTGGAATGATCGTTCAGATCCATGCAACACATCCCATCAAACTCCTGACATCCGTGACCGTGCACTAATAATAAAAAATCTATAGCAGCTCTATTTTGTAAGGTAGCATGTCGGATACTATCTACGTCATTGGCTAATGTTCCTAAAATTCTAGAAGTTTGATCAGCTCTTTTTGCAACCCAGCAAGCTAAATTTCGCAATTGTGTTAGTCCTTGTGCAGCAGCAACACCCGGTGCAAAAATAGAAGAAAGAACTACTTTGGTCCTAGACCATAGTTCTACCTCATCTTTACATTCTTTCCCTAAGGTAGTGACACTTCTTTTAATCTTGTGTAGGTTAGTGTGGTTTAATATGATCTTTCGTGTAGGCATTAGTAAGCTTAATTTACCTATGGTACACGGACCTCCTAGTTTTTTACTGGGCAGCCCTGGCCAAGCCCTATCTCCACAAATTAGGAATAAACCTTCTGGTAATTTTCTAGGCATGGCCAAATCCGGTGCTGGCTCTGTTCGACTGCGCCTTACGTTTGCACACCAGATAGATTCATTTTGCCACAATGGATTACTGGGTGTGACGTTTTGTAATCTATTTATGTCGTTCTGATAAATGTTTGATCCCTCTGTGTAATTGAAAAACACACAGGATTCTGCCTCTAAAGTTCCTAGGATGTCAAGTTCTTGGGGCTCTAAGGGACTGACAGGCAAGCTATCGTCCCATAAATCCCAATGTTCGCCACATTTCATTGCATTCTCACAGAGGCTCTGTTTCAGCACATTCAACCCTGCCACTATCTCCTTACTTTCAGATCTGTTTAAGGGGACCCCCACTAGAAATGTATGAAAGGGTTGTTCAGGCTGAGCTAAGGAGGCACAAAACTGCGTCTGGTTCAAGCTCCGCATTAGAGTCACCCAAACGTTGTGACTCCCCTTCCATGGTGTAGGTGGAAGGACTATCGGTTGATGACCTTTTGTCAGGTCCAGGATCCAAAGCAGGCTTAACACAGAAAAAACAACCCCTTGCTTCATCATGACTGCGCCTTTTGCTCCCTTTTCTATACCTCCCACACAAACCTTTTTTCACACTTCCAGCAGTCAGGGCACTGGATGTCTCGAGAGGTCAGTGTTCCGAGGCAGATCCTGAGTTGGCTCCTGTAGTTCAGGTTGGTTTTGTAGCCACGGCTTCACCCACTTAGCTGGTACCCATTTGGCTCTTGTATCTGTAACGACACATGCATACCCTCGACCCAACGTTATTAATTTCATTGGACCTTCCCACACACCAGTCACCCCATTTTTTACCATCACTTTGGCTTGTTCCTGTTCTTTCTGAAAAGCCTCCATACCTCCCTTTAGCCCTGCACCATGTTTTACTGCTGGAGGTACAGAGTAGTCCTGTGGCAAGCGTAAAAAGTTTAGTACATAAAGCGCTTTACACAACCTGTCAGGAGGAGATAGCCCTGGCTCTCCCCCTTTTTGTTTTTGTAAAAGGTGTTTCAGAGTTTGATTCATGCGCTCCACAATATCTTGTCCTGTTGGTGAATGTGGGACACCTGTTACATGTGTTATACCCCACAGTTGGAAAAAGTCCTGTGTGGCACGTGCCACATAGCCTGGGCCGTTGTCCGTTTTAATCGTCTGTGGAATGCCCAGGGCTGCAATAGCAGAACGCATGTGTCGTTGAACGTGTTTGCTGGATTCGCCTGTTTGTGCTGTAGCCCAGGTAGCAAGGGAGAAACAGTCAACACTCACGTGGACATATTTCAGCCGTCCAAATTCGGGGATGTGTGTTACATCCATTTGCCATATCTCCAACGGTCCAGTACCGCGGGGGTTGACACCAGGTGCTAAACCACCCCCAAGATGTTGACAGTCTGGACAGGACTGGACTATCCCACGTGCATCTGCACTGCGTAGCCCAAACTGACGCCGCAGTACCTTAGCAGATTGATGGAAAAAGGCATGGGATCGTTGTGCTTGAGCGAAGCGATCAATTGAAGGCGCAGCCCAGGCAGGTGCGACAAGTTTGTCTGCCCGAGCATTGCCTTCAGCTAAGCCTTCCAGGAGTCCTG
Source organism: Nyctibius grandis (assembly GCF_013368605.1). Classification (NCBI taxonomy): domain Eukaryota; kingdom Metazoa; phylum Chordata; class Aves; order Nyctibiiformes; family Nyctibiidae; genus Nyctibius; species Nyctibius grandis. Next base: position 89,156,076 of record NC_090660.1, read on the forward strand.
TGTGACTACGGATATGTGTGATGAAATATGGATGCAGTCGCTCTGTCAGCAAAAGCCATAATTCATGAAAAAGTTGGTATAGTTGTTCATTAGCTATCTCTTTGAGCAGAGCACGCTCCATCCTCTGGACAATCCCTACGACATATAAAGAGTCACATACCACATTAACAGGTGCTGTGTTCCATCGCCTGAAGACCTCCACCACAGCTCGCAATTCTAATTGTTGTGTAGACCCTTGAATGTCAGATAAAGTTACATCATGCCACTTCCCATTGTCTAACCATGTTAGTGCTGCTTTTTGAGCTTTGCCTCCAGCATCTGTAAAAACAGTGACACCACTGACCGGACGTTCTGACCTTTTTGGTAATTCTTCCCATTGACCCAATTGCAGCACAGAGAAGTATTTGTGAGGGGGTAGATGTACCTTCAACTCGCCCCTATAATCCAACAACGCAACTTGTAATGGTATGGAATTTTGTAATGCCCATTGTAGATACTCTGCAACCAGTGGAATACCCAAAAAAGCAGGTTCGAAGCCTGCTATCTCTACAACCCTCTGCCTTCCTTTCATTACAAGTTGTGCTATGGCCTCTACTTTCGTAGTGATGGTATGTTTTGGTTGCATAGGCAAAAAGATCCATTCCAGCACATGTAGAGGATCCTTGTCAGTCACCCACTGCATAATTAATGCCAGGGGGTGGCGATCGTGATTGATAACCAATACTCCAATACTGTAATCTGGGTCCCAACGGTGAGTGTATGCCATAGCTATTTTGGTACTCAGGTGTTTCAATGCCTGCTCAGCTTCCTGTGTCAATGTGCGGGGGGCATCTGCACCGCCTCCTCCCTTTAGCAATTGCATCAAAGGTGCCAATTCAGCATTGGTGAGACCACACAGGGTTCGCACCAAATTGAGGTCTCCCAACAGTTTTTGTACATCATTTAAAGTACTGATATTCACACGAATTTCTAGGTATTGGGGTCTAACAGTTGTTTTGGTAATTTCCCACCCAAGGTACTTCCAGTTTTCCTCCTGTTGTACCTTTTCTGGGGCTATTTGCAATCCACCTTTTGCTAGTTCAGTCTGCAGTGTATGAATCAATTGGTTTTTATCCAATTGTTTCCCTGCTATTAGAATGTCATCCATATAATGGTATATAATCAAATTTGGAAAATTCCTTCGCACAGGAGCAAGTGCCCAGGCCACATACATTTGAAACATTGTCGGTGAATTTTTCATTCCCTGTGGTAACACAACCCAATGATAGCGTTTCATAGGTGCAGCTTTGTTCACTGATGGCACTGAAAAAGCAAATTTCTGATAGTCATCAGGGTGCAAAGGGATGGTGAAGAAACAATCTTTTAAGTCAATGATTAAAATGTCCCAATCTTTAGGGATCATATTGGGGGATGGGAGCCCTGGTTGTAGGGTTCCCATATCATCCATGACCTCATTGATTTTTCGAAGGTCATGTAACAAACACCATTTGCCACTTTTTTTCGGAATAGTAAATATTGGGGTGTTCCATGGGCTTGTTGTGGGCTCAATATGACCTTTTTCCAGTTGCTCCTGTACCAAGCTTTCAAGGTGGGCGATTTTTTCTGCAGACAGCGGCCACTGATCAACCCAAACTGGGGTTTCTGTTTTCCAGGTTAGTTTTAGGATTGGTCGCCCTTCATCAATGGCCGCCTCTAAAAACCCTCACTGTTAGTTACCAAACGTACCCCTAATTGACTTAATGCATCTCTCCCCAGTAAACAAATGGGGACAGGCATCACATATGGTCTTACTGTACAGGTACTCCCATCCTGCAATTTGCAACAAATCACATTTGTACTGATTTTAGTGGTCTGTATTCCCCCGACCCCCAAAATGGGCGTAGGGGGGATCTCCAATGGCCACGAACGAGGCCACGCTACTTGACTGATTATTGTAACGTCTGCTCCAGTATCAATCAGCATAATTACCACGCAAGTTTTCCCACCAGGTTCTTTTAGTGTTACCCGTTCTGTTGGTTTTGCCTTGCTGATATCCATTGCCAGATAAATGTCAGCCTGGCCTGTTGATCCAAAACCCCCAGCCCCTCTTATCTGATTCCCAGCTGTGGGCACAGCTGATTTAAAGGGGACCAGTTGTCCAATTTTTTCTCCTTTGGGTATATGAATTGGTGGCAGGGGGGTCCATACCATAATAGATATGACCCCTGTAAAATCGGCATCGATTATACCGGGTAAAATGAAAAGAGCTTTTCGGGTCGTAGAGGATCGCCCGATAAGTAAGGCACTCAACCCGTGGCCCAGTGGGCCTTTCATATCGGTGGGTCTACATTGTACTTGCGGGTCTATCAGAGTCACCTCTACTGCTGTGGCAATGTCCACCCCAGCACTCCCTCTTGTGGCGGCGGCGACGCCATCCAGGCAGCCCGGGTGGAAGACCTGTTTTGTGTCATCGTGCTGGGTCTCCTCGCGCTCGCCCCCCCGTTTCCCAGCCGAGTTCCCTGCTTAGTGAATCTAGATCGGCATTCATCTGCACGGTGACCGTATTTCCGGCAGCGATTGCAGGTCCCTGCAGACTCGTGACTTTTTACTTGGCATTGAGCCTTAAGGTGTCCCGGTTTGCCACAGCTGTAACATTTTGGTCCCTGATCGCCTCTCCCTGATCGTACTAGAGGTTTCACCGCAGCCGCAAAGGCTGACGCCATGTATCCTGCTGTTTCTTCCGTTGTTCCTACGCGCTCACACGCATCCATCATTTCTGCCAGGCTAGAATTTTTGGGTAATGTCTGTAAAATGCGCTTACAAGTAGGATTAGCATTGTCGACTGCCAACGACATTAGCAATGCCTCTCGAGCTACATCGGTCAGCGATGCCCTTTCCAATGCTTCACGCAATCTTTCTAAAAATGTCATATAAGGCTCAGATGGACCTTGCCTTATTTTTGCATAGGCAGGAATTACTTTCCCATCTTCTGGGAGGGTTTTAAAAGCCTCTCGGGCTAAGGTGGCAGTAAGTGCCAAGGCTTCTGGTCTAAGTCGTGCCTATTGTTGTGGATCACTAAACTGCCCTTCTCCCACCAGTTGGTCAAATGTTATCCCTAAAAGAGGATCATTATCTCCCCTCCCCAGGTTTTCCACCGCTGCAGCCTGTGCTGCGTCATGCCACCTCGTTCGCCACAAGAGTTCCTGCATCGGGGTTAAAATCATCACCATCAGTTGCTTAAAATCAAAAGGTGTTAAAAGCATAGACATAAAGATACTATTTATAAATGCTTGGGTATAAGGTGCATGCAACCCATTTTGTTGTACCGCTTTCCGTTCCTCCTTAACAATCTCCCACTGTAATCCTACCCAGCGTGGTGGTTCTCTCCAATTTCCCAAAATAACTGGGAAAGCTGTGGGCAGAATCTCCCCCTCCACTAGCGCATTCTGTATAAATCCTCGCCACCGTAATCGCGGATTGTCTCCTCCCCCGTCCCCCATGACAGAGTGCATACCAACATTCCCATCCATGTTTCTCATGCGGCTAGTCCCAGCCGCCTCAGCACCCCCCCCCGGCCCCCCTGGCCCCCCCCCCGCGTAGGCGTTCCCTTTCTTCTTCTCTCCTCTGCTCCTCCTTATGTTGTCGCTCAGTTAAGGTTGTCTGTCTTTCCAGGTCTTGTAATTTTGTTAACAATTTTTCCGCCCAAGCCACTGGATCCTTAAATTTCCCTGGAACGCCGGCAGGCGATGGGGGAGATGACGGGGGCAGAGGGGGATATTCGTATTCGGCACGATTTGTGAGATTGGCTGCTCGCGGAGGCTTGAAGGGTGGCGGGGTGGGCTCGGGCTGATGCTCATCAACCTCCATTTCCTCCGGTTTAGGGGGCTCCCCTGTTGGTTTAGGGGGTATTTCAATTTTCTCCTGCTCTTCTGGTGGTGCGGAGGGGTTTGAAAAAAACAGTATTGGCAGCTGACCAAAAACACAAAGACCTCTCGCCCCAGGGTTAACCTCTGTTGGACGCAGAGCCGTAAAAGCCCCTGCTGCAACAGCCCTCTCTGCTTTCATTTCTTGAAGAGCAGTAAGAACAGCCCTCCATGCAGTTGCCAGTTCTATTGCCTCCTTTTCCCCACTGCTTATCGCTTCCCATAAACCCTTTCCAATATCTTCCCAAGTGTCCACCTTAAAAGCACTCTGGGGGTCCGAAGGGAACCCATGCTCTCGACACCAAACTAACAGTCTCCGGAGCAAATGCTCATCATATTTCACTCCTCTCTTAGAGAGGATATGTAGAAGAGGCCTTACTATCGCACTTTCTTCTTTAGAAATATTTTGGCCCATCTCCTTTTTCCCCCAGCTGCTCACCTCACTAAGTGTCCCGTTGCAACGTTCTTTTCTTTTCTTGCGAGTTGTCCTCCATCTCGCCCCGGTCTTCAGACCTGCTGAGCCGTACTCCAGCCGGTGTACCTCCTTCTGGGCTATTCCCCGAACTTGCCGTCGATCAGCGTCTCATCAGGGTCACCATCTGAGGATAAGGAACACGCCTCCACAAAATCCAATGTGAATCAAAGTGAAGACGTTTATTAAGCATAAGCTGTCCCTTTTATACATTTTGTACTTTCCCTGGCTGTAAGCATGTGCATTGCTATTCGTTAATATTACTAAACATACTCTTCTTTGATGTGTTGATTGGTCACTGCTCTGCCACTGGTCCTTCCTTAATTGGCTCCATCAGTTCTTGTTTCTTCTCCTCCGTGTTCGGCTCCCACTGGCTACTCCCTCAATTCTTGTTTGCTCAGCTGCTGTTTTTCCTCATCTCTCGAAGGTTGGCTTGTTGACACTAGCTACATGAATCTTCTCACGCAGCTAGGCCTTCACTCCATACTCTCATACTTCTGGCTCATTACATGACCATTCTGCTCCAAAAACCCCTCTACATCTAACATTTGGTTAGTAGTGGCCTCGCAACTTACTGAGTTATAAGGTGGAGTTCCTTATATTTCAGTCTTTGATGGATTCTAAATCTAAATCTATTAAACCCAGGTAAAGTTTTACCAATGTTAGGTGAGATACATCCTGCCATAGTTGACCATTACACATATACGGGATTATGTTGAATGCTAAGATTTTCCCCTGCATGTCTGCTGTATGTTTTAATAAAATACATATTCCAATTTTTGGAACTTGGTTCTTATTGTGATTAGATAAAGGATACTTGTTTGCATTTTGCAGATTAAAAATACATGGGCCTGAGGCAAAGTCAGAATAAAAGGAGAATAGTTGTAGAAGTCATTACAGAGGACAAACTATGTGCTCTCAAATTAAATTAAAAAAAATTTAGCCCTAGGAAAGAAAAATCACTCATTCGTCTAATGTAACAAATAAACTTTGCAGATGGTTCTTACTTCAGAAGAGGCATCTAGACAAATAAGACATGACTCACATTTTTCCTTATTTTATTCAATTTCTTAGTTCATGTCATGAAAGATTGCAAATGAATAACTGATACTATTAGAAAAACACATGTTATTGACTCTTTCTTTAATTTCCAGTTGGAAAAAAAGTTTGCTGAAAAAACCCTCGAATGTGAGTTTTTAACATCTTTTGAAAGATTTTGACCTAGTTAAATTCTTTAATCTTTTAAAATTTATTGCCAGCCTCTTAAGAATTTTGGGAAGCTAATATTTTAATCTTTATTTACTATAAATTCATTTAACAATAGAGAGGGATTCATTCCTCTGTGTACTGGTTTTGGCTAGGATAGATTAATGTTCTTTGTAGTAGCTTGTATGGTGCTATGGTTTGGATTTGTGACCAAAACAGTGTTGATAACACACCAATGTTTTAGTTATTGCTGAACAGTGCTTACACAGCATCAAGGACTTCTCACGCTGTCAGTGTTTAGGCTGAGGGTGCACAAGACTTTGGAAGGGGACACAGCTGGGACAACTGACCCCAACTGAGCAAAGAGATTCCATAACATATGATGTCGTGCCTAGCAATGAAAGCTGGAGGAAAGAAGGAGGAAGGGAAGACGTTTGGGATTATCGTGTTTGTCTTCCTGAGTAACTGTTGTTGCATATGATGAAGCCCTGCTTTTCTGGAAATGGCTAAACATCTGCCTGCTGATGGGAAGTTGTGAACGAATTCCCTCTTTAATTTTGTTTGTGTGCACAGCTTTGCTTTACCTATTAAACCATCTTTAACTCAATCCACAAGTTTTCTCGTTTTTACACTTCCGATTCTCTCCCTCATCCCACCAGGAGAGAGTGAGTGAGCAGCTGTGTGAGCCTGACCTGCCTACCAGGACTAACACACAATAGTCTATCGTCTGTTGTAGATTCCCTGTTGAATGTATTTTGAAAATAATTTTTAGATATATGTAAGACTCCATACTGGTATATGTAGGGCTAAAGGATTGCTATGACTGCCAGGTAGTATTGGCCTGCCACTTTTGCACTACAGTGTTTCTTAAAATAAAGAATTACTGGCATAAATCCGCTTAGTAAAGTTCTTGTGTAAAGTATGTGGCTTGGATCAGAAACTAAAAGAAAATTGTTCCTCTTCAGATTGTGGAGCACATAATTGGCACATTGTTAAGTTGATTTGGTCCCAGAAATATAGTCATCCTTCCCTAAACCTCTAATGAATCACCTGAAGACATCTATCTCCCTTCTTTGTGTGTGACTAGTTTGGACTGGATACCTAAATTTGGAGGCTGAATTTAGATAAAAATAAATTGTACTTATAACGTTTAGAATCAAACCCCTTAATTTAGTTAAAGGGTGGGGATGTCCTTCAAAGTAATTTCTATTCCTTCAGTCTCTGACCAGAAAAATAGGAAAAAATATGTACTGAATAAAGTGTAGAAGTACTGAATTCTTCTGCTGTTGCTTTTCCAGAAGGTACTTTGCATTTTAACGTGCTCATACTTATCTCTGCTTATTGTGCTTTGTACAGGTTTGTAAAATAAATCTTAAGACAGATGAATATCCCCTAAAATCCTTATCTGTGTGACTTTCCACCTTTTCCCTATCTTTACATTCCCACGAATGATAAACACAGAAATTATTTGCTGCAACAGAAATTTCTCACTGTAGAGAGGAGAGTTTGTGGAGGTTAGGATTATAACATTTCAGTCAAACTGTGATTGGGAAGTTACCTATCAGACTGTGAATTAGATGTGGTATTATAATCCTATACTCTGAAGAGGTTCCTGTGGTACTCTAAGTGGTAACTATGGAGGAGAAGATTTTCCATCACTACAGGAATGATACGCAGTATACTCAGGGTTTTAAATTGTGTTAGAATCTACAGTCCTTTGAAATAAATAGAAAATATCCTGTTGACTATATTAATGACTTAAATGCAGCATTTTTCTCATAGCATGACCTCAGAAAAAAAAGTTTTCCACATGTGGTTAACATCTGGATTGCTGTTCTAGATCTGTGACAACGGCTGTATTACCAATCATATTATAGCTCACTGTTGCCCAAACAAGGAAGAAACCAAAAAAATATGTAAGCAAATCTTCACTTGAAGCATTTTTCCATCACTTCAGCATAAAATTTCCTAAATATTAATAGTGCTTTTTTTTCCCAAGACTGATTATAAGAAGGAAACTTTACCTTCATTCCACAGGCCAAGAAGTGAGTTAAAGTTGTGTATTTAAGAGTGAATTGTCTAAAAAGATAAAACAGGTTTGTGGACACTTTCATATAAGTGAACTTACAAGTAACAAATGATAGGAGAAGAGGAAACATCCTCAAGTTGTGCCGGGAGAAGTTTAGATTGGATATTAGGAGAAATTTCTTCACCAAAAGGGTTGACAAGCATTGGAACAGACTGCCCAGGGAACTGATTGAGTCACCATCCCTAGAGGTATTTAAAAAACGTATAGATGTGGTGCTTAGGGACATGGTTTAGTGGTGGACTTAACAGTGCTAGGTTAAGGGTTGGACTTCATGATCTTAAAGATCCTTTCCAACCAAAACTATTCTATGATTCTATAGATTCTATATGCCCAAGAAGAGCAATTAATCCAAAGACATAAAGACCTATGATATGGAAATAACAACAGGAAAATACCAATTCTGGAATAATAGAAAATTTAAAAAACGATAGGACATGCAACTTCATGTTGATTTACACATAAATTATCTGGAATATAAATGTCTATGAAAATGCAGAGCCATTCTCACACGCATCTAACATAGTCATTTCCATAGAATCATCAGTAGTTAACTACATCCTTTTCAAAAGTTTGGATCATAAGCTTATGAAAATGATATTAACAAATTACTAAATATTTGAGAATATGCTTCTACTCTGGGCAAGTAATTCTGCTGAAGCATTTGATACTATCAGAGAGGACTACGGAACAGATAGACCATTTCTTTCACCTAATATAAGATTTTGTGAACTACAATATCAGTGATATACTTACTATTAGCCACTATTAAGATAGTCCATGTACATTAGAAGATGTCAGTCTAAACTAATATCCTTTTTCCATAACTGTCCATAACCAAATGTAATGCAATGAACCTACACTATTGAGTTTTAAGCAAAGGCAAATTCTGATTTAAAATGGAGTAGAAGGGGGTTAATACTAGAATTGAAAGATAGATTAAAAAAGCTACAGAGAGTCATGAAGAGGAGTTATTAGAATCAAAAGCAATTAGATTAGTCATTCAGGAAATGGTGTTAGGATCAGTTTTGTTTAATGGTGTCATGGTTTTATTTTAAATAATTGTATGTACATTTACTATACTTCCAGGTTATGCAAATTATTGTTAATATAGGAAAGAATCAGATTATCGTACAAATAGATGTAGATAATCTTGTGGGTTAGTGTAACAGAAATGAGATAACATTTTTTTGGTAGAAATTTTTAAGTTTTTCTGCCTGGGAGTCAGGGAAGAGAGGAGGATTCTTGAGGTACTAGGTGATTTGAACATTACAATGCCTGACTGTGTGGATGCAGTAGATTAATATGACTCTAAAATATAGCATAATTTTTAGTAGAAGGAGAAAATATTGGTATCACTTTGAAAAATATTCATGATAGTTTATTATGTTCTGTCTACTCATATTCTGACAATAAGAATTTAGACTGGAACAAATATAGCAAAGATACCTCATAAAAGAAACACTCCATTATCCTCAATGCACACTAGATTGCGATAAACTATAAAATATATATATTATTTCTTAATGTATATCATGCATATCTCTGAGCATTTGTCTCCCATGGATTTAGATCAACAAAGCTGCTAAGCAAGAAAAGTAAAAGAGAAGCCTAGATAAGCAGGATCCTAACAGAAACTTAAACACAGTTGCCAGATTTATGGCTGTGAGTGCAAGATTCCTCTGTTCCACCCTTAAGGCAGAACTGCTTTGCCAAGTAAAAGAAAAGAGATCAAAGAGGACTAAAGCTTTGGGGAACTCCCTGGGCTTTGCAAAGGGTAGAGTTAGACAAATGGCCAAAAGCTGCCTGAAATGTGCTAGTGCGTGAAGAAAGGTTACAGTGTACACATCAATGGACTTTTCTGGACTTCAGTTAACATGTCTGCGAGGGACTGGACTCAGCCTTTGGGGTCACTTCATTTCCTCAGAGGGATGTAGCATTTACACTAGGGAATACCGTAAACCATAGCAATAAATTAAACCATGGGTATATTTTCAACTGACATGCAACTTCTGGTGCTGAGGCTATTGCATGTAATATGTATGGAAAGTAAGTCAGAAAATCAGAGAGCCTGAAATCATTATACCTGAAGGTTATCAAGTGAGAAGAAAGAAATATGCAATAATTTTCATTGGCATCTGTTACTGTGTAGCCTAGAGATGGTGCTGCCAGCCATTTGGAGAATAACTGTTTTCTTCTATAACTATATAGAGTTTCAATATTGCCTTAGGGATTTTTAAACTATTATTGTTAATTCAGTTTTCATTTGCCACGTATATCTTAAATAGGTGCCAAGAGGCAGATATGGTTGTTTGGAATATCATAGATAGGTACTTCAGGAGGAAAAGGATTTTTAACAGGGCATTCATTTTGATGGCTGTGATTATTATAACTGCCTCATAGCAAAAGCTGACATTACCCGTCTCTGAATCTTTATGAGTTTTATTCTTTGTGAAGAGGGAGTCTTTTCATCTGCTGTGGTTTTAAACTAATTGAAACTCCTGATTTTATTTACAATGAAATACATTTTCAAAGTCCAATTTCAATTTCTCCAATTTTTTTTTGGAGAGCAGTGTAGGGGAAAGGGACCTGGGGGTCCTAGTGGACAGCAGGATGACCATGAGCCAGCAATGTGCCCTTGTGGCCAAGAAGGCCAATGGCATCCTTGGGTGGATTAGAAGGGGTGTGGTTAGTAGGTCAAGAGAGGTTCTCCTCCTCCTCTACTCTGCCCTGGTGAGGTCGCATCTGGAATATTGTGTCCAGTTCTGGGCCCCTCAGTTCAAGAAGGACAGGGAACTGCTAGAGAGAGTCCAGCGCAGAGACACGAAGATGATTAAGGGGGTGGAACATCTCCCTTATGAGGAGAGGCTGAGGGAGCTGGGTCTCTTTAGCTTGGAGAAGAGGAGACTGAGGGGGGACTTCATTAAAGTTTATAAATCTGTAAAGGGCAAGTGTCATGAGGATGGAGCCAGGCTCTTGTCAGTGACATCCCTTGACAGGACAAGGGACAATGGGTGCAAGCTGGAACACAGGAGGTTCCACATAAATATGAGGAAAAACTTCTTTACGGTGAGGGTAACCGAACACTGGAACAGGCTGCCCAGAGAGAGGTTGTGGAGTCTCCTTCTCTGGAGACATTCAAAACCCGCCTGGACGCGTTCCTGTGTGACATGATCTAGGTAATCCTGCTCTGGCAGGGGGATTGGACTAGATGATCTTTCGAGGTCCCTTCCAATCCCTAACATTCTGTGATTCTGTGAAAGTCTTATGTTCTAATGATTAGATGTTACCATACTGTCTGTGTGGTATTGATCTGCTTGTCACCAGTGAGTAATCCTGTATCATCCTAAAAACACACAGCATTGATTTTTAGGAATGTAAAATAGGATACTGTTTGCAAGTAATAAACTTTTTTTTCTACTGTCCTTCTTAACTGCATCAGAATCTTAATTTCTTTCATGATATGCATGAAATTCACTGTTGATTCAAGCAAGTGTAAGACATTCTCCTAGGTTCAAGTCATTCACCTATACTTTAAAAGCAAAGAGGCAAAGTCCATAGCTGATCCTTACATTAGTTCTGACTGGTGATTTTGAATTGCCTTTTAACCTGCACACAAACAGTTGTTAATAGAAATACTACTACTGTTAAAAATACCTTAAAATTATGAACTTTGGATCCTTAGTTTCTACTAGGATTTCTCGCACATAAGAAACAACATTATTGCTTCAAAAGCTATAGATAAGACTGTGCTAAATGTAATTTTAAACTTTCCCTCTTTGATAACAAAATAAAAGTTTTGTTGCCTATCCTAAATATTTTGAAATTAAAATAACAGCCTTCCATAAATCATGAAGGGGTAGTATAGCATTGTGCTGCACCATACAGCCAGGCTGCGATTTTTGCCTTCAACATATCTGGCGTGAGGACCTTCAGAGGTGCTCAGCACTTGCACCTGCAGCTGACATCTACTCAATCGACTTGGTTTATTTTATTTATTAATTTTATTTATTATTTATTCTCTATAAAACAATTACAAATATTAGGATCACAAAATCAAGCACTCAAAAACAAGGTAATGAAGTAATGTCTGGATTAAAGTTGTCTGTACAACCTTGCTCTGACGGGATAACAGTAACAAATGAAGTTGTTAGAGACAGTTATTGTAGTTTTAATCTGCCAGAGAGACCACATTTCTGATCTTGCTCCTTCCACAGATGTAGTTTCATGTTGCAGTCAACAGTCCTTTAAAATGTAACCTTTACAATTGCCTACTTGATCTGTCTTTCCAAAATGATAAGCACTCAGAAAGGTGGTTGCAAATCAGGAAATGTATGTTATGTAATGCTAAACACACCACAAGCCCAAGTTAATTGATTGCCCAAATTGTCCATATGCTGCTGATTTGTGAGTGCTATGGTCCTATGCCCAAGCTGTAAAAGCCAGATAGTATTATCCAGTACCCCGTAGCATCGATGTGCAAAGCCACTAAGGTCCACTGAACAGCTCCATATTGAAGCAATGAACACCAGATGAGGTAAACTTATAATTCATTTTTCGCCATAGGTCTGACTAATGTGCAGAGAAGGTCAGGTGAGGTCATGTTTTACACTAAGAAGAAAATAAAACACTGATTGGAAAAAAGAGCACTATCCATGAAGGAAGAAGGGATCCTATGGAGAGGAGGAAAAAGGAAGCTGAATACTTAAAGGCAATCTTAACATCTAAATATAACAGATATGTATACATATTTATGCACTGTGAATCTGCTAATTAAGTTTTACTATGTAATCTTAATTATAGCTTTTTCTAGACTTTGTTCATTTGTCCTTCTGTTGCTAACTTTCTTCTGACCTGTGTCTTGTTTTTAAAAAGAGAGCATATATGACTAGGATATCACACTGGTAATTAACAGTAGTGGAATTCTAAATTATGTCTTACTGGGAAATGAGTGTAGATGCGCTTTGCAGAGCAGACACTTAAGAACTGATGTCCACTGTAGCCATTTTGTGAAGATTTACTTCAGACTAGCTCTCATCTGGTCCCATGGATTGCCTGCCATTAGTGAAAGGAATAGGCTGAGGATGCATCTCTTGGTTTACTTCCACCCAAAAGGAGTCCAGTTTGTAACCGCTCTCAGAAGATAATCGTGCTACAGAAAGTGGGGATTATGGGGAGATTTATTTCAAAAGCCCACATCCAATCTGTTAAATATTGTTGTGAAGACAGCCTTTATACCAACTACACAAATCCTTACTTTTGGAGCTACCAGAGCAACTGATAACAATACCATGTTGTCAGCCTCTCTGTAGGCACAAAAAGCAACAGAAGTCACAGGTACAGGCAGACAGTCAAGGGCTAGTAAGACTTGAATTAATATGATTCTGTTCTAGCACTGAAGAAGAAGGTGTTTAGCTGAGTGTAGACTCTTCAGCGAGTTTTCTTAGCAAGCCTGTCTTACTCCTCTCTTTTCTAATGGCAGAGTTTCCTCTGCCACCTTCTCAAGTGCATGAAGTTCCAACATGCACTTCATCTCATTTCAGTTTCACTCTTCTTTCTTAGCCACATCCTTACTCCATTCACCTACAGGGCAACGTAGCTCTTGTCTTTCTCCTGCATCCTCATCCAATCTCTCTTCTTGCCTGCCTCATCTCTGCAACTCCTGAGCCAGGATTTTTCATAAATGTCAGAGACAGATGGTTTCTGATGAGTATACAGGATACAACTAAACTATTTTTAAAATGTATTTTTCCCTTTTTAAAGGGAGAATAAAACCTCTTAGCTAAATTAGCAATGCCTAGCATTTTCAACACAGAATGGCAGACTAAGGAAATGTTTTTAAACAAGAAACACATTTAACATAAATAATGTAATGAGTCTGATATTGATAAAGTTTCTGTGCTTGCAAAATATATGTGTTAAAATTATTGTGCTAGTTATCAATTGCAAATAATTTCTTTTCTTGCCATGAGTCTGAAGAAGAGAATGGCCAGAGTGGCTCCTGGGCTTGTGTTGAATTGAAATTGTGGAAATGCACGACTACAACTGGCATGACTACTTTAAGTTACTTATGTTGATGTATTACTGATGTATATGACTGAACCTAGCCCACACTTCCTAAGAAACAATGCATACAGGTGCCATAGAAAGCATTGATGGTATCTTAGAAGACGAGAGGCATTAATGAAAAACAGTATTCACTATGATGACAGGGAAATTGTCCTCAGAAGTAAGAGGCTTTAAAATGGCTTAGAACCCTGCTCTGTTAGAAATTGAAGGGAATTTTTTGGAGGCCCACTGAACTAAATGGACCGAATTCTGTTAGGATTTGCATTGCTTTGCGGCCAACACAGTTTCACTGAAGTCATTGTAGTTATTCTGGCCTCTAACTGGTGTGAATGAGAACATAATTTGGCTAGCAGAGCAGTACTGCTGTAAAGCTCCTGCAACAGAAACTGGGAGGAGATCCATATGATTAATGTAAACTTGACCCAAAAAAAAATGTAAGGTCAACACATACCAATTTCCCACACTGAAAGAGTTTATAGTACCTGTAATTAGTAGCATTCATACACCTACTAAAAATAATTAATACATCATTCTCTTCTAGCTACTTTTTATATGATGCTATCCTGCAACTGAAATCTATTTAATAACCCACACATTTGTAATGTTCATCTCTTATAAACTTAAATTAAAAAAAAATCTGACTCACTATGCTCATTTTCTAACTGGAGCAAGTTTGCTTCTATGCAATCTTTTTTTTACTGCCTCTGCATCTAAGGAAACATGCTGTCCACTTTGGGACATCAGATCTAAATGCAGACCTTACCCCATATTGTTTTGCTGCAACTTGACTTGGAATCATTAAGCAAATTATGGTGTTCATTAAAGCACAAAGACATTACTCAAAAACCTTGACTAGAATGTTTTTCTTTGGGAAAATTAACTTTATTAAAGTCAAAATTGTAGATGTGAAAACAGTCAGTTTTGATTACTTTCTTCAGTAAGGAGTATGATGCACAGGGATATATTTGCACCTGAAGAAGAATTTATAGGAAACAACTAAATGTAGTGATATCTAGCTAACCATACTGAAGAAAAGAATACATCTCAGGTGCTGAGCCTTGATGTCTGGTTTTGTTGGCATGAATCATGCTAAGCAATATACCTGGTCTTAAAATTAGGCATCTACTCAACTGACTAGTAAGTTATCTCTGGAACTTATTAGTTAAAAAAAAATAGAAATCAGTATCAGAATACTGTATTGAATATTAGTGTTGTGTTAATTTTGAAAGACAGTGAAAGCAATCTTTTGTCTGAAGACAAGACATTCCTATGTAGGATAATCACTCTTTCTTACATGGATAGAAAAGCAGTCATTGATTTGGATAATGAGAGACAAAAGGTGAGAGATTCATGAGACGGATACGAGAGCATGGAAAGCCCATGTAATGATAGTGAAATCTCTAAGTCACCTAGATTTGAGACTGGTTCCTTTTCCTGTATTTCCCAATATGTCTACTGTGTTTTCCTCCTTTATTCTGTGTTTTCAGATGGTTGTGAAGTAAACTGATGTTGAGCCTACCAGCACTGGACATAAATGCTTAAAACAGCTGTTAGATTCCATAAATCACTGTTGTGGATCTGCTCCTCACAATGCATGAATGAGAAACTGTTGGGAGATACAGATTAAAAATGGAATAAATCTACTCATATGAGTTGAGAAAAATATTGAGAGTCACATTGAGAGCAAATTAATAAAGAATGGGCTGCTGGCATTCAGACTGTAAGATGCCTGTGGTGTGTTAACCCCAGTAGGCAGCTTAGTACCACCCAGTTGCTCATTCACTCCCTCTCAGTGGGATGGGGGAGAGAATTGGAAGGGAAAAAGAGAGAAAACTGTTGGGTCGAGATAAAGATAGGTTAATAAGTGAAGAGAAAAAAATCCAACACAAAAAAAAACACCAACAAGTTATGCAAAAGCGATCACTCACCAGCAGCAGACCAATGCCCAGCCAGTCCTCAAGTAATGGCAACTTTGGGAAAACTATCACCCAAGTTTTACTGCTCAGTATGATGTTATATAGTGTGAACTATGTCTTTGGTCATTTCAGTTCAGCTGTCCTGACTGTATCCCCTCCCAGCATATTCACTGGCATGACAGAGTGAGAAACAAAGAAGGTCTTGATGTGGTGCAAGCACTGTTCAGCAATAGCCAAAAGATTGGAGTGTTATCAACATTGTTTTGGTCACCAGTCTAAAACATAACACCATATGGGTTGCTATGAAGAAAATTAAAACCATCCCAACCAAACCCAGTACAACAGTCCTGTCTCAGGAAGTCCTGAGATTTTTGACTGTTGGAAACTGGATGCTTATATCTTCTCTCATTTCCCATTTCTTATATATTTTCTAAGAGCTCAAGTGTTGAACTGACCGAGTTCAACGTCTAGATGTGGCGCTTCAGGACGTGGTTTAGCGGGCACGGTGGCATTGGGTTGATGGTTGGACTTGATGATCTTCTAGGTCTTTTCCAACCTTAACGATTCTATGAGAACTCTATGAGAACTTGCTGCTTATTGTTGAAGAAAGAAGAGTAGGACAGATGAACTTTGGATCTCCTTCCAGTAAGACGATTCTTCAGATACATATATAGATACACAGCTTGTGTACTTCATTGGGACCACATGGTGATTAAGAACTAATTTGTAGGACAATGAATTTTAAGATAGTATTAGCCTAAAATTAACTACTGGACTAATTTCACTGTGGTTTAACTTGTTTCAACTATACTTTGATTTCTCTAATAATGTTCTACAGCACCATAATCTAAGATAACTCACAATATTTTCAGTTTCTGTCTTTGTAAGACAATTATATTTACGTATATACACTCTCCTGGTAATTATATAGGGCACTTTGAGTTCTGTTTTTTTAAAGTCAGAGTATATTCTTATTGATGTAAAGGATAAGTGTTTAATCACTAAAATATCTACTATAATCAAGAAAATATGGATGCAGGCCACATACAACATAAAAAGACATCATTTGTGATGATATAATCTATTGTGTTGTAAAAAAATATTCTCATGGAGATAAACAGAGACCTGTCAGACTTTGTAGCTGACTGTCTCGTTAGCAGCCCAGTGGCTTTGTACATATTTATTGACAAGAATGAAGTTCTCTTCCCTTCCTAATACAGACAACACAAAGACCTAGCAGTGGTACAGGGGTAAGATAAAGGACTGACTGATGTTCTCCTATTCATTTACCTACCTTTCTGTCTTCAATACACACATTGCCAACTGAGAAAGAGATACCATATACTCCAGAGTTTTTCAGTCAATCTTAGCTTTCTTCAGCCTCATTAAATCTCTCAGTTCACTGCTGTGCAAATGATTTGAATGCCTCTATTTGTTAAAATCTATGATACTCCAACTGTGTAGGGAAACAGTTTCATTTTACTACTAACTGGTAACTGTAGACTTCATTAATTTAAAACAAATCAGGTGCGAAGGTTATTTATTGCTTGGCAGATAGAACACATTTTGAAAGGTTTCTCAGAGTGCCTTATTTTGCAACCAAATTGTACTTACCAAAGTGCTTTTCAATAGTTCAATTTTTATTTGTTTTTTTTTTTTTTTAGCTAAAAAAATATATAATCTTATCCTTCAAAGATGACCTTTGTTTAAAACCAATTGAAATTATTTGTTATATGTCCAGTCAGAAGATGGTTAAAATTAAGGACTTAGCAACTTTTACTACTACCTGATCAGAGACACAGCATGTTCCCCACTAACATTTGTCTCTCCACCCAAACTACTCTATGCCAACATGTTAATCCTTTTTATCCCATGAACAAAGCAGAAAAGCCTCAAGACCACAGGAATATTCAACATACATATTCAGATATTCTCAGGTACACCTGTCAAGTGGGCAGAGATTTTTTATTAGAAATAGGAAGTCGGTTATTAACATCTTATAACTGCTGCCCAGCAATCTTTAATACTTTACTACCACAAATACTGTAGATTACAGGGAATGGTAGCACAAAACAAGAGTGTCTGAGTGTTTAACTCCTTATACTACTAGTCTCACAACTGATAGAAAAGTTACATGGTAAATGTAGCTGTTGGCCCAGAGGTATCAGGGTATTGGAAAGAACCTTAGCCTGAAGACGAGTTTTTAAAGCCTTGAAGTGTGGCTTTTAGAGTAGGTTAGGCAGTAAGATAGGTGGGTATTGAGCCACTGAGAGTGAGTCCAAAACTAACAAGAAATTCAGAGATTTTATTTTTTTAATTATTGTTTGCACAGTTTTTAACACAGTGGTCCAGAAACTCTATTAGAGTCTCTATGTACTACCCAAAGACAGTAATGTGTTCAAAAAAAAAGATAGAGATTTTCATCTTGAGAGACTAGACATGAAGAACTTTTGCACTTGTATTAGGCTGATGCAAGGACAGATTAAGAAAGGGAGGGAGAAGCTTGAAACAGAAGTGCACCATTGGCCAGAGTATCTGCAGTTTGGGAAGATATCCAAATTTGAAATATTAATCATTTTGCTGCCATAAAAAACATTTAGAATCCACCTTCAACAGCCCACAATATACGAGGCAGTGAAAGATGGTCACTTGAAGTATAAATCTTCAGGTGTGTTGGTAATGTTAAGTTCAGAAGTATATACATCTGTTTATGTAACTTTACAAACTTTCTGATAAAGCTATGCTAAATGGATCAGTGACTCTGCCCTGACCTGGTTATTGCTGCAGTCATCATCTGGAGTGATTAGATGCAGACTGTGCTTTGTCTCTGCCAGCTTTAACGCCCCCTCAAAAGTGCAAATCCAAGAATAACAAACAGAAAAAATAGAAAAGATCTTCTAGTTCATCTACTCTTAACCCAGCGCCAAGTTTGGTAAATCCACAAGTGCATGGACACTTCACACAAGATTTTCCTATACCTTAGGGAAGGCTATGCATGGACTTTTCTCAGAAAACAGGCATTTGGGGAGGTCTCATCTTTGCCAGGAGCTCTTAGGAAGCTCTTCTACCTGGTCTGCAAAGACCTGGGGAGATGACTTTGGGGAAGGCAAGGTCTTGCCTCACAGGTTGTTTGCTATTAAACTACCAAATATGCCAA
The DNA here is from genome assembly GCF_013368605.1 of Nyctibius grandis. Taxonomy (NCBI): domain Eukaryota; kingdom Metazoa; phylum Chordata; class Aves; order Nyctibiiformes; family Nyctibiidae; genus Nyctibius; species Nyctibius grandis. The sequence goes on from NC_090660.1 coordinate 89,174,884, forward strand.
CACTGTGCAGAGAGTATGGAGAGACTGCAGTTCATATGTATTTGACTTTTGTGTCTTGGATCTTTTTTGCTTTCAAGTGCCATTGAGAATTCTCCTGCTTATTACATAGCAATAAAATAGTCTTGAAGTAATTAAAAAAAAAGTCAGCTTTGGTGCTGATTTGGAGACTATATGTACCATCATCATATAGAACTGGGAAATCAGCCACTACCAACATTCTGTATGTGGAGGTCAACTGTTAACCATTTCAAATGAGGCCTCTGCTTTTGATTAAAACCATATTTTTCTATGTTAGTAGCTATCACTGAAGAAACAGGACAAGACATCTCCTTAATTAATAATTAAAATGATCCACATAATAGCTGACTAATAATGACTCAGAAAGTGACTTTTACAGACAGGCAACCAAATCTTTCCTGAGTTTGTAAAGGTTATTGTTATGCATCTATCAGGCTTTGCCTTTGACACTTTATATAGCATCTAATTGTTCCAGCCAGGTATGAAAGAAAGAAAACAAAAGATGAGGAATGGTGTTGACTTGAGCACTGTGATTTCAGGATTAGTGATTGGTTTCATACTGTATCAATTAAAGACAGCAAAAATAGTAGTATTCAGCTGGGAAGAGCCATTAGGTGAAGTTATTTTTTTGAATGAAGTATTGACGAATGCTCAAAAAAAAAAAAAAAAAAGATTCTAGTGGAATTTTTCAACAAGGGACGGGTCTCAATCTTTCCTTTTAGAGCACAGCAGTAGGATTCTCATCTCAGAATCACAGAATCACAGAATCACAGAATCACAGAATGTTAGGGATTGGAAGGGACCTCGAAAGATCATCTAGTCCAATCCCCCTGCCGGAGCAGGATTGCCTAGACCATATCACACAGGAACGCGTCCAGGCGGGTTTTGAATGTCTCCAGAGAAGGAGACTCCACAACCTCTCTGGGCAGCCCGTTCCAGTGTTCGGTCACCCTCACCGTAAAGAAGTTTTTTCCTCATATTTATGTGGAACCTCCTGTGTTCCAGCTTGCACCCATTGTCCCTTGTCCTGTCAAGGGATGTCACTGAGAAGAGCCTGGCTCCATCCTCATCACACTTGCCCTTTACATATTTATAAACATTAATGAGGTCCCCCCTCAGTCTCCTCTTCTCTAAGCTAAAGAGACCCAGCTCCCTCAGCCTCTCCTTATAAGGGAGATGTTCCACCCCCTTAATCATCTTTGTGGCTCTGCGCTGGACTCTCTCTAGCAGTTCCCTGTCCTTCTTGAACCGAGGGGCCCAGAACTGGACACAATATTCCAGATGCGGCCTCACCAGGGCAGAGTAGAGGGGGAGGAGAACCTCTCTCGACCTGCTGACCACACCCCTTCTAATACACCCCAGGATGCCATTGGCCTTCTTGGCCACAAGGGCACATTGCTGGCTCATGGTCATCCTGCTGTCCACTAGGACCCCCAGGTCCCTTTCCCCTACGCTGCTCTCCAACAGGTCTGCCCCCAACTTATACTGGTACATGGGGTTGTTCTTGCCCAGATGCAGGACTCTACACTTGCCCTTGTTATATTTCATTCAATTTCTCCCCGCCCAACTCTCCAGCCTGTCCAGGTCTCTCTGAATGGCTGCGCAGCCTTCCGTTGTGTCAGCCACTCCTCCCAGTTTTGTGTCATCAGCGAACTTGCTGACAGTGCACTCTATTCCCTCATCCAAGACATTAATGAATATATTGAATAGAACTGGTCCCAGAACCGACCCTTGAGGGAGTCCGCTAGACACAGGCCTCCAACTGGACTCTGTCCCATTGAGCACCACTCTCTGGCTTCTTTCCTTCAGCCAGTTCACAATCCACTTCACTACCCGATCATCCAGACCACACTTCTCTGCTGAACAAGAATCTTTTAAACCAGAATCTTCAGACAGAAGTATAACTGGAGAGAATATACATTAATATAGGAAAAAATACATCAGGAATATCCAGTAAAGAGAGGAGAGAAAATAACGATGAAGGGAGGAAAGAAAAAAGAAAAAGTATTTCTTTTGAATCAGCACAAGAATCTGCTTTTAGGGAAAGGAACTGACTTGTGGCATGTTCTGAAGCTAAAGCTGTAGTGGGGCTCACATACCTGTATTTGTGCAATCTGGCATACAGGAATTTATTGTTGAGCTAGCCAAAAGTAGGCTTTTTTTCCTCAGGGAAAAATCACCCCTCCAGAAAGAGGGAATGTAACATCTTAATACCAGTGTAAAGTTGTTAACTGATGTTGTTGTAAAGGACAAACTAAGGAAATATGTGTAAAAATGCCGAATGCAAATGCTTTGCCCAGAGAAAACAAGCAGCATAATAATTTTAATTTCTTACTTCTATAGGTGTGACCTAAACATGATTTTGTCAGTGAAGAAGAGAATTTGGATGCTATAAATCATTATATTTTGTGTGAATTATTGCAGGGACAGCAATGGCTATCACATTAATCAGAACACTGTAACTAATTTACTGGAATTACAACTAGCAGATTTACCTCTCACTTTTCCTCACTGAAGAAAAAGAACCTTTTTATCTGGGTCTGTACGAGCACAGGAACTATTAAATCATTAATCCAATACTTTAGTTATTATGCTTTTTGTTCTTTTTTTAAATACCTAAATAAAGACAAGATTTTCCAAGCTTCTTTGCACTCACCATTTCCCATTATCATGCCACAGATCAGATTTTCAGATCTTCTATAGAGCAAGTTCTTTTGAAAGTGTTTTCACTACATAGAAACAAAAGTATTTTGCAAAGCTTCTCCTAACTGTTGTTGCTTTCTAAAACTCCTGACTATAATACTTACTACCTCTTCACAAAGTATTTGACATTATCTTCGCAGTAGAGAAGAAAATTTGAGTGCTCTAAATTATTATGTTTTCAGTTATTTATTATTGTAATTGTGTTTGTAGTTATTATAATTTCAGCTGTTATTATTACAATTATAATTTCATTTTTAAAATGTTTGTTTCTAGATGATACTTTTCTTTAATTCCTTCACAACTTCTCTTAAAAAAGATGAAGTTCAGGAAAAGGAAGCTGGGATAGAATAGCCATAAAAGCTAAAAAAATCTGTATCTTCAGAATAAACATGTCAGGGCAAACTCTCTTCCTCTTTGTTACCACAGGATTTATTACGCTGCCCAAAAAAGTGTTTGTGTTATCTACAGGTGGTGAAAGTATTTCTCTGTGTCTGCTCACACATTTTGAATGATAGGACAGGCAGTTGTCTGTATGTGAGCTAGGCAACCTAGAGGCCATCCTCTGGGAGACAAACATGTTTAGGGCATGCTCAGGGGGCTTTTCATCTCATCTGTGTCAGACGTCTGCTTTCGAATTAGACAAATCTTTTGCTAGAAGTCCATAATTCTCCCTATAAAAAGATAATACACAATAAGTACTCACCTTTGGTTAGGTGAATCCCACTTCAAACGTACAGACCAGTAAACTCTGATTAAAGGTCTTGCTTTAGGCATAGCCTGTTGCCTACGGCAGTAGGCATAGAAAAGCAATGATATCACAGTTTTAAGCAAAAGAGAGAGGTTTTCCTGATCTCACAGATGCAGCTGCAGCTCCTTCAACATGTATTTCTCAAGAAGTTGCCTTCCACAAGCACCACCTTCCCCAAATGGCTCATGTTATAGAGTTCAAGCAAACTTCCCAGTAATACATACACAGGGCTCTCTTGTCCTCCTATGCAGCCTCACCCTTTGCTACCACCACAGACTTTACTATTAGCAGGAATTAGACTATATGAAAGATATTTGTCCCTATTTTGAGAATGGCAAAATTTATTTTTGTTCATAATACGGAGAAGTCTTCAGCTGCCTGTAAATGGGACTGACAGGAACAGAGCAAGATCTAGGCATCTTGCAATGCAAGAAAAATACAATTTTATTGTCAAGGAAGTTCTTCAGCTATAAGAAGGGAAAGTGCTCAGTGAAAGATCTGAATGGAAAGTGAGGGAGGTTGAGAGACACCTCAATGGAGAGACGAGGAGGAGAAGGGACAGTAGGTTTTCATCAGACTGTGCAAGATGTCAGGGAACACATAAGCAGGTGTGCACTTTCTTTTGCACTCTCCTAGCCACGCTCCTATCCCCCTCACCTTCTTCCTCAAAATTTCTGTCCCTTTTCCTCCCTCTGGTCCACCCCCACTTCCACAGACCTTTATGCACCCACCCTGAGAATGCATCGCCTCTTCTTATTCCTCCCAAAAGTTACTATTTACTCTCTTACCCCTCTTGGCATGCTGAGGGAAAGGGAAAGGGAGGAGGAGAAGAGGAAAGTGGCTAGGACTAATAGACTACTCCAAAGGGGTCAGGATGTGGCAGTCCAAGATCCAGAGCTTTCTTCTCCCTCTGCTGTCTTTGGTTATGCCTGGGGTGGTGTTGCAGAAAAGGTTCATTACCTGTAGCAGATACTTATTTGTCCTTTACATCTCTCTGTTGCCTCCCTTCGCCCTGCTCCACACTTCTCTGTGACACTAATGTTATTTGGGCTAATTCTATATCTCTGGGCATGAGAAGATCAGAAAGCATGCTTATGTGAAACAAGTTACCATTCTAGGCAGCTGCTAATTCTCCCTGTGCAATAAATTGGCTCTGAAAGTTGTCAACATATTTGCTTCGGTTTGCAAGCCCCAGGACATCCCAAGAGGGAAAGAACTGTCTGCTCCTTCCATCAGGAAGAAGAAGGAGATCAGGCACAGGCAGGAATGGTGTTTATCCTCTTGCTTTTCTGTTTTGATGAGCCTGTGTCATCCTCTATCATACTCCTATATTCATGAAAGGGCAGAGGAAGTGCTTGGTACTGGCATGAGTTGAAACCAAATGAAAAATAGCAAAAAATACAAAAGAAAAACAATAAAAAACATATTTTTATGAAGCAGAAATCTTCCTTTTCTTCCAGCATTGACTTCAAGCAAAATATTTTGGTTTACAATACAGATTAATAAAATTGTCCAATTGCTTTCCAATGTATCTCAAGAATTACACTTTCTTTTCTTCATTTCAGGTTTTCAAAAGTGTACACTGATAATGAATTACAGCTAGATATATGTTGCATCGTATTAGCTATTAGCAGCAACTCTAATCTTTCTGCTTTGCACAAAAAAATAATGGAAAGAACACTAGCGAAATTACATTTATAATTTTAAGACGTGCATCATATTTTAATTTAAACTGCAAAACACAGTAAGTTCTTTGACTTCTTAAATGGAGTACTGCAATTTAAAATCATGCAAGGACAAATAGCTGGACCAAAAATTCCACTCAGTTTCAGAATTGCTCTGAAGTGATGGCCAAAAATTATATATAATTACACATAACTACAAAAGGTTTTCTCCATCTACTGGGTGCCACATTATTTGCTGCTTCATTAGTAATAAGGCATATTATTCCTTGAGAGATAGTGCAAGCTATAATTATAGGTTATTTTGAGGTTTTCATTAGAATTTCCTGGTTTTATGTGCAGATGAATTTCAGAACAATCCTTCTTTGGGGGTAAAATTTTCCAAGTTTGGTCTCGCCTAAATGTTTGGGTTTGTTTGCCTTTTGAGGTATGAAACTTCTGAGACAAGTAACTCCAGGTGTTTTGGAGGGGGGAATAAATGTAACTCTTCAACATCACTATGAGCTTCTTTTTTCTTAATAAATAGGTAGCTAGGATAAAAATACCCTCTTAGGCCCTGTGGTTTCGAAGTGAGAGCTTAAAGAAGTCGGAATGTTTTAAACCATTGACTTGTGTGTTGGCAATTCTGGGATGCTCTGCAGCCCACCTAGGTAGCATCACTGGCCATGGGCCTCTGGCAAGTGAACCCATTCCTCTGGCCTGTTTTCCATTCGCAACAGTGAATCTAGCTACACTGCCAGATTTACAGCAGTGGATGTCAAGAAAGTGTCCTCAGCTATCAGATCAATGCTCCACAGTCGTTACGCCCACGTTGTTCCTCAGGGCCAGCCCCTTGAGAGCAGACAACTGTGTCCTTCTGGCACAGGCTGGAGTCTGTTCTTCCTCGCTCCCTTCCTTGTTTCCTTCTTTCCTCCCTTTCTCTTCTCCTTTTCCTTTTCTTCTTAGTGGTATTGTGTCCTCCAGAATTCTGGGTAACTAACTCCTGCAAGGATACTATTCAAAGGATTTATGGGGCAAAAGGAGTAAAATCCAAGATTTTACAGTCAGTACAGGGCTGAATTGCCTGTTTGTAGCTTTCCCAGGCATAAAATACCCTGAAAACTGCACCCAGGTTTATGTTTCAGTGGGAACCATACAGTTCAACTGGTTGAGTAATAGAAGAGAAATGACAAGGCTTCACGCCATTCATGGAGTCTCCCACAAGCAATGATGTAAAGGGCAGTATATCCTCATTTCTGTTTCTGCCTGTGGCACCAGGCATAAGACACCAGGCCCTTGTTGTGAATTGTTGCCACTAATTCAAGTCCTGACAGTATCACCCACCGACAAAGGTCAGCACCCAAACAGCAAGTGGCATCACTTTTCAACAGGTGAAAAGTTTCCTCTGCAGGTACAGAGAAAAACATAACAATATTAGTTTTTATTTTTACAGTTCAGAGATCAGCTTTTACTCATCCCTAAGTGGCAGTGCAGGGTAAGATGGAGCACAGCCCTCAGATGCTGGTATGTGAGTCCACAGAAAAAGGGACAGTTTTAGCAGCCCTAGGATAACACAGTTATTCCAAAAGATTAAATTCTTGTCCTATTGTACTCTTCCAATATCAAGATCAGTCTCACCAAGATCTCTACTACAGACAGACCTGCCTTCATCCATCTTAATTTCAAGATGTGTCTTGGGCAAAAGCTGTTTAGAAAGGACAGGCAATTAGATTGGCATTGTCACACAATTTGTACTATTCTGGGGCAGAAGTGTGACAACGCTTCTTCTGCTACCTTGGCTGAGACAAAGGAGTCCATGCTTGCCACTGGTTGCACACTGAGAAAGTATCTGTCCAATATTGCTATTGCAAGGCAGGAGTTGTGTCAGCTATAGCTCACACAGCCCTAGGCAAAGTCATCCTGCCATTTAAGAGTTTCCACTACTGCAAATAGCTCTCCCACTTCTTTGCAGGGTTATTTCAACTTTCAAATGTCTGTCTTTGGAAATATACATGTCTTTTTAAAGCCAAAGCTGTTACAGATGAGGATGAACTAACAGCATAAAGATGGTTCTCTCAGGGAAGATTCACAGCCTCATTTAGTCTCATTCCCTTTTAAAATTGCCACGTTGATGATTGGTCTGAAAGAGAAGATGACTTTCTTCTATCTTGTATAATATAAAATCTTTCTTGTATCATCTCCAGAGCCAAGTACAGAAAAGGTCTACATCTGAAATATCTGGAAAAGTCTAATGCAAGGACAGTGAGTCTAATACTTTGGGGAAAGCCAAACACAAACATAAGGACTGTTCGGATACATTTTTTTCATTTTCAGTTGCTTTGTATAGCATAGACTATACTTTTCTATCTACACAAATTGCTTGAATTCCCCTGACATTGCCTACCTCTTGTGGAACTTTTCCTTCCCAGGAAATCTAGGTTAGGATTCATTTCCCTGTGACTTTCAGAGTTATCATAGGGAGCTTTTTGTTGCGTGTGACAACAGAGCACTGAACTATAAGGATTCCTGTTATCTGAGGACTTGTCTGAAGACTGTAGGGCAGAGGACAACAAAGTGTTCTGTCAAAAACTGTCACAAAATCAAAAGTCAACAGGAAAAAAGTGAGTAAAGTGTATTGTGTCCTTTGACCTGCTGATGTGGGTGTCCTGGTTTCGCTGGATCATAGAATCAATTTTCTGTTCAGAAAAGCTGCACTTTAGAGAAGACTGCAGCACCCAATATGATGGGAACAAAGCTGATAAGACACTTTGTTTTAGTTCGTGGTCAGCCATGGTATGCGGGTTTCCATGGTGATCAAGGCTGTTAGTGGTTTTGAGTTAGCCAGGTGCTTAAGCTAGGAGGAGCGAAAGCCAAGGCAGCTGACCCAGCAGGCCAACAGAGGTCTGCTCTCCCGTTCATTGTGACCATCACTCTTTTGCTGGAGTTGTGGTGTTTGCAGTGTTTGACACCTGGCATTCACTGCTGGGAGTGTGCAGCTCACGACCACTGTATGGGCTGAGTATAATGCTGTGTATTTTATATTAGCATTAGTATTAATATTGGTTTTCTTATTTTATTAAATCTCTTTCCATTTCAACCCATGAGTCTCCTTTTCTTTTCCCAGTTCCCTTTCTCAGCTGGGTAGGGATCATTGGGTGATAGCACAACTGGTTATTGTTCAGCCCTGGATGCGGGCTAAATGGAGACAGTGGGAAAAGGCCTTACGTTCCATGTCTCCTGCCCTTGAACAGATCTGCTTTGAATCTCCCAGCTTGCACTGTGCTGTGCCCTACCTCTTTGCACTGGCACATGCCTGTATTCTCAAACACATCTGTAGTTTCCCTATATGGAAAAATATGCTTTATTTGGAAAATTATGTTTTAATGCACACTAGGATAGATAACTAAAGAACCTCTAGGAACTCATCAAAGTACCCTAGTGTCACGGTTTAAAGCTGGGCCGGCTATTAAACCTGCGGCAGATGCTCTCTGTTATCCCCCCCCTCCCCCCAGAGGGAAAGGGAAAGGGAAAAGGGAGAGAGACTTCTGGGTTGGAAAGTTAAAACAGTTTTAATAAACTATAATAATGAAGAAGAGTATAATAACAATAATAGAAATAATCAAATATATACAAATATATATACAAAACCAAGATTGAGCTCCCCTGAAGTCAGCCACGTCACCACCGGCACTGCAGGGCAGGCTCCGGGAAGGCCCAGCCTGGGCCCAGCGACGGTCGAGAGCTGGATTCAGGGATGCACGGATCGGGATCGGGGGCAGCAGGAAAACAGTCGGAGTCCTCCTTGGACACCGGCCATAGCAGAAAGAGAGCAAGACCCTCGTGATCCCCCCGCTTTATACTGAGAATGATGTGTATGGGATGGAATACCTTCGTTGGTCAATTTTGGGTCACCTGCCCTGTCCGCTCCCCCCTGCAGCTGCGACCTCCCTTCGGCTCTTCACTCGTAAGCAGTGAGGAATTCAGCAGTGACCTTGGTTTCTCTCAAGAATAAGTACAGCAAGAGCCTTTCTGCACAACATCCCTACCGGTGCCTCAGTGATAACTACAAACTTCGAGCGTTATCAGTCCTGGAAGCAGACACTGTCTGCAAAAACATGCAGTTATTTTCAGAAAGTGCAGTTACTTAGAGGAGACTTAGCTGAAAGGAAAAATCACTGAAAGGAAAATCGGCCTGGTTTAGGCCAAACCAGGACACCTAGCCCCAAAGACAAATTAAAAAAAAAAAAAAAAAAAAAAAGAAGTAGTTTTTAGGTCGTTCAAATACATTAGCGTGATATTGTGCTCCATGTGGCCCCTAAGTCCTGTAGGAGCAGTTTGAGGAAGTCTAGCACCCAACATTTAACATTTTACTCATGACCCTTGTCCCATAACTTACAGGGAAACAGTTTCATTCATTTATGAGGTTTATTTTCATACTGGCTGGTGGGATAGTGTTGTGTGGTATATACGTATGGTTCAAGGGGAGTATTGGAAGGGTAGGCAAAGAGTTGCTACTACTTGTGAGTTTTGTAGTGTGTCCAAACTATTCTCATCTTGCATCACATAGATCACTATGTCATCTTGCATCACTATTCTCATCTTGCATTACTCCAGTGTTCTGGAGTCCTTTAAGAGCTTGTACGGTGCAAGTAGGTAAATTGTTCCAGCCTAGAGCATTCTCACTTGGATGGAAATCGGGTGAGATCTAACATAGCAGTGTAGCCTTGGCTCATCTTCTCTCCTTTAGGTTTACATCATTGTGATAACAATATTCTATTGTCATTTTAATAATTATTGTCCTGTTAGAAAATATTATAAGAAGATATAAAATTACTTATCTTCTCAATATAGTCTAGTCCTTCAGGTAAATATATTATCAGCTCCTATTTTTAAAAGCATATCATGTGCACAGGGGACTGGAAAGGCTGTTAATAAGTCTTCCAGTATAATAGGTTAATATTTATAAATAAACCATGTATTATTTACCTGATAAATGTCCTGTCAGAGCTGTTCTGGTCTTTTGCACACTGTAAATATGTTTTCAGGTGGATCTCATTATTTTTAATTGTGTATTGTGAATATTTCTACTTTTAAAGATGGCTAAATTGATACCCGTTAAATACTGCCAAAGCTGTGACAGATGAAGTTCAGAAGAACAGTGACCTAACACTAACCTCATCTTCTACCTGAAAACAACAGCCTCTGAAGGTGTTGAGAACTAGTTCATTATTCATTTCTTCACAGGCTCGTGTCTTGTTTCAATTTAAGTTGTCATGTTGGTTCTGCACAGTGATATATTCCTTTTCATGGCAGATGAAGAGGCTAAGTTAAATCCACAGCCTCGAACCTTGATCTCAGTGACGAGATGCAAGTATTTTATTCACTATGTCAGGTTGTCCTTCTCATGTACAGTGGTAGAACATATTTTTTTTAACTAAAGTCAAGCACTCTTGTGTCTGATGGCCCATAATAGCCTCTCATCAGTGTATGTATTAAAACTACTAAACAAGAAGCCAAGGCTCCTAGAGCTTTATTGCAGGAAGTGTATTCAGGGTATACAATCAAATTTTATTAAATATACATTGTGAAAAACTCTAGAAACTGCTGGTCATAAAAAAATATTACCAAATTAAATGCCCCTATGTTTAAATTCCTGCTCTATTTTTTAAATTTACAAGGATGATAGCTCATTTTAGAGGTGACCAAATTCATCATGGAGAGGATGTCACTTGGTGGATGCAGCTCTTTTGCTTTCACGTTGGTTGTTCTGAATATGGTAACAGTTGTCATTTTCCATTTAGGCCATGTGTTGTGATCCACATGGGAGGTCTGTTGCACCATTTCCCAATTTGTTTCATTGTACTCTGAGTTGTTACCAGATTCCCTTCTGCAAAAATGGAACGATATTCTTGGATGAAGCCAACTGCATACTGTAATCCTGATGCCTCCCATTGCTTTCAGAAGGTTTTCTAGTTTTTCATCTGCTTAGTTGGTCTTGCTATTTTTGTTTGTTTTGGTGCTAAAGAGGAATGAGATGCACATTAGTATTGTCTCCCAATTTTTAGCAATTACTGTTGACAAGCTACTATAAAATTCTGGTATTTATCAAAAATAGCACATACATTTCAAAGTAACAAGAAGTTAATTGATATATAGAATGCTCTAAAGAACACAGGAAAATTTTGTGAGTAATGAAATGCACTGGATTTTAGGATACATGGGTTTAATTTTCTGGTGTTATTTTACATTCCCATGGTCTAGAAAGCTGTTGAAGGAAATTAACTAATAATGACATTGCATCATAACTTAAATCAATCCACTATTCTAATGCAAGGCTCTCTTAAAGAAAATGCACTCTTTCAAAAAGAAATCAGTTTTGGCCTGGTAATAAAGTAACATGATTTTCTGATTACAATTTTACTGATATGAAAAGCAGAGAGAAAAAATAGTCTTCCATGTGACTGACCTTCTTTAAAATGAATTATAAAAACAAACTCATGTTTCTGAATCTTACCCAAACCCCAGATTTTTGACAGTTTTTATCCCTTCTGATCTTTCTTCATAATGGTATATGCCAGTTAGGAGACTTTTAAAATACTGATGTGAGCAGAAAATGACAGTTCCAGCCAAGCAAGGAATGAAGTGTTGAATTCTGGTTGAAGAAGCTCACTCCTTGCTTCAGAAAATTTCTTTCTTTTACTTAGGTAGGGTTATTGTATACTTTGGATAGTCTCCAGTATATGATTTTTGTATTTAGGCATGCCATCATGATCTCAAATTCTCTTTCTAAAGAAAGAGAGCAGGGCAAGAAACCCTAAGTGGCTGTGCCTCTCTTATAAGACCTCATAGCCTGAATTCATGATTAATATATCACCAATATAAAGACGTACTGAAAAATGTTAGTTGACTGCATTCAGGTAATTCAAATACCTATCAGTTGGATGATGAATTTAATAACAAACATCCAGGCACATACATTAAAACAAATAAACCCAAATCAAATCCAGACACTAAAAAACAGATAGCTTTTATCACTGCTATGTTTTCCGACTCAGCTGTCATCTATCAGTGGTGCTATGGAAAGCAAGAGTAGAGAGAAATCTTTGTTTACTATGTCGAAGGTGAAAAAAGATGTAATTTTAATTTTTTTTTGTAAGGAACATATCCGCCCTCTGTCCTGTGTCACGATAATGCCTTGCATAACATGGAGAATGTCTGAACATAAAATGCATTGGTAAAGTTTCTCTGAGACGGATAGAAATAGTTTACTTTTGAAAAAGAAATCCAGACCAAATATAAACAGGTGAATGCAGAGATCATTAGAGTTATTTATTAGATAGTTAACTAAAACTAGTTAACTAGAGAAATGAAATCTTGTTCCATCTAGAAAGCTGGAGATATTTCTCCAGGAAGTGTTTTATTTTTCTAAGAGGATTCAATACGATTCCTTGGGCAAGGAAAGGTGAAAAAATCTTTGATTTGCCTGCTGCATAACTCTTGTATTTGAAAATGCTGTTGGAGTAGACATGAAGCTCTGTAGGCAAGGCTGGATTTCTTTAATCAAAGCAGAAGAACGCACAGCCTGATACTGTGTCACTGTCAGAACTAAGGGCTCCTACTTCTCAAACTGCCATAGTAGTTTCTTACTTTTTTTTTTATTTACTTACAACCATTTGCAAATTAACATGGAAAATCATTAAAACTTCTTTTGAGCTAAATGATGATGATGTATCCACCACGCATCCTTTCATAAATAGTCAAACACCTTAAAAATATGGGAATGCTAAGTAATATTTTCTATATTAGCAGCTTCCCAACAAAGATGGCTAAAATCCAGAAGAAACTGTTTTGGGATACTTAGTTGTCCCTTCTGGGTCAGAGCCTTGAACTAGAAGACTCGGTGAATGAGATCTGGACCCACAGGAATGGCTTTTACGTGAATGTGCTTCCTTACATTTACATTGTGTTTGACATTTTTGAGGTCGATTTCATCTGTGAACTCAGCCTATGGCTGGGGGCTGGAATGAGATTAAGCTCATTCCCAACATAAAAGACATGAACAAGTTAAAAATACAAGCCTGTATTTCTGAGTAGCTGAAATATGTTTTTTGGCTTGATTGCACAGTCTTTATTCATATTAATAAAAACTAACTGAGGAAAGAAGGCTTACCAGTTTCAACAGAAAAAAAAAACACCACAAAACAACCCAACAAAAAACTCAGTGACTACTGTGAATAAGTATTCATCCACAGAAGCAAGATTTGCAGTCTAGTGCAGTTGATAGTAAACTGTTATAGACATTTACTTGACTATCTTTTGTATGGTTCTTGGCCAGAAAGCCTTGAGGATAGAGTACTCTGCTTTTCTTACTGGGAGAAAGAAGAAAAGCCAGTTTTGCTCAGCCTTATTTGCACATAATTTACCCATAATTCCACCTGCCAGCTTTTGATTTTTGATTTATTTGTGCCAGTGGGTGGTTTGGCACCTTACTGCTCCCAGGAACAAGGGAGGTATAAAGTTGGTTTGGAAGCTACCTTTTCCTCTCAGCTGTGACAAGTGTAAACTCAGCATAGCTGAGTGCTCTGAGTTGGCCCCACAAAAATACTTTGGCACTTAAAGTTACATCAAAGTCCAAGCTCCAGTTCAGTTTCTTGCTGCCTAACCTTGCAGCTCCCGACATTTTCTAGTAATAAAAACTTCTTGGTACTCGTCTAGATACTTAAATCTGAATTCTAAAACAAAGAATTGCCCACATCCAGGCTATGCTGCTCATTAGGTGCTTTGTTTGTAGTTGAGACCTATAGAGCTAAAAATTTGACATCTTGCTGACTGTTTCATTGTGGGAACTGCTTAGGAAAATGTGCTATGAGCACACTGATTAGTTCATTAAAACATGGTATGAGTGGATAAGTGAGTGCCTTAGCTCCTGGGCATTCTCTTCTCTTTCCTCCTTAGCATGCTGATTCTTCAACTACATGTGCAAAGTGGAATGACTGAACAGGAAGGACAAATGTGACAGAGTTATACCAAGAAATACTCTACAGCCAGTCACCGGAGTACTTATCAGAGGGCTGGGAGGTACAGGCTGAGAACAGAACAAAGATTTCATTCCATATGTCAGCTAAACACAGCTGAATAAAAAAAGGAACACCATCAAGAGCTGCTGGCATATTTTACAACTCACAGTGTGTGGCTTCGTGAGAGTATCTGTGAACTGAAAGTGGAAGGAGTTGCCTTCTTTCAGCCAGAGATCACTGCCTAATTCACTTTGAATGGTCTTAAAGTTCTGCTTGACAATGTCCCATTCAGCAGCTTGACTTCCATGAAACTATTTTGGGCAGCTAACTCTGCCCCTAGAGGCAGATTAGGGGCCTAACTCAGGGCTTTGAGATGCTCAGTTTCGTACAGCTAGCTAGTAGGTTTAGTTATATTATTTATCTCAAGAGACAGACATGTTTGGCCTTGGCTGACCTAACTAAAACAATCTGATGTGGTTTCACGTTATACACATGAGGAAGAGATGTAATGGTTACTCACTAATCAAGTGCAAAGGATTATACTGGAGAATCAGATTCCTCTAGTCCTCTAAGATATTCAGTTACCAATTTTAATTTTCATAAAAATACAGTTTCTTAATCTTTCTATCTTCCACAGAAAATAAACAAAATGTACTGCATATAAACAAGTATTTGCTTTCATTGATGTCAATGTATTTTGTCTAGTAAATTGATTGTCAGTAAGCTTTTTCAGGATGTAACTGACATCTGGTTCATGGTTTCTGCGGCAAGAGGGTTAACGTGATTTGAGACAGCCAGCACGGCTTCACTAAGGGCAAGTCCTGCCTAATAAGCCTAACGGCCTTCTATGATTGAGTGACTACATCAGCGGACAAGGGAAGAGCTACAGATGCCATCTATCTGGATGTCTACAAGGCCTTTGACATGGTCCCCCACAACATCCTTCTCTCTAAATTGGAGAGATATAGATTTGATGGGTGGACTGCTCAGTGGATGAGGAATTGGTTAGATGGTCACATCCAGAGGGTAGTAGTCAACAGCTCAATGTCCAGATTGCAAAGAGTGATGAATGGTGTCCCTCGGGGGTCTGTATTGGGACCAGTACTGTTTAATATCAATGACACATACAGTGGGATCAAGTGCACCCTCAACAAGTTTGCAGATGGCACCAAGATGTGTGGTGTGGTTGACATGCCTGAGGGACAGGATGCCATCCAGAGGGACTGGACAAGCTTGAGAAGTGGGCCCATGTGAAGCTCATGAGGTTCAACAAGACCAAGTGCAAGGTCCTGCATGTGGGTCGAGGCAATCCCTGGTATCAACAGAGGCTGGGGGATGAAGGGATTGAGAGCAGCCCTGCTGAGAAGGACTTGAGGGCACTGGTGGATGAAAAGTTGGACATGAGCTGGCAATGTACGCTCACAGCCCAGAAAGCCAACTGTATTCTGGGCTGCATAAAAAGAAGCATGGCCAGCAGGTTGAGGGAGGTGATTCTTCCCGTCTACTCTGCTCTGGTGTACTCCACTCCACACCTGGAGTACTGTATCCAGCTCTGGACTCCTCAGCACAAAAAAGACATGGACCTGTTAGAGTGAGTCCAGAAGAGGATCACGAAAATGATCAGAGGCCTGAACACCTCTCTGTGAAGAAAGGCTGAGAGAGTTGGGTTTGTTTAGCCTAGAGAAGGCTCCAGGGAAACCTTATTGCAGCCTTTCAATACATAAATAGGGCTTATAAGAAAGGGGGAGAAACTTTTTAGCAGGGCTTGTTGCAATAGGACAAGGGGTAATGGTTTTAAACTAAAAGAGGATAGATTTAGACTAGATACAAGGAAGAAACTGCTTACAATGAGGGTGGTTGGAACAGGTTTTCCAGAGAGGTGGTAGATGTCCCATCCCTGGAAACATTCAAGGTCATTTTGGATGGGGCTCTGAGCAACCCGATCTCATTAAAGGTATCCCTGCTTATTGCAGAGAGGGTTGAACTAGATGACCTTTAAAGTTCTCTTCCAACTCAAATTGTTCTATGATTCTATGATTCTATGAATGTGTATTCCGTGATTCTGCATGATCATTTGAGTAATTCTAGCACTAAAGTTGGAAGAATCATCAAGAAATATTTCAAAAGTTAATGTGTTACTTGCCCAGATAACAGCCTTAAATATCCATGTACAGTACATAAAAAGCAACACAGACCAATTTTTCTGCAATCACATTTTGTCCTAGCTCATCCATTCCCCTGTTTCTACTGCTTTCTGGGGATGCATGCACAGAAGGAGGTTATTTCTTTGGGGACAAAAAAAAAAAAGAACTTCCTGCTATTTACATCATGGGAAAACTTGTTCAATGGTAAATCTGGAAATAGTCTTTAGTACAACACTGCCTGTTTTGCTCAGTTCACACGACTTCACCAAGTTCTACATGATAGTCCTCTCTGCCTCATCAGTTGGAGGCAAGGGAAGGAGAATATGAGTCTATGTAATTTTGTGCATGAAATTAAGGTGTTTATGTCAGGAGGTTCATATTCTTGTGCTTTCTTTATTCTCAAAATAAAAAAAGATTATCAGTTAGATGATTCAGAGCGGGAGCTTAAGGGGCTCAGATTTGTCTTCTGGAAGTCTGTTCATCATATTCTCCATCAGCTGTACACAAAGCTAGAGGTGCTGGGCCTCTTAAACCAGATGCCTAACACAGACTGTGAGAGTACCTTCAGTGTCTGTGCTGTTTTGAATTTGGAAGTCAATTTGTATGCTTTATAGGTTATCTCAAGTTTTAGTGGTTTTTTTTGTTTGTTTGTTTGTTTCAAGAGCAGGACTACTCATATTTTGCATTAAAGTTTGATTTAGGAATAATTTAGCATAAATTATTTTTTCTTGTATCTGCATATTCTGCAGACTTCAAGTATAGACGGTTGTTACCTATGTTTGCACTTGCTTTGTCAAAACAAACTGGTATGGTCAGGAAAAGGGAAAAAGGAACCAACATACAGTAGAAGAAAAAGTAGACACAAAAGTTATTGAGCAAGTTATTAACTCTAGTTCATTGTTAGTGCACCTCTTTTTGCATAAAAAATATGAAATCAAAAGAATCAATACCTCACAGTTTTTAATTACTTTTTGTTATTTTTTACCTCCTCTGCTTCTTTTCCTTGATACCTATATGTTTTTAGTGTTTTGTTAGAGATTCTCAGTAGCGATTGGGAACTTTGTTTTCAAGTTCTGCCACCAGTCAGTTGGCTAATTTTTCTCTTGTAGATGATGTCTCTGAATAATAATGAATTTTTTAAGGAAGATCCATCCCACATCCAAAAAGACTGCCATCTCCATGTCAGCTTGGAAGTCTAAAAGAAGCTTTGAGCAATTTAACGGCTTTGATGTGAGCACCACAGAACCAAGCAGTAGCTGAGCAGCGATTTGTGCTGTCCGCTTCCAAATGGTGGATGTAAGTGCCTGGAATGACAACTGGGAACCTTAATCTTTTTGTGAATCTAGCTCTTTGAGTTGATTTTGTGAATCTAGGTCTTCATTGTTAGTTATTTCAACTCAAAACACTCAGGTTATTATTTGCAGAAGTACTGAATATTCAAGGCTGTAGCTAAGGTTAATAGAGAATCTATAACAAAAAAAAACTTACATAGAGTTTGAATTACTCTTAAAAAACAGAGTACTTGCCTTGACAGTACCTTGGCAATAAAAGAGTTACCACTTTTAGTTTAATCTCAGTATGCCTTCTTACATTGAGTGGACAGTAAATAAAAAATAATGCCTGCAGTCGCACATAGACTGAAGAAGAAAAAAGGAAATGTTCAGCTGCTTCTGTGGTGAGATAAAGGGCCAATGAAGGAAGGAAAAAAAGCACACAAATTTGTAGTTAACTACTTTATCATATGCAGATACACTAGGAGAAGAACTGATGTTATCTGGGCAACTTTAATTTTGGCATTTCTTAATTTTTAAATGGCAGCTTTTCAATCTGAAGCACAGCTAAACATAACTAAACATACTAGTTATCAGGAATGTGCTCATCTGTGTATATAACAGTGGCATTTTAAAGTTTATGTCACTAATTTGTTTTCTTCACTGTTTAAGATCAATCACTGAGATTTTAAAAGATACTTTCATTATAGCTGTACTTTCATGTTTTAAAGGATGGATTTCAGGTTGAAGAGAGAATTGAAAATGACTTCCATGTACAGTGATGAGGTGTGGAGTAACAGTATTTCTCCCCTGAAAAGATGTAGCTGGTGAAAAAATGCATAAGCATTTTTGTATCCAGTTGTATCCATTCCAGGAAAGAAGGAAGGAATGTGAGAAAGGTGTACAGGTGGCCAAGGCATTTCAGCTCACGTGAGATTATAATTTCTATCAAACTGTGATCTGGAAAACCTGCATCTGTACTGACATCACACACGAATGCTGAAAATTCTGAACAGCTTGTTAGGGAAGAGTGACAAATAACCTTTGATGACCTTGTCAATACTTGAACTTCAGTTCTGTTTCAGCAGGCTGGGTTATGAACAAAACGGGTTTCTCTAGGCCATATGCATCCTTGGCCTTGGGAAAACTCACTAAGGGCTGCCTGGCTGACAAACTGATTTATTCCCCAACTTCCTTTCCAGGTTGCTAATGATTACTGTGATTTTTATGTAAAATCATAAGACTTGGCTTTCTATTTTACATTGTTTTAAAAGATGCTCTGAATACAAGTAGAAATGTTTGGCTGGATTTTTAACAGAGCTTTGTGTTCCACTTTGGTGTATTTTTATTGCTCTGTCCTTAATTATACTTTCATGTTCAAGAACACAAAATTTTCTCAGCACCAGCCTGACCTGGAGTTAGACATTACAGTGTGTGAAAAAGGACTTCTGTGCCCATGTCACAGTACAAATCTTCAGTTTAGATACCTGGCAGTATCATAGTTTTCACACTCTAATTCATTTGCATTATGCAACTGTACAGTTAGCACTTATTATTTTCATTTGATAGCTGTGGAAACTGAGGCACAGAGAAATATGTTGCCAAAACTTCTCTAGAAAGCTGGGGATTAAAACTAGGTCTTCTGAATTCATCTATGAGTCACCATGCAGTCTGTCTTAATAGATGACTATGCCCTGCATCAGCTGAAGTTCCCAGATGCTTTGAAGTGCACAATCTCTGCAAGTTTTGAAGAGCAGCTAGTCAGAGGGAAAAAAAAAAGGTGCATATATGACTAAGGATTGAAGGCCGAGGAAGGCAACAAAGAAAAAAGAAAACTTTTCTTCCAGTTAACCTCAGAAGAAAAACAGAATATTGAACAGTTATTCCCTGAAAAACTGAATATTGAACTGATATTCTCTTGGGACCCAGATATGTTTGGCTATAAGGGACTTCCTCTACTAGAAGAGGAGGGGAAGTGCCAAAAGGCTGCATAGCCTTTGTTTGCCCCTACTTCGGTTGCTTATGAGTCTTATTCACAGTCCATGTAGGGACTATTACAGGCCATTCTTAAAAAAAAACCCAAACAAACATTTTTGGCATCCTTCACAGATCATTTCCATTCCCCAGCTAAGGGAGCCTCAGAGAAGTGAAGAATTACATGCCATTTTTTCCAGCTGAAGAACAACTCAATTTAGCTTTTGTTATAAAACACTCTCTCTCATATCCTTGTTTTCCGCAGAAGTTACTCATTTGAATACTGACAAAATGTATCACTGCATTGCCTTCTGACTGTGCAGCAAAAAGGGTATCAGCAGGGTTTAATAGATACTAGTGGGTTTCGGATGAGGAGCAGAGAGAGCTGCTATTTTTAATGTAGTTACCTTGAATTGGACATTCTCTCTTCTCTATCTATCCTTTACATAATGCTGTGATTTAGTTCTGAACAAAGTTATGTGTGTAAGTCAGTCACTGAAATTAATTTTTTACTTCCTAAGTTACTTCTGTGTTCTTGAGGCTGGAGGTCGTCAGTTCTATTTATAATGCTGAATGCATAAAGTTGCCTGACAATCTTGCTGTTCAGAGATGGACACAGATCATTACAATGGTAAGGGTAGTACAGTCTTGTTTCAGAATTTTTTACTTCAGGGTAACACATCATATCTAAATGGAAAGGAAAATTAGCACTCAGACTGCAGCTTGAATTTCTCAGACAGAAGGCAAGGTGCAGTCTGACATATAAATTCCATACATTTTCAAAAAGTTATAAAAATCCTCTTCACCTTTTACTGATTTTGCTGCTCAACATTTCTATCACATAAACCTCACTGTATAACTTCACTGATCTGACACATCTTCCTTTGGGATTGGGCATATTGTGTTTTTTTAGCTTTTCAAGTTTTGGCTTTTTTTTTTTTAGAATGATGGAAAGAGGAGCAGATTTTAAAAACCACTGCCATTTTAATCGAAAAATTCACACACCAGATGGTTCAAACTATGCAAAATATGACATGTGTGAATGCGCCATTTTACAATGTGCTTATGTGATTTGCTCCAACAATTAATCAATGAAAATTAAACGGTTTTGGAAATAAGTGGAGCATTTTTGAACTTGAGGTTTAGATAGTATTCTCTTAAAACCCAAAAGCTCCAGAGCGCAGTGTAATTTGAAAGTCACTGTCAGAGGCTGACACAAGCATTTCCTGGGATGACATCCAATTAGTAGCAGCACAAATACAGTCAAACATTTTCATATTGGTCCATCTATCTGCTGCATTTGTTTATTATCTTCATCTGTCTGGCCCCTAACAGTACAGTATCTGAATGCCTCCAATTTAATGCTATAATCTAAATAGATTAAAGAAGGCTAGCTTTTGTCCTGTCTAGGGAGAGAGTCCCAAAAGAGCTCTTAAAATATGCTATCATATGGATGAAAAAATTTATTTACAAAGTCTGAAATACAGAAATAAATTTTGCAATTCCTTCTGAAGAGTGTGTCTCTTGTATGAATGGGTATCATTATCTAGGCCCCATCTTCTCTGAATGTTTGTCTCATGCATCAATCATGCCTTCATCTTCCAGCAGGAAAATACTTGTCGTGAGATGACTTGATCCATGGACACAGATCAGATGCAGACCTTTTAAAAGAGACATTAGTGTCAAAGAGTGCTCCAGGTTTGATCTAACATTAAACTTGGTCAGATTATTGTTTGCCTCAGGAAAGATGGTAAACTCCTTACTGTATGAAGGAAAAAGAACTGTTGTAAGTCTTTTAGTACGGGTCACATGTTCTACATTGATGTTTATTATTCAGCAAAAGTAGAGGTCAGCAGAAACACAGGTGGGCTTCTTTGCTGTCACAATTTTCACGACTGCACAAGTAGATGAAACTTTTGAAAACATTGTGTTTCTCACCCTGGTCTCGGGGCCAACTAAGGTGAAGGAAGAAATGCAATTTTGCCATACCAGATTCTTAGGACTGTGTTTGTCTCTGGAATTATTTGCATATTCTCTACTCTTTATACTATATATAAAAAAAAGTTATAATCTCATGCCCTAGAATGTGGATGTATAAGTACACATATTGTTTTAGTTTTAGGAGTGGTGGTTGGGATGAGGGTAACGTTATGGTATATATTGCTTGATATCTAATCTTAACAGACTTATTGTATCTAGTGTCCAAATCACTTTGCCAAAGGTCTCCAAAAAGTTATAATGGTGAGAAAGTGAATATTTATTATCCTGGAAGTGTGGTTTATTAGCCTGTAATCTAATGTCTATTATTTCACACGTAGCAGATGATGATTTTTTGTGTCAAGGAAATAGCTAACCAAATCATCTGCTATGCGGTAGGTTAAAATCTGTCATATTCTCCTAAAAATGCTGGAATTGTTTTGACTGAGACCAACTGGTATGAAAGGCCACCATGGGAAGGTCTTTTCATCAACAGTTTGAAAATAGAAATTGTTGTCAGGGGTCGTGTAAGGAAATGGAAGTGTTGACTCTGGTAACTGGCAGAAAATGTGAAATGGAACATCTACTTGCAATGAACCAAATAAGACTGGAGCCAATAAAACTGGTATTGTATCATGTATCAAGCATGCATGTAGAAAGTGCTACCTCTTTAAAACAAAAAAAAAGACACTTTAAATAGGCTAAAAATAAGCATAAGTTGTGCATAAGAATAACTCATTGTCTGCAACTCTGGGGAAGGACAAATGGGATAACAAACTTCACAACATGAAAGTGAAGCATTTTGAGGGAATGTTAAGAAAGCACCTAGATATCCAGTACATGTATGGCACAACACATTGTAGTCATGTTACTAAGAATTTACAGTTTTGTATGGCTTTATCCAAGCATGTCAAACTGTACTTTTGTGTCACAAAATCAATTGGTCTATGGCATATAGTAGAGTATAAAAAAATTCAGCTTCAGCCACCCTACTGATGTCCTATTAACGAGTATGTTAGTGAAGAGGAAAATTCTACACTTAGCAGTGTGTCACTAAACTTACAAATGGAGAATTAAAAGTGAAGCAATGTATTCAAATATCTCTTAATGTTAATACAAATGTATAAATTTGGGCAACATTTGAGAAGGAAATCAAGGAGCACAAATTTGGAACAAGTTAAAGGAAAAACAGAGATACATGATGTTTTTTTCTCATAATAAATAAAGATATTATAATAAGCATCATCCTCTTAGAGAATCCCTTAATCCTTTATTTCTAATTAAAAAAAAATCAAATCAACATGAAAAAAATCCTCCTGGTTACCAATATTTATTGTACTAAATAACTCGAGATATGTTCTTTACATGCTTAGCCAAAATAAGTTTGAATTCACACACAATTACGGACTGAAATCGCAAGAAAGAACTCTTCATTATCCTGAACATCCTCTTCAGTAACAATGTCAGCAGATTTAGTATTCATTTTGTTGTTTTTGTTGTCTTCATTAACTTTAATACCTTTTTTTTTTTTTTCCGCCAGGGAAAGCATCCATCCCTAATCCATTTAAATATTAGCAAGTGGTAAACTGGAACAACATCCTAGCTTGACCACCTCTAGGAAAATTTGTGGTACTTTGTGTACAAGGCTACGTTTCTTTTTGGTAATGAAAATACTTTTGAACACATTCTTTCATCTCTTATTTCCTTTCAAGATTAGTAAATGCTTTTTTTTGGGCATTTGTGTAAGGTCTAGTAGATTTATATCAGATGAATAGAAATAGATCTAACAGTACTATTTAAAATTACCCTTAAGACTTTATTTTTCAATGATGTCTACCTGAAAATCCTTACTAATATTAAACCTGCTGCTAAGATGATTTTCTAGCCCATTGACCAACACTGTCTCATTACTGACTGTGTCCATTTATTGTATCTTGATTTGAAATAACAATGTTTTAAAGCTATAGCATTTTAATAGCAGAATAATTTTTTGCGTGTGTGTGTGTGTATTGCCTGGCACATTCAAATCCTTCTCTGTGATGATAAGTGCATTCATTCATTTCACTGTAATAACATTGTCTTGGATTTCACCTGTTTGGAAATTATATATTAAAAGTAATGAGGGATTGCATTATTATTTCCTCTGGTAGTTGAGCTAAAACAACAGTGAATTGTTTTCTCTTGAATTACTTAAATACAATTTATAATCTTCTGAAACAGAAAAAAAAATCTAGTTGAAGAAAGATAAAATATTCAAGGAATTTGAAACTGTACCTTTAATCATCCAAAACTCTGATTTCCTTTCATCATAAATTGCTAATAACTGTTTGTTTGGTTAACCCTTAGTGCTCCATATAACTGCAAATACAGACAAATACAAGGTAGACTTAATTCTGCAAAGTAGGTTTTTTCCATACTTCTCCGTAGTCACAGCAACCAAACTGATTTCACTGTGTCATGCATACTAGCTGTTTTCGCAAGAGTCCACAGCCCTCATACGCACACTCTGAAATGGAGTGAAGAATCATGATATACAAAGTAAGAGGAAAATCTCTGTTACTATCAGAGATACAAGTAGAACTGGTGAGGACAGCATTTACAGGAGTCCTGGTGTTACAACATTTAACTCACTCTATGAAGTAGTGTCAAGTGTCACTAGACAGCTGCATTGAGAAAACAGAAGCCTGAGCTGCAAACTGTGGGATCAGTTCTGTACTTAGGCATTCATGCCAAGTCATGCTTTTGTAGCCAGCATTGAAATGGCACCAGTTAAGACGAGAACAACTGCATATACATCACGTGCTATGCCACCCGTTTCAGTCTTACAGGTAGTTCTAGGCACTGATGCTTAACTTCAGCTGCATGAGAAACCCATAATGCATATTTTTTGTACAGAACAAATTTGTATTACATATACTTTTTACTTACTGATTGCCTAAGCTGAGAACTGACCTTTGTGTGCGTGTGTGTACAAAGAATCAGTGTCTTAAGAGATAAATCTGTTTGGGCTTTTTAAACAAATAAGGTGTGATGGTATGATGGGTGATATTACTACTTTGTCTGTTCAGTTTGCTGCGTGTTATGTTCTCTTAGAAAGATGTTTGTGGGCAGCAGAAATGAAAGCTGCTGGTTTGCCTGGGACAGTAGTAAAGTGAAACCCTGAACTGGGAGGAAACTCCCAGTATCATCGAGTCCAGCTCCTGTCCCAGCATAAGACAACCCCAGAATTCACACTATGTGTCTGAGGGCATTGTCCAAATGTTTCTTGAATGCTGTCAGGCTTGGCACCATGACTGCTTCCCTGCGGAGCCTCTTCCGGTGCTCCACCACCCTCTGTGTGAAGAACCTTTTCCTAATATCCAATCTAAACCTCCCCTGGCATATCTTCCTGCCATTCCCTCGAGTTCTGTCACTGGTCACCAGGGTGAAGAAGTCAGCGCCTACTCCTCCACATCCCCTTGTGAGGAAGCTGTAGGCCTCAATGAGGTCTCCCCTCAGTCTTCTCTTCTCCAGGCTGAACAGATCTAGTGACTTCAGCTGCTCCTTGTATGGCTTCCCCTCTAAATTCTTCACCATCTTTGTGTCTCTCTTCTGGACACTCTCTAGTATCTTCATATCCTTTTTATACTGTGGCGCCCAAAACTGCACACAGTACTCAAAGTGTGACCACACCAGTGCGAAGCAGAGCGGGACAATCACCTCCCTTGGCTGGCTAGCAATACTATGCTTGATGCACCTCAGGACATGGTTAGCCCTCTTGGCTGCCAGGGCACACTGTTGGCTCATGTTCAACTTGCCATTGACCAGAACCCCCCGATCCCTTTCCGCGGGGCTGCTCTCTAGCCTCTTGTTCCCCAGTCTGTATGTACATCTAGGGTTGCCACATCCCAGGTGCAAAATCTGGAACTTTCCCTTGTTAAACTTCATGCAGTTGGTGATCGCCCACTTTTCTATGATCAGAACACACTGGTCTGATGATAAAGAAATTAGGGACACAAGTTCCAACACATTGTAGAGTTGCACACAGATAACTCTACTACAGGTCTCTTGGGTTTTCCTCTACTTCTTTCTTAGAGTACAGAACAACTTGCATATAGTTTGATCTTGAAATCCACTATGATTAACTTAAAATTAGAGGTGTGACTTCAGTAGAAAGTCTCTTAGGTACAGAGTTCTCTCAGGAGCTTATATGTCATAAATCGTCTTCAGGCCATAAGAGAAAAGTAAAAACTCAGCAAACATATATGATGATTCCCCAACGTGCTTTCTCTTCTTCAGCTTCATGTTTTTTACCTGTTTATAAATCTTCTGCGGATTTCTCTTCCAAGTATTTTATTAGTTTTTTCTTGAACTCATTTATGATTTTGATCTTTAACATTCTTTGGTGAAGAGCTCCAACCATTTTCTCCTTGTTGCCCAAAGAACAGCCTCCTTTTGTTTGTTTTGAAATTGATACATAAAATGATCAAACCCTCTTAAAAAAAATTTCTCTCTTATAAGAAGGGTCTGCCAGAACTTCTCTTGAAAGACGATTAAAAAGTCTTCAAATTTCCATTCTAAATATATTCATGGCCAATTCATTCACATTTGGTTTGTGCTAATTATCGGATAGTTAATATGTTGATTCTTTCAGAAAGACTCACGATGTCCCTTCTCAGATATCATTTGCTAGACTAAACAAGCGAAACTTTCTAGCATCTGCTCACAAACCATTTTTTTATTTCTTTAACTATCTACCCTGCACCTTTTCTAATCTTAATTAATGTTTGTTGGGGATTAAAACAGAGATGGAGAAGAGAAATAAATCCAGACTTTTGCCTTCTACCTCTGGAGATACGTTTTTAGATGTCATTCCTTTATGTTTCTTTTAATTGTGAAATGCTAGCATGCTCTGTGCAGCTGGTGATGGTACCGCTCTTTTATCAGAAGATTTTCCATTAGAGATATTGAAGAAATTAAACATTGGATTGTCATTTACCCAGAGATCTGTAAACAGCTCTGGTCTTATAATAAATGAAAGCAAGAGTATATGTACAATATGCAAGATATAACCCTCAAACAAAAAAATGGTTGTAGTTAGAGACAGACCTCAGCCATACCCACCACATCTTGATAATCTTTGGAGAAGTTCCAAGTCCAACTCCATTCCTGAATTTTGTGGCTTGATCCTTGCCAAGACGCAGGGAGAACTATGTTGTACAGGGCTCAAAGAGCAACCTGGCATCTGGAGTCTGCCAAAGGTTCCCAGAAGTCTGGGTCTATCAGTGTTATTGGCATCCCCAGGTGTCTATATGAATGTGTCTGTCTGTGTCTGCGTTTCTATTTTAAACTGCTGTTTTCCCCCCTGGGGCAATCACCACATTGACGTCAGACCATTGCCCAGCACCTCATTTATGTCTGAGAAGAGAAGGAAACAGTGTTGAGAAGAGAGCTCAATGGAAAAAATAATATTCAGTGTGTGTTAAAAGCATTGAGGGAGGAGGAGTAAGTGGAAGAGAAGGGAAATTTTAAGTCAGTGTATTTATGTTATCCCAAATACCAAAAAACCTGTTTTTTTTGGATATAAATACTGCATTAGTAACTGAGAATATAGTTAGGCAAATTTTTTGGAATATCTGAATACCTGATTACACATGAATTAGCTTGAAGATGTTTCTCATTTTTTTTCTCCATTTGAGAATTTTCTTATTGCCATTAAACAAAGGTCATGATAAACCTATGATATCTTTTTCTTTCGTTCTGTGTGCTTTTCTTAGAGTAATCACACATATCTTTGCAGCAGATATTAGAAATTTATAGAACTCTGTCTTGTTAGTCATAACACCATGTACTTATCTGAAACTGTTTTGAGACCCAGATGGTGCTAGACAGTATCTCGTCCAATAAACTCTGGTGTTAATGCACAAATTAGACAACCTATGTTCACGTGTCTTCTTGAGTCATATAATGACAGCATGGAGTTGTACTGTGTGGATATAGTGGGTATATGGACTGCAGGGTATCACCCGCCTGGATGCGTTTCTGTGTGATATGGTCTAGGCAATCCTGCTCCGGCAGGGGGATTGGACTAGATGATCTTTCGAGGTCCCTTCCAATCCCTAACATTCTGTGATTCAGTGATATAAGAATCTTGGTTTCCATTTTTTTAACATGGAATTTCTTGTTCTTAAGATAGTGGATAAGGGCCAAATAACTTAACCCCAAAGAAAAGTGTGTTATTTATTACTATTTTAAGATTGTTTGGTTTAAAAGTTGGTCTTATAATTTGGAGAGACTGGCTTCATGTTTTCTGAAAGCTTGTGGTTCGCAATATTGCATGGAGCTTCTCCAACCTTGGGCATCTGTAGAGATACTGATGATAAAAGCAGTCTTTGTATTCCTCTGATCTTGGACACTGCTCTCAAATGTAGCTGGCTGATATTTTCGTGGAAAAACTGAGTTTGGTTAACATTTTCATTTTTTCATTGAAGAAGAAGTGAATCTCTATCCTTACTTGTTTCTGCATTCTGCTTTTGCAACTTAAGGACAAAGAGAAAGGATATCCTGACTTTCCTGCTCTTCAATTAAAACCAAAGAAACTGCCTGGTTTGCATTTTATTGGTTAAATTGTGGAATAACAGAACAACTTTTAATTTTGTTTGAAATGTTGTGGGAAGCTTTTTTTCACCAAACATATAGAATACTTGTCCAGTGTTCCTTAAATCTCTGGTCATTGTTAAATGTTGGCCTTAAGAGTCCAGATCTCTGATTCTTTGCACCACTAACAGCTGACAACACAGGAAAAAATAATATACACCTTCTCCCAATAACCCAAAAGATGCCCTTTAATGTTCTTTGGGAAGCTCAGTGCTTTGCTGAGGGACATTGCCCTCTGCAGCCTGTGCTTGCAAACAGCGATTTGGTGATGGCCTATTTCTGGGGCCTGGGGTATCAGGAAAGCTTAGCTCTACCTAACCTAAAGTGGAGTTGTTGCTGTTGTGAGGGGTTTTTTTTGTTTGTGTGGTTGTTTTTTTTACTTGAGGGTTCCTTTTTTTTTAAAGAAAATGGTACAGAAGGTGTAACAACATAGGAAAAATCAATAGACACCAGTTCTGCAGGTAAAAAAAAATAATAAAAAAAAAGAAACAAAAAAAGGAAATTAAAAAGCCTTATGCCTGCCCACTTTTCTCAGGCAAAGCTACAGTTGTCTGTTAGGTGTGCAAGGAATTCAGGATCAGACTCAGTCATTAGAGCTAAACCCTGGCACCCTAACTGGTTAGGTAACCTGGCAGCCAAGTGTTGGAAACATCCAAACATGTCTCAGGCACAACACAAAAGAGGTTGATTTACTACTTTCCCTGCAGCCAGAGCTTGTTTCCATAGAAATAACTTTGGCTTGCTTCCTGGTTTCGTAAGTCCTTTATATACCTCTGGTACACTGTGTCGTGGCACAAGGGAAAAACATGTGGAGACCTGATTCATCTCTCACTTGTAACAACTTTACACTGGTGCTAATCAAGAAATGTGATTAAATTATTCCTGATCTGTAGAGCAGTTCCTCTTAGTGGGCTAATATTGTTTATTTTCCTTTAAGGAGATGCACTGAAGTTATACTGCTTACAATATATTCAGAAGAAATTAATGTAAACTTTTTTAAAGTAAATTTTTTACATTTTTGCATGTAAAAGTTTTACCATTTTAATAGTAACTTGGAGCTATGTGATCCTATTATATTCAGAACAATTATGGCAGAGGCAATTTTAGAAAGAATAAGCAGCATTTTCACTGCACTGTTTTTCTTTTCCCTTTTTACATAAATATGAAAGTTTTGTTTCTTATCAAAATGAAACATTTAAAGTTATTCATATACGTATAGGAACAAAAGAGTTGCTGCTTCAAAACAGCTCACTGTCTGAAAACAAAAGAAAACAAGGCAGGTGGTTAGGAACTGATGGGTCAATGGACATAGTGATGTAGCTTTGCTGAAATTCAGAAAAAGCTTTCCTTATACACATGGGGTATCAGGAAGAAAGCACAAAACTGAAATGAACAATGGAGATTAAAAAGACCTTATTAATGTCAGCGTAGTTTTTGATCTATTCTACTTTAAATTATATTTTTATCCCAGTTGTTTCTATCATTTCCTCTTCCTCTTACACTTAGTAGTAGAAGATGCATGATTGCAAGCACTTTTCCCAGTTCCATCCTAAACTCTTCCAGTGTATTTTTTACCCTATTGAATTTATGCTGCAGACTCTAATTGTCTCTAAGCATAACACTCATGTCCCTCTTCATCTTCAGTGCAGCTGGCAGATTATTTCAGCACTTTTGATCAAACTCTTCTAAAATTTGGGTTCATGGCCAATTCTTTCCTCTGCCAGTGCTCTTGTGAGTCTATGGACTTCTTCAGTGCATTCTTCACAGAAATCTCCTTATAATCTGCTTTCTGAGGTGATCTCTTAGTGACAGATTTTCATTTGGGGCTATAGTATCCAGGGCCCACCTCTGAGAACTACCAATGGTGTTATATTAAGCTGTATTTTTCCCATCTTATTCAAACATGGACTGCATTATAGCTGTATTCTGGGTATATATCACTTTTTATACTTAATCACAGTGCAACCTTCATAGCACATACAGATTTAGTTACTGTCTTTGTACTGATCTATTCAGTTCTCCTTTCCAAAGTCAAATCTTGACCTTTCTGATGTTTCCTCATGGATTAGTTTTTAATTTTTAATTGCACTTGTGCTGAAACCTCCACTGATCAACATGTTTGGTAAGTAAGAATGTTTGGTGCAGTTTAGGCTATAAATAGGGGGAGGTCAAACTTATAATTGATGTAGAGCTGTACAATGAGAAAGTTTCCACCTCCATTCTATGTTCTTAATTACTCAAGATGCTGAAGAAGACAAACCTTCACCATACTATAGCTGTCCCAAATGTGGATATAGAGTGCTATAATGCACTGTTTTAATTTTGTACAACAACTGGGTGAAAGCAAATGTATGACTTACTGCATTTTACATCAAAATGTTATCTTTAAAGTTTAAAAATAATATAATCTTAAAAAACAGAAAATAGATTAATGTATAAGCAGAGTTTAGAAGTATCCAAATACAGCCTGTACATAACCTGAGGCACTCCAGGATTACCTGGAGCTTTTTGAAAACATAATGACAGTGCAAATATTTTGCCTGTGTCAGAAATAAAAAGTCAAAGAAAAAAAAATCACTGTATCAGAAAAGAGGGAGTTGGAAGAAAAATTGTACTGTGCTTTAATAAAATAAAAATAAAAAGTATCCTCACCTTTCAGATAGTTGAATTCTTGGTGATAATTGTGCTACTGTTGGGAAGAATGTTGATGTGCAGCTTTGAAGGAATGTAATGACCTACGGTTTGGAAATATCAGTAATGAGAATATTTTTTAATTCCTGTTTCAGTGATCCTTCCAACATATTGAAGCTGGTTTCAGGCATGCTGTGCTATATGAAGTAAAAGAGTATCAACATCACAAATAGACTTGGGACATGATTCCTTATAAATGAAGTTAACTGAAACAGGAGCTGGTCCTTCCTGAATAAGGCCAAATAATACCAAGTAAAAGATAATGGTAGAAAATTCCTACTGTGTATTTCTGTCTTTGTATCCACTTACTGTGCACGGACAGTGATTTCATGAGAATTACTCCTGCTTCTCTTTAGTTTTTGTGCATTTGTTACTATACTGTGTGCTGCTTAACATAGCTAGAATGCCACTTTTATCAAAGTGTACTATAAAAATTAGTTTGTTGATATGTTCACAGTAAGGTTTGATCTGTGAAATGGGAATGAAATCTACCAAATTATTTGCTAAAATAATCCAACTCTGTCAGATTAGTGAATTTAAGACTGAAAAATGTGGATTCATTCCTTCGTTAAACTAAAAGGTCACAGGAATCTTCTCCATCTCCTTTGTACTGGGAGAAACTAATCTCCCAGGTAATCATTAATTACATCTAAAGTTTGCTAGGTCTACAATTCATGTCCGATCATCCAAGCAAGGTGCCTGAGAGACCAATAGGTGTATTTCTAGATCATTTGGTTGGTGAGGCATTCCTGATGCTAGGGCATTCCCGACTCTGAGGCATTCAGATGTTTCAATATAGGTAGCACTAAGGGTGATGGAAGAATAGGCTTCGGGTTTGCATACAAAAATAATATGGGAAAAAGAGCAGATTCTGGCAACCAAGTGGACCAAAAAGATAAACTTCTCCAATATCTCTAACAATACACAGTATATCTTCTGAAGTATCTACAAGTAAATATGTCCTCATGTTTTTCTCTACAACAGAATATGCCGAGCAATTATTTATTTCATTGCCATGGTTTAACACCAACCAGCAGCTAAGCACCGTACAACTAGTATGGACAGGGGAAGGGGATAAAACCAGGCTTGCTAGAGACAAGCCTGAGGGTGGCACACCAGTGTTTGAGGGATGGTGTGCTAGTGAGGTCCTTCGGTCTGCCAGGTCAGTGGAGGTGGGGGATGGAGAGCCATGCGGCAACAGGGATGCAAGGGTTAGTGATGATTCAGAAACCATGGAAGTGCCCCAGAATGGACATACAGGAATTAGGGCTTCTCTCCCCACAAAAGTGGCAGGATCAATAGTCCAGCTGAAGTGCATCTGCACCAATGCACGCAGCATGGGCAACAAACAAGGAGGAGCTGGAAGCCCTTGTGCAGCAGGAAAACTAAGACATAGTTGCTGTCATGGAAACATGGTGGGATGACTCGCACAACTGGAGTGCTACAATGGATGGTTATAAACTCTTCAGAAGGGATAGGCAAGGCAGGAGAGGTGGTGGGGTGGCTATGTATGTTAGGGAGTGTTTTGATTGTCTAGAGCTCGACGATGTTGACGATAGGGTCAAGTGTTTATGCATAAGCCTCAGGGGGAAGGCCAACAAGGCAGATATCATGGTGGGAGTCTGCTATAGACCACCCAACCAGGATGAAGAGGTGGATGAAATATAAGCAGCTGGGAGAAGTTGCACAATCCGTTGCCCTTGTTCTTGTGGGGGACTTAACTTATTGGATGTCTGCTGAACACAGAGAGGAATACAGCAGAGAGGAAACAGTCACAGAGGTTCCTGGAATGTGTGGGAGATAACTTCCTGACACAGCTGGTGAGTGGGCCAAATAGGGAAGGTGCCTTACTGGACTTCTTGTTTGTGAACAGAGAAGGACTTGTTGGTGATCTGTTGGCTGGAGACCATCTTGGGCACAGTGATCATGAAATGGTAGAGTTTTCAATTCTTGGAGAAGTAAGGAAGGGGGTCAGCAGAACTGCCACCTTGGACTTCCGGGGAACAGACTTTGGCCTGTTTAGAAGCCTGGTTGACAGAGACCCTTGGGAGGCAGTCCTGAAGGGCAAAGGGATCCAGGAAGGCTGGACAGTCTTCAAGAAAGTAATCTTAAAGGCACAGGAGCAGGCCATCCCCATGTGCCAGAAGACGAGCCAGCGAGGAAGAAGACCGGCCTGGCTGAACAGAGAGCTTTGGCTGGAACTTGGGAAAAAAATGAGAGTTTATGAGCTTTGGAAGAAGGCGCAAGCCACTCGGGAGGACTATAAGGATATTGTGAGGCTATGCAGGGAAAAAATTAGAAGGGTCAAAGCCCAGCTAGAACTTAATCTGGCCACTGCTGTAAAAGGCAATTAAAAATGTTTCTACAAATACATTGGCCACAAGAGGAGAGCCAAAGAAAATCTCCATCCTTCATAGGATGCGGGAGGAAACATGGTGACAAAGGCTGAGGAAAAGGCTGAGGTGCTTAATGCCTTCTTTGCTTCAGTCTTCAGTAGTAAGACGAGTTGTTCTCTGGGTACCCAGCCTCATGAACTGGAGGACAGGGATGGGGAGCAGAGTGAAGCCCCCATAATCCATGGGGAAATGGTTAGAGACCTGCTACACCACTTAGACACCTATAGTCTATGGGACCGGATGGGATCCACTCAAGAGTGCTGAGAGAGCTGGCGGAAGTTCTCACCAAGACACTTTCCATCATTTATCAGCAGTCCTGGCTAACCAGGGAGGTCCCAGGGGACTGGAAATTAGCTAATATGACACCCATCTACAAGAAGGGTTGGAAGGAGAATCTGGGGAACTATAGGCCTGTCAGTCTGACCTTGGTGCCAGGGAAGATTATGGAGCAAATGATCTTGAGTGCTATCATGGGGCACATACAGGACAACTAGGCGATCAGGCCCAGTCAGCATGGGTTTCTGAAAGACAGGTCCTGCTTGACTAACCTGATCTCCTTCTATGACAAGTTGACCCGCTTACTGGATGAGGGAAAGGCTGTGAATGTTGTCTACCTGGACTTTAGTAAAGCCTTTGACACAGTCTCCCCCAGCATTGTCTTGGAGAAAATGGCCGCTCATGGCTTGGATGGACGTATGCTTCAGAGGGTAAAAAACTGGCTGAATGGCCGGGCCCAAAGAGTTGTGGTGAATTAAGTTAAATCCAGTTGGTGGCCAGTCACAAGTGGTGTTCCCCAGGGCTCAGTATTGGGGCCAGTTCTCTTTATTATCTTTATCAATGACCTGGACGAGGGGAATCGAGTGCACCCTCGGTAAGTTTGCAGATGACACCAAGTTGGGCAGGAGTGTTGATCTGCTTGAGGGTAGGAGGGTCTGCAGAGGGATCTCAACAGGTTGGATCGATGGGCTGAGGCCAACTGTATGAGATTCAACAAGGCTAGGTGTCGGGTCCTGCACTTGGGGCACAACAACCCCATGCAATGCTACATACTAGGAGAAGAGTGGTTAGAAAGCTGCCTAGTGGAAAAGGACCTGGGGGTGTTGATCGATGGCCGGCTGAATATGAGCCAGCAG
Organism: Nyctibius grandis; assembly: GCF_013368605.1. Classification (NCBI taxonomy): domain Eukaryota; kingdom Metazoa; phylum Chordata; class Aves; order Nyctibiiformes; family Nyctibiidae; genus Nyctibius; species Nyctibius grandis. The sequence continues at coordinate 89,209,253 of NC_090660.1, forward strand.
TGTGCCCAGGTGGCCAAGAAGGCCACCAGCATCCTGGCTTGTATCAGTAATAGTGTGGCCAACAAGGCAAGGGGAGTGATTGTCCCCCTGTACTCGGCACTGGTGAGGCCACACCTTGAATACTGTGTTCAGTTTTGGGCCCCTCACTACAAGAAAGACATTGAGGTGCTGGAGCGAGTCCAAAGAAGGGCAATGAAGCTGGTGAAGGGTCTGGAGAACAAGTCTTATGAGAAGTGGCTGAGGGAACTGGGGTTGTTTAGTCTGGAGAAGAGGAGGCTGAGGGGAGACCTTATTGCTCTCTACAGCTACCTGAAAGGAGGTTGTAGCGAGGAGAGTGCTAGTCTCTTCTCCCAGGTAACAAGCAATAGAACAAGAGGAAACAGTCTCAAGTTGCACCAGGGGAGTTTTAGATTGGATATCAGGAAAAATTTCTTCACAGAAAGGGTTATCAAGCATTGGAACAGGCTGCCCAGGGAAGTGGTGGAGTCACCATCCCTGGAGGTATTTAAAAGACGAGTAGATGTGGCGCTTAGGGATATTGTTTAGTGGTTGACTTGGTAGCGTTAGGTAAATGGTTGGACTCAATGATCTTAAAGGTCCTTTCCAACCAAGACGATTCTGTGATTCTATGATTCTGTGATTCTGTGATTCTGTACGGCTGCTTGCTCACTCACGAGAGAGAAAACTCATGAGTTGAGATAAAGACAGTTTAATAGGTAAAGCAAAAGCCGCGCGTGCAAGGAAAACAAAACAAGGAATTCATTCATTACTTCCCATGGGCAGGCGGGTGTTCAGCCATCTCCAGGAAAGCAGGGCTCCATCGCGCGTAATGGTTACTTGTAAAGACAAACGCCATCACTCAGAATGTCCCACCCTTCTTCTCCCGCCAGCTTTTATTGCTAAGCATGACGTCATATGGTGTGGAATATGTCAGTTGCGGTCAGCTGTCCTGGCTGTGTCCCCTCCCAGCTTCTTGTGCACTGCCAGCCTGCTTGCTGGTGGGGTGGTGTGAGAAGCAGAGAAGGCCTTGACTCTGTGTAAGCACTGCTCAGTAATAATGAAAACATCCCTGTATTACTAACACTGTTTTCAGCACAAATCCAAAACATAGACACATACTAGTTATGATGAAGAAAATGAACTCTATCCCTGCCCAAACCAGCACATTCTCCATCCCTTATTCCATACCATTTACGTCATGCTCAGGTGCCACACTATTCAATACATCCTCTTTAACCACCACCATATTTCCCATCCTTTGATATAATATATAGATAGCCATCCTTTGATATGATACACAGATGGCAGTCCCCTAGTCTATGGACCACCCTTATAAAATGTCTGTTCATTTAGTCCATGACTTTGGGCTCCATCTGTTATGGTGGTCACTCAGGACTGGAGACGTGGTGTGTTGCATGGACACCAAAGCCAGCTCAAGTTGGATCACTGCTGCACTTGCACTGCTTGTTGTAAGGTTTGTCCTCTATTGGCTCAGGTGGTTCCTGCTATAATAATTCCTATAACATGCAACTCAAATCCCAGGTTACAATAATTTAAAGATATTTCCATTACAATCTCCACACCTGGCCCCTTTGGACCACATCATAGGGTTTAACATTGCAATGAACTCCTCCCCTTGCTCTTAGCCTGGTTAGCTTGTGATCCCTGTTGGATGTCCATCATACTTGCCCAACCATGTTTTGAGAATAGAGAAGAGAAAGTTAGTGGAGTTTGGGGAAGAATCTTGAAATGTGGTTGCGTTCCACTTAGGGAAAAAAGCAGAAGCTTTGATGCATCGATGAAAGGGAATAGCACCCTTACTCAGAGGCAGTCTGTCTAGTGGGCTGCCCCCCAGCAGAGATCACAGAAGCCTTGGTATTTCAAATCACAGACAATCTGGCAGACAGGTTTGCCAAGAAAGCAGAAAAACCTGACAGGCAGGTTTTATAAGGCTCCTGTTTGGATTCCTTTATTTGAATTTTATCACAGTCTCTTTCCATGAAACTTTATCATTTTTATTAACTTGGAAATTCTGAGGAAATAGAAATTTCATTCAAGTCTATTTTCAGCTAATGGAGTTCATAGAGTTTATTCCTATTGTTCATACTCACTATAACATCATTATTTCAGTAAAATTCTGCTATCATGAACACTTGAACAAAGAGAAAATTAAGGAGATCTTCCACAAAGACTAAAAGTTGTGCTGAAACTTTAAGAATAATTTTTCTATAAATGTGGAATGAAAATATTTGGGTATTGTTTTGATAGAAAGATTGCTACTGCCAGTGCCTTAATATAGGACCATATCTTGTCTCTGTGGTTATAAGAGCACCTGAAAGATCAAATTTCACTGTAGGATGAAGTTTCATTTTGTGAGAAGTTCTGTAAAGGAGGTTACTGTCTGGGCTTGGAAAACACTGTTTGAAAGTAAACAAACAAAATAGTAGGGAATGAAGCTATTTTAGGGTAATGTCTTTCTGCAGTCTTTGGGGAATACTTAGCAAGAAGGGAAAAATAAATATGAAAAGCAAGACTGAGTACTGGGAAGGAAAAATGTTGATATATTAACTGTACTGCATCAGACAAGGATTAAACAATTCTGCTGTTTGTTGCCACCAATAGCAGCAGCAGTAACCAAGTAACACTGAGAGAAATGACAGAGATCCTTCTTTACTTTTCCCCAGAGAGTCCATCCTCTCTGGGAACCCTCAATTTTGAGAACTGGTTGTCCTGGTTTGGCCTAAACCAGGACAATTTTCCTTTCAGTGATTTTTACTTTCAGCTAAGTCTCTTCTAAGTAACTGGACTTTCTGAAAATAACTGCATGTTTTGCAGACAGTGTCTGCCTCTAGGACTGATAACGCTTGAAGTTTGTAGTTATCACTGAGGCACTGGTAGGGATGTTATGCAGAAAGGCTCTTTCTGTACTTGTTCTTAGAGAAAACAAGGTCACTGCTCAATTCCTCACTGCTTACAAGTGAAGAGCCGAAGGGGGGTCGCAGCTGCAGGGAGGAGCAGACAGGGCAGGTGACCCAAAATTGACCAACGAAGGTATTCCATCCCATACATGTCATTCTCAGTATAAAGCGGGGGGATCACGAGGGTCTCGCTCTCTTCTTCTATGGCCAGTGTCCGAAGAGGACTCTGTCTGTTTTTCTGCTGCCCCCAATCCCACTCCCTGCATCCCTGAATCCAGCTCTCGACCATCACTGGGCCCAACCTGGGCCTTCCCGGAGCCTGCCCTGCAGTGCTGGTGGTGACGTGACCGACATCGGGGGAGCTCGATCTTGGTTTTGTATATATTTGTATATATTTTATTATTCTAATATTATTATTATACTCTTTTTCATTATTATAGTTTATTAAAACTGTTTTAACTTTCCAACCCAGAAGTCTCTCTCCCTTTTCCCTTTCTCTTTCCCTTCGGGGGTGGGGGGAGGGTTAACAGAGAGTGTCTGCCGCAGGTTTAATAGCCGGCCCAGCCTTAAACCCTGACACTGGTTTAATTACAGTCATCTTTAGCCTGCCGTTACGACCTGGTCACAACTAGTTCATAAATCCCTTGGAGTAAATTAAGGTGAAACGACACCAAATAACTGGTATGAAATTAAGAACAAATTAATAAATTAATACAGGGAAAGTGGCATGCTTGTAAGTGTCTTGGGTTTCTAAAGGCATTGAGAAAAGAGAGAAAAGGAAAAAGGAAAAGAGAAAGAGGATAGAGACTATGAGAGAGAGAAAAAGAAAGATCACCACCCTTGGATCCAACGATGTAAGTTGTCTGTAGAGTTGGTAAGTTGCTTGCAGAGTTGCTCCTCCGGTAAATCGCTTGCAGGATCGGTCCTCAGGTGGCGGGCGGGAGCACACACCGGCTTCCCAAGTAAGAAGGTCTAAATACTTTAGGTCATTTGCATGTGAAATAGGAGAGGGTGGTAACATCCCTCTTGTCTCCCCTCCTCTGCTTGCTTCTCATGCTAATTGGGACGCCTGCGCTTTGTAGTCTTAGATTGTTCTCGAAATGAGTCGGTGGTCCCCCAAGAGGTGTCTGGTGGTCGTGATCCCCTAGTTGTGGTGTCCGCTGTATGACCCCGTTTCTGCACCAGCGTGGTTGAGGGCTTGCAAAGTTGTTGCACATGTAGGCTGGTCCCAAGGAAAAGATACCATCCCGCTTCTGCAGGACTTATCTCTTCCTTCAGCCAGAGTTGTAAATCACAACAATTAAGGCACAGCAGGGGTATTGTTCTGTTCCCAAGGCCCTTATCTCTTGCCAGACTTGCAGGCCTCTGTAGTACACATACCCTCCTCCAGACAGAGTTGTCAAACAAGTTGTTTAAGGCATATAAACTGTCCGTAACACCTGCACAGCTATTGCACGAGCATAAGTAATGTGTAAAATGACTGGGATTCATTTCTTTTCTGTGTGTAACAGCAGATCCTGATGTACATTTATTTTGTTTTTACAAGGAAAATAAGCCAAGTGGTTTGCAATAGCCCAATAGCTTTTGCTATAGCCAATAGGTGGTGGTTTTATTGCCATCTACCGCACATAGTGGTAATAATCTATATTGATAGCCTAATATGGAAATATTGTTATGTCTTGTTAAAATGCAATAAATATAATGTTTTACAGAAAAGTTAAAGAATTGCTTGGGAACATAACCATTATATGCATACGCCAAAGCAAAGTAGGGGAAAGGGAAAGGGGAGACAATTTAGCTTTCAGGCAGTTCAGATACATGGGCTGCCAAGAAGTTAGAATACTTAATTCACATAGAAATGTGTGCACATCCAAAGGCTTTGGAGATGCAGAAGACACTTCATAAACCTCAGCATTTATCATGCTTGGAGCACAGAGTTTCCAAGTTCTAGAGGAGACTTCCTTATGTGCTGGAGGGAAGGTCGCGATAGTGTCTTGGAAGAAGGAAGTTGTTAAAGTTGACTGTTTCACAGTCTCTCTGGAAGAGTGAGGTTAGCAGCAAGCAACCCACACAAGAAAATAAACACATAAATAAAGTAAAAAGCCCAGCTTGCATTAGAAACATGAGTACTTTTAGAACATCATTAAACAGAAATCCTCCCTCACTGATAAGCAGAATTTTCAGTGAAATTAGCTGTGTAGGAAGGCAGTATCAGTGGCAGGAACTGTGTCAGGTACAAGCTCCCTGGAAGCTGCTTCAGCTTCTGACATCTCGTGAAGCTTGGGTAGGTGTGTGTATTTCAGGGTGAGGAATTTTTTTCTTATTTCTGTATATTTTTAATTAGGGTAACATTTGACTTGACCATGTACTGAAGTCAGGGCTGAGACATGATATGACCAATTGAACATGACATTCCCTGCACCCCAAGGTACTCTAACATTAATTAGAGCCATCAAACTGCATTATTATCCTGTTTGGTTATGGTTTGCATGGATTTCATATTAACTTCGGAGTCATTCTGGTCCTGAACACAAGCCTGTGTGTCATGATATCAATATCTGATCCAGGTGTGAATGGCTATCAGGGCTGGTACCTGGTGGGTACACTTTAAATGGATATAGATGAAATATCATCGCACCACTTTTTTTTTTTAGATACAGGTTTTCCATCTCCTTTTAGTTACTATGAATCATTACAGAGACTGGGAGAGGCAGAATTTAATCATGATATATTTTACATTCCTCACACCTTTTAATCTGAGGACCTGTCACTCACCTTTTTCTCCATTTGCTAATGCACTACTGTAGGAAGGTCAAAGAAATAATGACAGTACAAGCATAGTAGTACAGCATAAACTATTCCTGTCCTTTTAAGTGGGACTAAAACCTCTAAAATGTTGATTTAATACTTCTATCTTTATTCCACACACAAAGTTACTTTAGCAAACAATCTGTGAGAAGGGCTCATTACTCCCAGGATCAATATTTTTCTATTTTTTTTAATGCATATATTTTAATTTCCCAAGTTTTGGGTATCATATCTGTGATTCAGAAGAGAAACTCAGAGGTTTTTGGTTTACATCTTGTGTATAGAGCATGTAGTACTTTTTAGAAATACTTGGCAGCTGGCCTTCTGCCTGTACTCAATTGTGTCTTCACTAGAAAGTCAATGTATCTGAGGAAGAAATTGATCTGATCAGTAATCATGGCTTCCTTGTCAAGTCACGTCTCAATTTCCCCCCGCCTCCAACTTTTTGTCTTTTCTGTAAGTAAATTGCTAGCAAAGCCATTTCATTCCCACTAGTTGAAAAATAGGAAAACAAGATAGCTACTGTTTCTGGCAATCTGGTTGTGACTGTACTTGAAAAAGTATAACTGCAGATATTTTCAGGATTTGACAGTTTAGACTTTAAGCAAAATGCAAGTCTTTTGGAGATGCAGGAAGCTGATTTTTCAGGGACATTGAAGAGTTTCACATTGAGGATCTAGGCCTAATAAACCTGATAAACAAATATTTTCATTAAAATTATAATGTTGATTGTGAGAACAAAGACAGAATGATTAATTGAAAGGAAGATTTAGAAACTTATGCACAGAAGGAAGAAACAAAACCTCTTATAGATCAGTATGCTCAAACAGTGAAAACAAGGTATTATCTATCCTACTTCTGAAAGAACTGACTCATGAAAACAGTTCTGTACCAAGTCTACTCAACAAACGTTTTTAGTTTGGAGCAGTATTCTCTGATGCTCTGTCAGTAATTAAAAAGGAGATTGGAGAAATTTATCTTGACAGTTACAGAGCCAGTAGCATGACCTCTGTACACTTTTAAAGGAAAGAATAATAAAAACCATAGATATGCATGTAAAATGGTATTAAATACAGTCCAGGTTTGTTAAAGGTAGATCATACCTTTGATATGATCATTCTTTGATAAAAACCCCCTACTTTTCTAGACAGAAAAAATTCAGTAAATCTCATCCTTCTCAATAAAATACCACAGGAAAAAATATTAATTATATTGCAAAAGATTGTGATAAGGACAAGTATTGCAAAGAAGACAAATTGAGTAAAAGAAAGATAACATTTTCTGTTGAAAGAATGATTTCGTGCTGGGGAAGGCTACTACTACTGTCAGTGTTGCGAGTGTTCTCTTTTATAGTACTCTTTATGACTTTGACACAAAAAGGAGGAGTGAATGAAAGAAACATGGTACAAAACAATTTTTTTTTCCTCTAAGTATCAAAGAAAGTCAGTTAAACTGGTAATTCCTACCTTATAAATTTATGATATATTGATTCATACCTGTTGCTTGCATCATACTTTACTGTGCAATAAATTAATTTTATTTTCTTTGACTGCTAAATTTCATATGCACAAGCCATGCTCGGAACTTCAAAAGGAGTACTCACATCATTCAACTTACGCATATATTTAAATATTTTGTTCAAACAATCCTTAACTTTACAGGAAATTTGTAGAACTTGCTACATATAAATGCTAATAGCCAAAGTAATTATCTTCATATTTTCCTCATTCTGAGTCTTAAAAGATGAGTTAACAATGATGTTTCATGCCTGAATTTCTTAGTTGTTGTTACTTCTATTCAGATCTATGAAATTATTTAAACTACTTTTTTGGTATTTAATAAACTTTACTGTTCTCTTGGAAGACACTTTATTTTCCTTAAGAGTGAAAAGGAGAAAATATTTTTTTAAATTACTTATATTGGCATAAGTTTTTTTAAAAAAAAGGAAGAATAATGAGTAAGCAAAAATACCCTACCCAAAATCCCCACAGAATGTAATAGATCATCAATGTAATGAAGTAATGTAATGAAGTTAGCAACTGTACAAACTATTTCATGTGAGATGAAATGCATTTGAGATCCGGGTTTCTCTCTGTGGCAAATATCACTGGAATTCCAGGTAGCAGTGGAATACTTGATAAAAGAGATGCAGAATTATAAAATTAGAATTGGAAAATGGATCTATTTTTAAAGTTTCCATCACCACTTCACAGAGAAGAATCTTTTTATAGAATCATAAAATCATTGAATTATGTAGGATAGACAGGATCTAGGGAGGTCTAGGCAGATCCACACTTCTGCTCAAAGCAAGCCCAGTTAGAGCCCAGTAGGAATGTCCAGGAAAGTCATTAATATCTCCAAGGATGGAGGCTTCACAGTCTCTCTGGGCAATGCTTCTCAGTATATGACCATTCTCAAGGTAATCCCCGCCCCCCTTAAGTAAAAGTTTCCTATGTCCTAGTAAGGACACTAAATGGTATTGGCCTCTATATTTATCCATGAGTGATGCCACTAGTAACCAACCAGACTTCATATCATTGATGACAGCCCACTGGGCCTGGTGATCCCACCAGTTTTCTCAGCCCCTTCCATTTATCTAATTCGTATATCATCTGTTTCACTCTAAGGGAACCTTGGTTGATACTGTTGTGGGTGTCTATTACAGGCCACCGGATCAGGATGAGGAGCTTGATGAGGCCTTCTACAGGCAACTGAGAGCAGTCTCACAATTACAGGCCCTGGTTGTTGTGGGGGATTTCAACTACCCTGATATTTGCTGGAAGGCCTACTCAGCCAGCCATCCTCAGTCCAGGAGGTTCCTCCAGTGCATTGATGATAACTTTCTGATGCAAATGGTTGATGAGCCAACTAGGAGAGGAGCGTTGCTGGATCTTGTTCTCACTAACAAGGAGGGTCTGGTTGAAGTGGTGAAGGTTGAGGGCAGCCTTGGTTGCAGTGACCATGAGATGGTGGAGTTCAGGATCTCATGTGGCAGGAACCGAATATCTAGCAGAATCACAACCCTGGACTTCAGGAGGGCCAACTTTGGCCTTTTCAAGCAATTGCTAGGGGAAATGCCATGGAACAGGGTACTAGAAGGCAAGGGGGCCCAAGATAGTTGGTTAACATTGAAGGACTGCTTCTTCCAAGCTCAAGATCAGAGCATCCCAGCAGGTAGGAAGTCAAGAAAGGGTACCAGGAGACCTGCATGGTTAAACAGGGAACTGCTGGGCAAACTCAAGTGGAAGAAGAGGGTGTACAGATCGTGGAAGGAGGGGCTGGCCACTTGGGAGGAATAGAAGTCTGTTGTCAGAGGATGTAGGGAGGCAACTAGGAGAGCTAAGGCCTCCTTGGAATTAAACCTTGCAAGAGAAGTCAAGGACAACAGAAAGGGCTTCTTCAAATACACTGCAGGTAAAACTAACACTGGAGGCAAGGTAGGCCCACTGATGAATGAGGTGGGTGACCTGGAGACAGAAGATAAAAAGAAGGCGGAGTTACTAAATGCCTTCTTTGCCTCTGTCTATACTGCTGGAGGCTGTCCTGAGGAGCCCCGGACCCCTGAGGCCCCAGAGGAAGTCAGGATAGAGGAGGAGTCTGTCTTGGTTGATGAGGGCTGGGTCAGGGACCAATTAAGCAATCTGGACATCCATAAATCCATGGGCCCTGATGGGATGCACCCGCTGGTGCTGAGGGAGCTGGTGGAAGTCATTGCTAGGCCACTCTCCATCATCTTTGCTAAGTCGTGGGGAATGGGAGAAGTGCCTGAGGACTGGAGGAAAGCGAATGTCACTCCAGTCTTCAAAAAGGGCAAGAAGGAGGACCCGGGTAACTATAGACCAGTCAGTCTCACCTCCATCCCTGGAAAGGTAATGGAACAACTTGTTCTTGGTGCTGTCTCTACGCACATCAAGGATAGGGGGATCATTAGGGGCAGTCAACATGGCTTCACCAAGGGGAAGTCATGCTTTACCAACTTGATAGCCTTTTATGAGGACATAACCCAGTGGATAGATGATGGTAAAGCAGTGGATGTGGTCTATCTCGATTTCAGTAAAGCATTTGACATAGTCTCCCACAGCATCCTCGCAGCTGAACTGAGGAAGTGTGGTCTGGATGATCGGGTAGTGAGGTGGATTGTGAACTGGCTGAAGGAAAGAAGCCAGAGAGTGGTGGTCAATGGGACTGAGTCCAGTTGGAGGCCTGTGTCTAGCGGAGTCCCTCAAGGGTCGGTACTGGGACCAGTACTATTCAATATATTCATTAATGTCTTGGATGAGGGAATAGAGTGCACTGTCAGCAAGTTCGCTGATGACACCAAACTGGGAGGAGTGGCTGACACACCGGAAGGCTGCGCAGCCATTCAGAGAGACCTGGACAGGCTGGAGAGTTGGGCGGGGAGAAATTTAATGAAATATAACAATAGCAAATGTAGAGTCCTACATCTGGGCGAGAACAACCCCATGTACCAGTACAAGTTGGGGACAGAGCTGTTGGAGAGCAGCATAGGGGAAAGGGACCTGGGAGTCCTAGTGGACAGCAGGATGACCATGAGCCAGCAATGTGCCCTTGTGGCCAAGAAGGCCAATGGCATCCTTGGGTGGATTAGAAGGGGTGTGGTTAGTAGGTCGAGAGAGGTTCTCCTCCTCCTCTACTCTGCCCTGGTGAGGCCGCATCTGGAATATTGTGTCCAGTTCTGGGCCCCTCAGTTCAAGAAGGACAGGGAACTGCTAGAGAGAGTCCAGCGCAGAGCCACAAAGATGATTAAGGGGTGGAACATCTCCCTCATGAGGAGAGGCTGAGGGAGCTGGGTCTCTTTATCTTAGAGAAGAGGAGACTGAGGGGTGACCTCATTAATGTTTATAAATCTGTAAAGGGCAAGTGTGATGAGGATGGAGCCAGGCTCTTCTCAGTGACATCCATTGACAGGACAAGGGGCAACGGGTGCAAGCTGGAACACAGGAGATTCCACATAAATATGAGGAAAAAGTTCTTTATGGTGAAGGTAACCGAACACTGGAACAGGCTGCCCAGAGAGGTTGTGGAGTTTCCTTCTCTGGAGATATTCAAAACCTGCCTGGACACATTCCTGTGTGATATGGTCTAGGCAATCCTGCTCCGGCAGGGGGATTGGACTAGATGATCTTTCGAGGTCCCTTCCAATCCCTAACATTCTGTGATTCTGTGATTCTGTGGGATACTGTGTCAAACACCTTACTTGAGTCAAGGTATACAACACTCAGTGCTTCTCCACTTGTCCACAAAATCAGACATCTAATTGTAGAATGCAATCAGATTGGTCAGGCACTGTTGGTTGTTGGTAAGTCCATGCTGGCTGTTCCCAGTCACTGTCTTGTGTTCATGTGCCTGGATGTGACATCCAGGAGGATTTGTTCCACAACTTTCCTGGGGATTTAGGTGAGGTTGACTGGCATTGAGCCTCCTATATCTTCCTTGCCTTTCTTGAAGGTCAGCTTGTCAGGTATTTTTTGAGTATCAGGAATATGCCCCAATTACCATGACCTTTCAAAAATGATACAGGGTGGGCACAATGACATCAGCCAGCTCTCTCAGCCCCCTTGAGGGCATCCCATATGGTCCTATGGACTTGTATGTACATGTCTAATTTGCTTAAGTGCTCCCTAAGTGTATCTTCCTCTACAGTATGTATCATTTCACTCCCATGGACTTCGTTAGTAGGCTCAGGGACCCGGGAGGCCTGAGAGACTTGTACCTGAGAGAACAGAGGCAAAACAAAGCATTGAGTACCTCAGCTTTCTCAGTGTCCCTCATCACTATGTCCCTTGCCCGTTAAGCTGTAGACATGTTTTCTTCTGCCTTCCGTCTGCTGTTGATGCACTTCTAGAAACTAATCTTGTTGCCCTTCACGTCTCTTCCCAGTTCTAGGTCTAGCTCAACTTTGGCTTTGTGATTTCCAACCTGCAGACATGAGCAATGTATTTGTACATTTTTTGTGCCCACTGACAGTCTTCAAAATAGTTATTTTCTTTCTCTGGAATTTTTTTTTTTTTTTCTAAAATTCTTTTGGTTTTAACACCATTATGTAATGGAAGCTATATGGAAAAAGTTGGGGCTTCATTCTGTTTTAAAATTCAGAGTTATATTCTTTATGTGTGTATTTATGTAGGGGCACACACACAGATAATGTTTTTAGAAGTTTTGAAGAGTTTTGAATAATCCAAAGCTTTTCTTTAAGAGAATTTTGCCAAATATTCAGACAGAATGCAAGTTTTCCAAATTGTTCATTAAACAGAACTTTAATGCCTTCAAATCTGCACTAACCTAGATTTTCTGAACACATTACATGGGGCTGTTGTTTTTTATCAGTTGTATGAAATATTTTATATAAAATATTGGATACGAGATTTTCTTTCTGTCCTCGATCTAAAAATACTGTTGATGCTCTTGCATTTTGGCTTCTAAACAGCTTGTATGTTGTTTCCAAATGTCTGGTACCATTGATATTAATACAATGCAACAGAGAAAGAATCAAGATAGATAAATTGAAAACAGTTAGTTTGGGCAACAAGAAGAAAACAGTATTTTAGACCAGGGACTTCCTGGGTAAAGTCTATGTGAGTAATAATCTTAATGCAAATAAACACTGTATAGACATAGTCCAAGTCTTATCAACTTTTTATATCCCTGCCAAACTGTCACTACATACAGATTTACGTAAGGCCAGGTACTGCCCAGCCCACTGGAAAAGAATGAAAATAGCTTTCTTTACTGAAAGAGGACAATCAAGAAAGGACAAAGAAAAGAAAGCACAAAGGAACTTGTAAGGAATCAAAACTGGCATATATATTTTCATGAACTGAGTAACTCAGGGAGTCAAGATGGGCCTACTGATCAAGGTCTGACAACTAATTTTACACAACTAATTTAAATTATTGCTTAAGAACTTCAACATTTCATGGTTTGACATAAATCTAAATGACAACTTTCTGAAGACTGCTTTTAAAAGCATAACAACAAAAGCTAGAATGATGTACTTAGCTTCATGTTCCAGGCTAAACCATATTTCAGTCACTCTTATTTTGGCTAAATTTTTATTGACTTCTTATTGTTTAGGTGGATTAAATATTTCTTGACTTCATGGTAAAAGTGCAGAAATGTCTGCTTCTACAGCCAAACAGTTTGGTTTTGAGACTAAATATCTAAAATTTAACTTTTATGTCTATTTTTAGTAATTAAAATAGAATGAGGTTTTTCTTCTTGTACAGATAAATCAGATTTTTAAAATATCTATACTTTTCAAAGGCAAACAGCTTTTACTTAGATGGAGTTAACTTCCGCATTTGATCTCTTTGGTTTAAAAGTTCGTGATATCATTAACAAGTTATTCAGTATTCTTTTGCATATGCATGTATATTTCACAAGCTAAAAATAAGTGACAAAAGGAAATTATTAGGGTATTGATAATAACAAATAATTGTAAAGAACAATTTAATTTATGACATGGGATGGGGAACACCTGAGTCAGAAGGGGAAAAGGGTTATGGCCCAGAAGTTGGCAGGGCTGATCAAGAGGTCTTTAAACTAGGTTCGATGGGGGAGGGGGATAAGACCAGGGCAGCCACAAATGAACCTAGGGGTGACAGGCCTGTGTCGGGGGCAAGGCCGTTAGCCCAGCTGAAGTGCATTTACACCAATGCACGCAGTATGGGCAACAAACAGGAAGAGCTAGAAGCCACTGTACAGCAGGAAGGTTATGATGTGGTTGCCATCACAGAAACGTGGTGGGATGACTCTCATGACTGGCGTGCAGCTATGGATGGCTATAAGCTCTTTAAGAAGGACAGGCGAAGCAGGAGAGGTGGTGGGGTAGCGCTATATGTTAGGGAGTGCTTGGACTGTGTCGAAATTGAGGAAGATGGTGAGGATGACAAGGTTGAATGTCTATGGGTAAAGATCAGGGGGAAGGTCGGCAGGGCGGACATTACGGTGGGAGTCTGTTATAGACCACCCAACCAGGATGAGCAGGCGGACGAGGCATTTTACAAGCAGCTGTCAGAAGCTGCCCAGTCACCGACCCTTGTACTCGTGGGCGACTTCATCTTGCCAGATGTCTGCTGGAAATACAACATGGCAGAAAGGAAGCAATCTAGGAGGTTCCTCGAATATGTGGAGGACCACTTCCTCATGCAAGTGGTAAATGAGCCCACTAGAGGAGGGGCCCTGCTTGACCTGTTGTTTGTGAACAGAGAAGGACTAGTGGGAGATGTGAGGGTCGGTGGCCGTCTTGGGAATAGTGACCACGAAATGTTAGAGTTTTCGATAGTGGGGCAAGTAAGGAGGGGTGAGAGCAGAACTTCTGCCTTAGATTTCCTGCGGGCAGACTTTAGTGTGTTTAAGAGGTTGGTCGACAGAATCCCTCGGAGTCAGTCCTGAAGGGCAAAGGAGTCCAGGAAGGCTGGATATGCTTTAAAAAGGAATTGCTAAATATTCAGGAGCAGACTGTCCCGGTGTGTAGGAAGACAAGACGTCGGGGAAAAAGACCAGCCTGGTTAAACAGAGAACTTAGGCTAGAACTGAAGGAAAAAAAGAGAGCCTACTTGCTCTGGAAGAAGGGTCGAGTAACTTGGGAGATCTATAGGGATGTTGCCAGGTCGTGTAGGGAGATTAGAAGGGCCAAAGATCAATTAAAGCTTGATTTTGCTGCTACAGTCAAAGATAACAAAAAAAGTTTCTACAAATAGATTAACAGCAAAAGGAGGGTCAAGGAGAGCCTCCACGACTTGCTGAATGAGGAGGGTAGTGTAGTGTCAGGGGATGAGGAAAAGGCAGAGGTGCTCAATGCCTTCTTTGCCTTGGTCTTTAATGTCAGGACCGGTTGTCCTCAGAAGACTCAGTCCCCAGAGCCTGAAGTTAGGGATGGGGGGCTGCGTGAAGCCCCCGTAATCGAAGAGGAGACGGTTAGTGACCTGCTGTGCCAATTGGACACCCACAAGGCTATGGGCCCGGATGAGATTCACCCCAGAGTAATGAAGGAGCTGTCAAATGAACTTGCCAAACCACTCTCGATTATCTACCGGCAGTCCTGGTTAACTGGAGAAGTTCCAGCTGACTGGAAATTAGCAAATGTAACGCCCATCTACAAGAAGGGTCGGAAGGATGATCCAAGGAACTATAGGCCTGTCAACCTGACCTTGGTGCCAGGCAAGCTGATGGAACAGATCATCCTGAGTGCCATTACATGGCACATGCAGGACAATTGGGGCATCGGGGCCAGCCAACATGGATTCATGAAAGGCAGGTCCTGCTTGACCAACCTGATCTCCTTCCATGACAAAGTGACCCGCTTAGTAGATGAAGGCAGGACTGTGGATGTAGTCTATCTAGACTTCAGTAAGGCATTTGACACTGTCTCCCACAGCATCCTCCTAGACAAACTGGCTGCCTCGGACTTGGATGGGTGGACTCTTCAATGAGTTAAAAACTGGCTGGATGGATGAGCCCAGAGAGTGGTGGTGAATGGGGCAAAGTCCAACTGGCAGCTGGTCACTAGCAGTGTTCCCCAGGGCTCAGTCTACAACTGCCTGAAGG
Organism: Nyctibius grandis; assembly: GCF_013368605.1. Classification (NCBI taxonomy): domain Eukaryota; kingdom Metazoa; phylum Chordata; class Aves; order Nyctibiiformes; family Nyctibiidae; genus Nyctibius; species Nyctibius grandis. The sequence goes on from NC_090660.1 coordinate 89,224,549, forward strand.
GAGGTTGTAGTGGAGTGGGAGTCGGCCTCTTCTCCCAGGCAACTAGCGATAGGACAAGAAGACATAGCCTCAAGCTTCGCCAGGGGAGGTTCAGGTTGGACAGTAGGAAACATTTCTTCTCAGAAAGGGTCATTAGACATTGAAACGGGCTGCCCAGGGAGGTGGTGGAGTCACCATCTCTGGAGGTGTTTAAGAAAAGACTGGACATGGCACCTAGTGCCATGGTCTAGTTGACATGGTGGTGTCAGGGCAATGGTTGGACTTGATGATCCCAGAGGTCTCTTCCAGCCTCATTGATTCTGTGATTCTGTGATTCTGTGACATCACTAGTATTTTTCAAAAGGAAACTAAGACTATTGAATGTCAGACTTCAACTATGTATGACTCATCTAATTTCCATTAAAAATTTGAAAGGTCATCAAGCCTAGTTTTTTAAAGAAATGGCTGCCTGCATAAAAGAGTAATCTCAAACAGCAGAATAATCTGACTTGAAAGAACAATAAAATTTTCTATGTAAGTAAGCACAGCAAACTTTGGGAGTTTCAATGGAATGAATTCCTACTACCTTCATTAATGGACTGTTGCAGCTATCCAGACATACTGTTTTTGAACTAAATAGTCATGTTAACTTACGTGACCCTAGAAAGCAATGAAATGAGACGTTCAATGGTTCTTTAAGTACTGGTATTTGCAGAAAACTTTAATGTTTTGACAACAAAGGATCTTTTTATACTCAGGCTAAAAAGATTAAATATGTTAGAATGAGATACCTCCTGTTGGCCGAAAGTACCTTTATGACATGAGCTGTGCTTATCACAAAATCTGTGTATTTGCATAGCAGACTGTTTGAGGACAGAAAACTGCTGCTTCTTCGTGAAGGTAGACACAATAAGCCCAAAACATAACACCTAGAGGCACTGGCCAGATATGAGAAAAAAAAGATGTACAAAAAATCTGAACTTTTGTTGCTCAGAAAATAATAGAAGACATTTAAAGCAGTCCTAGTTTTTAATTTAGCAAGTGCCAGAATTTACAGGGGGAGTTTTTTTCACAGTAAAGCCTTTGTTTGGCTTTTTTCTCAGGCTTTGGTATCTACAGGTACTGAATCTGGATTTATATCATTATTGACTTTGTATCTATAAAACTGTAGCACTATTTTTCCTTTGAAGAGACGTAGGCAGAATAAGGGTAATATTTTCAAATTTTTTTGGGCTGCTGTTACCCCCAGAGCACCTTGAGTGGACTTCTTTCCCAGCTCCCCATCCAGTAAATGCTAGAAAACCACAAGCAGAAAAAGAAAAAAAGACAAGGGAATACAAGTAATCTCTCCACTGGGCCTGTGGATTAGCTCTAGGAAAAGAAAACAGAGATGTGGGAGCAGGGTCAAATTGAAGTTTAAGGATAAATCCAAACTGGCTTCATATGTGCTAAGTTCAATGTGGCTATGCCTTTCTCAGTGGAGAAATCTCTGTCCCTTTTGAGGGTAGAGGAAATCTTTATGATAGGGATCTTTAGTGAGAGTCTCTCACACTGATCCCTTTCCAGTGTAGAGAAATGGAAAAAACCCAGTCTGAGTCCACTGAAATTTTTCACTTATTTAAAAATATTCTAATGTTTAATATTTTTACAGTCTATACCTCAGAATTTGAAATTGAAAAGCATTTTAAATGCAAAGTGAATTGAATTGTTCCTTTCCTTCACAATTTTCAGAAAAATATGCTGAGCAGTAGAAAGAACTCTGACGTCCCAACCCTTTTTCTAAAGTGTTAGTTTGGCTGAATTCACATTTTCTGATTCTCCCCTACAAAAAAAAAATTGTTGAAATACATCTCTTCTAGTTCTGTTAAAGATTCTTTTTCCATTACTCCACTACAGGAGCTAGGAAGATAATTAATGTCTGGAAAATCTTAAGAGCAACGCAACAACTGCCACAATTACTGTCAAAGCATAGCAGTTGTTGGGAAGCGCAGCATTGTACTGGGCTTTCTACATGGCTTTCAGTTCCATGTGAAGGCCTGTTGACACAAAAACTTATGTGTTAAACATAGAACAGTTCTTAGTGTCAGGGAAGTGGTGCAACCTCTGAATCCCACTAAGCCTAAAATAGGTCCTAGATTAGACTAGCACATCCTAAATTAGCCATCCTAACTAGAGGTAGAATTACCATCCAGAAATATTTGACTCTCTCTGCATTGGTTATACAAGAATCACTAGAAAATCAAAATAAAAAAAATAAGCTAACTAAAACATTTACTGGAACAGTGAAATGTTTAAGCTAATTCTATGATTTTAAGTGTTTCTATAATAAAAATATTGGAAATATCAATATTAAAGTAGGTTTTGAAAACATAAATATTTTCAATTAAAAATGTCAAAATGCAGGTTTTTTTATAATCTCTCTGCTATGTTGGCTTCAACTAACTGGCAAATTTGATCTGAATTCAAGTTAGAATCACATAAGAATGTCTCTTTCAGAGTGGAAATTAATTGAAACTTCTTGATAAACTATTGTGTAACTCTGAGGAGTATCTTGCTGGCAAGTCTGAGAAAGTGTGCCTGCATGAGGACATGTGCTGGCTGGGCCTTTTCTGGTAGTGAGTCATAAACCCTCCTCACTGACTGGATGAGAGAAAGGTAAAGTTCCCTTCAATACTACACTTTTAATAAATGTGTAATATTTTTCATTCATTTCTTATAAGGTGTGAGAACAGTAGGCAGCTGGTCTTACATTTACCCATAAATTTTTACATTATTCCAGTCAAAACTACCCAGATTTCTAAAAAACCCACAATAAATAAAAACACGAGAAATGTGATCATCCATGGAAAAAAACAATAACAGCTAATTGAGAGAAATCATCATTGCTTATGGTTTAAATTCGATGTTGAAAAGTTCTAACTAGCAAAAATTTCAACGACACTATAAACCATCTTGTTTCCTCTGAGATAAACAAAAAAGCGAACACTCCATTTACTTTGTTAGTCTGTCTTTTCTTTCTTTCTGGTTTTTTTGGGGGGATGAATTGAAGAAAGCTACCATTAAAGTTTACTCTGAGCACCAAACCATCAGCAGCATTTGAGGCTGTAAGAAGTATACTTTTGATCCCTATCTTGAACTTACATGTAGAAATTATGTCCTGTCCCTGACTGCATTGATTTTTTTTGGTTTTTGAGCTTTCTCTCCTGGGATACAAGCCTTAGTAATCTCAACTCACTGGAGCAGATACATCTTTTTCTTTGGAACTCTGGTCTAGAAGTGGTGGTGTACTTGCAATGGCAACTTTCAACAGTGAGAGTGGGCAGGTGAAATGACCAATGAAAATATTGGGGGTTTTCCACAGAAATCAGTTACAAACAAAAGGGAAGACTCTTCTGGACATTCTAGAAGCAACTGAGAATAGTGTTAGCCAAAGAAGATGGCAGTTCAGGCAAGAAAAAGTTCCTCCTTTTTTTGCTCCACTGGTAAAAAAAATTATGCATACAACTTCGGTGGAAGATGAAAAATTTCATTCACTGTAGTTGCAGAAAGAGGTTGTCATGGCTCTCTGAAGATATAGAAGAGGGAGGAAAGAGAATCTTCCTGTTTTGATTCACTTTCTTTTGCTTTACTCTTTTTCTGCTCCATAGTAGGTCTCCATTCAGTTAAAGACGCGCTATGTAAGGTGCTGTATTCCCTTAATGTGAAAGCCCAATACATACAGCAAGGTGTCATGTAGCAAGATACCACATTTCTGTAACAACAAGGTCCAACAAAATCCTTGCTTAAACAAGCTGTTTTGTTTGTATTCATTTTAATGTGGAAGTAATCTTAGGTCCTAATTACAGTGCCTTATACACGTCATAGAATCATAGAATCGTTTTGGTTGGAAAGGATCTTTAAGATCATCAAGTCCAACCATTAACCTAGCACTGCCAAGTCCACCACTAAACCATGTCCCTAAGCATCACATCTATATGCCTTTTAAATATCTCCAGGGATGGTGACTCAACCACTTCCCTGGGCAGCCTGTTCCAGTGCTTGACAACCCTTTTGGTGAAGAAATTTTTCCTAATACCCAGTCTAAACCTCCTCTGGTGGGAGGTTTATGTTGGATGTTGGATGATTGAATGACATTTTCTTAAGCTGAAAAAATAACAATAAGATGGAATGGAGAATCTAATTCAAATTTCATCACTTCCAGTTAAGACTGCCTAGTAAGTAAGATGCTTCTGTAGATGTAGGGAACTCATGTAGAAGAGTTAGTTTCTTTGGTTCTGAGAACTGAATACGGAGTAGAAGCACTAAGCTATTGGTTACCTTAATCAAGGTGTACATACTTTTTTTAAAAAAATCAAACATTTTGTAAGGCTTTTGTTTTCTGTGTCAATTACGTTTACAGCAATTATTAAAACAAGTATATTTTGAAATTTCATTACTTTACATGAAACAGTACAGAGTTTGGTTTTGTTTTTCCTTTTCAACCTAGACCTACTAGTGTTTGCCACTTTAATGACATTAAACCCCCATTCACAATTATGAAAAACAGCTGCACCCCTATGGGATCAGTTTGAGGTTTTTTTCCACTCTCTTCCTGTGTCAAGCAGAGCGCAAACGGCATGGTGGGAGGCCTTAGTGTATTGGTAAAAAAAATGTAAAAAAAAAATCTCTTTTCTCTATTTTTCAACAAGTAAGAAAGTGAAAGATCCAGAAAACTACTGTTGTTTCTCAGCACCTCTGCAATTCCTTCATCACTATCTTCAGCAATGACTGAAAAATGCAATTAGGCTTCACATCTTTAATGAATGTGAGTCAGATATCCACAGAAACCACAATCATTGTCAAGCCAACCAAGAAAACATCTGTGGTTTGTGTTTATGTATTAAGCAAAGATGAGAAAAAAATATTCTTTTTACTCTGCTTTGGTTTTGATCTTGCCATTTTTATTAAAACTGGCCCATTTCAGGTACAAACGAAGCTGGTTTGAAGTCTGAATGTTATTTTTTTTCTGTTTCAATAAAAGATTATGATTAAATATAAGTATTGTGAGTTATGTCAGTTTTGTTCTGTTTCTGGTTCTATAGAAAGTTATTACGTCCAACAAGACATTACAGAGTAGAGTACGAGTATTTGAAAGATGATTTATTATTAGAAAAATACTTTGTTCACATTCATTTGATTTTTTTTTTTACTCTACTGAAATTTTGATCGAGGTACATTTCTGCAAAATATATGTCAAACTACTTTCAATACTGCTAAATGGCTCTTTAAACTGAAAAAAAAAAAAGAAAGAGTACTCACTGGGAGTTATATTGGAAGCAATTTTTAGTGAATCTGCCCTTTTCACCCCAGGGAATTTTAAAGGGAATTGTCTTCCTAGGGTTATATCCAATATCATTAATTTAATATAAGGTAGGAAAAATGATATCTCCATCCCTTTGCCTATTAAGTGTTATTTCCCTGATTCTGGTATTGTACAAAAAATTGTAATCAATTGACAGCAGAGTTTCACCTAAAATATTAAATTACCACTATTGCCTTTCTACTAATTTACCATTCAGACAGTCATGACGACACACTTTGTTTTCATGTAGGACAGGTAACCTCACTGCAGCCTTCAGAGCTGTACATAGACACATTTCCAGTCTCCTGTTTATGGCCTGGATTCAGCAAAACAAACATATAGTTTAATATCCATAGAATCAATAACATGTTAGTATGTGTTTTCTGTTATGCTTGTGCTTCAGGATTTTGCTGGATCATCTATGGAGTAATGGATATTACTCACAGGCATCTGCTTTCTCTGCAAAATATGAATGATGATTGCTTGCCAAATGCTACGATTATAGTGTAAACAACAACCAACCAACCCCCTTATACATATTAGCTATTTTGCTTTTACCTTTTTTTAATGGTGTTTTGGCAGTCTCAACTTCTTTTTTTCTTACACAACCACTACAATATCTGTCATAATTCTGGTAGACAGTTGGACACTGCAAAATGAGCCTTTAAATTCTTGGAGAGGGAGGGTCTAGTCACTTTATTTATTTATTTATTTATTAATTATTACTACTACTACTACTATTACTGTTACTACTGCAACTCTTACTACTATTATTCTGGAAGGTTTCTTGTATCTATGGAATTAAAAGTTTCCTGTGAGATCCCCAGTGAATTATGTTTCTCAGATTATTCTCTTCTTACGTATGTAGAATTTCCATGCTATTACGTACATTGAAATAAAGGTGTTGTCAAGTCCTATATATCTTTATAACTGGCATATAAATGCATTACGATTGCAACAATTTTCATCACCTGGAAAATGGTTCTTTAATACCCACTCCGGGTATCCTAGTTCCTGGAAGTGCACACTGAACCCACGGGCCATAGTACTGAAAGCAGTCTCAGTGAAAAGACAGACCAGCTTCCCTCAAAATAGTGGACTTTTTTTGATCTAAGAGTTTCAGTGCAGCCCTGCGATCTCCTGCCCTTGTTGAAGAGCTGGCTTCGTTCTGAGATCCTGGCAGAACGGTCAGGGAGGGTGAAGGATGCTGGGAGCTGGGGAGAGACGGATTAGGGCGAGCACCAGCAACTGGTTAGCATCCAAGCAGTGTCCATGCTAGAGAACAAGCAATATTTGGAGGAAGCAGGAGGGAGTCCTGGTCCATAAACACACATACACACAGGGATTTCAGGTTAATGTATCTAGTGCCACAGGTTAGGTAAATGTAACTTCAACAACCTGTCTTAGACAGCTGTCCAGGAAAGAAGTAGAATTGGGAGAGCTTGTGACTGTTAACAGAGCAGAAAAATTACTTCATTTACACACAAATTATGAGTCCTTCCTGCTTTGGATGCTATTTGTCTGCTCTTGAAAAAGGCCTAAAACTTAAGGGATAGATACTAAACATACTATGGAGGAAAACTGTCACAGGGAAAGGGACTAGAAATCACAGCACGTAGATCCTGACTCCACTGATCTTTAGATGCATCAGAAACCATTGCCTCACACCAAGCAAGAAACACTGATTTCAGATCTCCACAGGGCCTGGGAACTTCATCATTGTACAGATATGGTCAACCTTAAGGCTGGGAAAGGAAAAAATAAAGCTTGGAAAACTCTTTCTGAGCTGTCAGCTCCCATATGTATGCCATGACAATGGCCAAGGAGACTGCCTGAGTACATTCATTTTTTCCAAATGTTTAGACTCCTCTCTGCATGTAGCATTCTTGTCAAGTCACATGAGCTGTCACCTGCAGGTACAGACCATGATGAGAAATATTTTCAAAGGCCAGCAGTGAGTTCAAAGAACTTGGACCTAAGCTCAGTAAAAAGCAGTGGAGTCAACTCCTTGTATTAATGTCCTGAAGTACCTGCTAACATGAGAGGAAAGGGCTTATTAATGGAAAATTATGAGCTTGGCAGGGATTTATGGGTTGGCTGCCTTGTAATATGGACCTGCTATGCATTAGACTTCCCCTGGTTCAGATACAGAGCTAATATGAGTCAGATAATACTTCACACTGGAAAAGGTGATAGGTTGCTCCTTCACAGTGCACTCCTTTCAGGTTCAAGTAGCAACCCTGACTGATGGAGTCTTCTAGAAATTTTCAAAGCACTCCCAGAAATTGCTGTATAATGTTTCTTTTTAATCTCTAACCTACAAGTCATCAACTAGAGTAAATGTTTTCTACCTGATAGAGTTACTTCAAACAACAAACTTGAGAAAAATCATGTCCCTGGTTTCCCTCATCGTTCTAAAGGGAAAAAAAAGGAGTTATAGTATGTTTTATATTATTAAAATTTATTTTTAATAAATAAATTAACAGTCTTATATATATGCTGCATTCCCAACACTTCAACCTAAGCTTGTGAGAGATCTGTAATCACAAAGTCAAAGAGATTTTCTGCTTCCTACCCACAGGAAATACAACTCCTCCCAGAAAAACAAACAAAATAGCAACAACAAAAAAGCGAACAAAATGAGGAACAAGACACTTGGGTTTGAAATCGGGTAAAATTTTGATCATCTAACATGTAGCTTGTAAAAAAACCTGAAACTAGTGATGTACCTACAAGTTCTTAGAGATGTTTTCATGTTCTAAGGTCTTATGGGAATCAAAAGCCTCGGGGTATGAAACACTGTAACATTTACTAGAGAAATTAGATCTGCAGATTCAGCAAAAGTGGAAATGTTTCTTAGTTTAATTAAAAAAGATGTGTGCTGGGGAAGAATCCATGTGTGCTTTAGTTCACTGGCTGTGGTAGAACCCTTATCCGAGCTGAATCCATTGGGAATTTCTATAGTAAAATATTACTATCTAACAAATAAATTCCTTCAATTCTGGTTTAGATATTTCTTTGGAAATTGTTTATGTATTCAGGTACTTTAATTTTAATATTACTTTATTCTCAAGCTATTTTGGCTAGACGATGTATAAAAATATTTATTTTTTTTACATTTTTCACTTAACATTCCTTTCTTCAATAAATCCTGATTGATCGTAATGGAAAACTTTCCTTGGAAAGAAAGAAATGTTTTAGTTTTCCAGGTCAAAAGAACTTTTCATTTTGGAATATAAACTTATTGTCTTTCCATCTGATTCTTTTGTCTTCTTTTTTAATTATCCAAGACACGTCTAACAAATTTATACCAAATATTTTTTCAAATGATCATCTTGTACAAAAAAATAAATTTTTGCATTTCAAATCTAATATGAAATGGGAAAATTTTCTGTTGATCTGGACCATTTGTTATTTGCATAAAAAGCTATGCTATCAAAGAGTAAGCAGGCAACTGAACTGATAGGTGCTGATATGTGATACTGATAGCCTTTTCTTTCATTAAATTTCTAATTTCCCATGATTTTAATAGCATATGGAGACTATTCACATTTGCTGCTTGCAGGTTCTTCATTATGACATCGCATTTTTTTCAGCAACTGTATTTATGTATGGTTTTCCTGTCCATTGCTAATTGACTGCTTGGTTTTAGATTGTTTGATGTATAAAAATCACTATATTGAAACCTTCAATTTTATTGAGATTTAGAATAATTGCTCAGTTTATTGCGGGTGGGCAGATTTCTGAGTCCTTTTAAAATTTTGTTTTTAATCAGTTTTCACGGTTCTGCTATATTCACACAGTGTAAAGCTAGGCAGCATCATATAGGAGCTCCTTGATCCCAATATACTCTACTCCGAAATTAAAAAAAGATTTTGCTACTGAATTCACTGGGAACTCAAAGTCCTTCTATTTGCTTAAGGACAAGTAGTATTTTAAATTATTTATGCAAGTGATCTTTGAAAAATCTAACATTAGACATTTCCTTTGCCCTGTAATTTGCTCAGGAAGATGGAACCCTATTTGTAACATATACTGTAATAGTTTAAAGAACTGAAAAAACAATAAAGGTGATATAGTAGTTAGTTGGTGTAGGTTAAGGGTAATTTAATCTGATAAATCCTTGTCAGGCATGTATATATAAACCAAATCCTTTTCCAGATGCTAAATCATAATAAAGGGAACAGCCGGAAGTGATTTCTGATTCTGCAAGAGCTGAAGATGAAAACTTTGCATGAGAGGGGAGAGTTGGAGAAACAGAAGAGCAAATCAGGATAGCTTCCTGAAGTAAAAACTTAATTGAAATTGCATACAAAGGTGAGAAGGTATAGGGTTAGGAGGGCTGGCGTCGGTTCTGTTGTGCAAGGAACTTAAACCAGAAGGTACACAGGTAATCTGGGTTTCTCTTACCAAATTCAAAGCAGATTTTACAGCATTTCTCAGAGGAAATGGTCTCCAGCCCTGCAAAATGTAAGACCGCTGAAACAATACAGGCTTTTTTAAAGTCCTTGAACATCTCATGGGTCTAAGTCAGTGGCTGTAAACAGCAGGGTGCAAGTAGGTGGTAATGGAAATGATTAACCTCTAAATGTCCTAGCTAAGGATGCTAGAGCATTCTGAGCAAGGCAATGGAGAACAGTGTCTTGCATCAATCAACAGAAGCAATTGCATATGATGGGGCAACAAATTTGCTTTAAATAGTTCAGGTGTCATTCCAGCACAGTTATGTATCTGTTTCACTACCATGTCCCTGCTTACCTTTTATTTCACTAGTCTAAACCAGTCAAGCTCTCTAATTTCGCCTTAGAAAATTTCCCTCATAGCCTTTTCCGTACCTATTCTCATTTGAATTATTCTTTACATGATTAGAAGTGCCCACTGTCCTCCAGGCAGGTGTTCTCCAGCTATACAACTTCCCTGTGTCTGCTCCTAAATGTCTTGCTTTCTGTAGTTCAGGCATACCTTTGCTGGCTTACCTCTCAACTCAGAAGGCAATGTGGGTACCTAATAGCAAATAGAAGTCTCATATACTCTCCTTCTGTATGGAAGGGAGCAGAGCTGTCTACTCATTAGTCGTGATGGAAGTATAAAGGCTATACATTGCACGGTTGAAATGAATATCATGACAGACATCACACATGCAGTGAATCACGTGCCATATAACTTATTCAGGTCAGCAGCATGTATAGCTCTAGCCTGAGTTGTATGAGACTCGGTTGTGTGACACTCAGTTAGTTGCTAGGAATTTGCATTTAATTTACTTGACTGATTCACTTATTCTTCAGCAGAAAGGCAAATTGTTACTGTATTTTATAAGCATCATCACCCTAGTATTACAGGAACCAGGACAAAGGAAGGAGTTATCCACATTTCCTGCATAAATACATTTGGAATCAGGTCTCTGAGCATTTGTATCAGCCACTGAGCTGAAGAATAATGTTAAAAGATGAGGCTATAAAGCCTGGGGACAGTCATAGTGGAAAACAACATGAAACAGCTGCTACTTGCAAGCATGCAGCAGGAAAAAGTTGTGGACATTGTGTACGATATGACACTAACAGTGAAAAATCTAGAATGCCAGGATAGGCTTATTCATTGGAGCTGCCATAAAGACTAGAAAAACACAAACCCCAACATATTTTGATCGCTTTCTATATTGCATGCAAAACAAAGGCATTATGAACATCAAGTGATTTGCCATATTGCTGACTGTGCAAGCTTTAATATGCAGTGCCTTTGCAATGGGTGTATAGCAAAGACTCCATTATTTCTCCTCATTTTTCTGTTTGGTATGAAGAATTAGCAGTGAAACAGCACCAGTTTATTGCTACTAATTTGGACTCAAAGTCAATATGACATCTGATGAGGTTTAATGCACTTAGTTACTTAGATGGGAAAAATCCAAGCTACACACTTCTGTAGAACTGGAAACACCAAAGACAGCTCAGTACTCAATGCAAGGAATATTGTTATAAGCATCAAAGAAGAAAGGAATATTATAGTTGAATTTCTAATCAGGATACGTGATAACACAGCCTTGGCTTTCTACATTGGTAATCTAAGATGATTTTTCTTAGCTTAACCTCAGTTCCTTGAATGACTTATTCTTTTCCATTTTGTATATTAATCACACACATTTCTTGTGACAGATCTGTCTCTTAGTACAGATAAATGATCAGGGACCTTCCGCTCTGGTTATTGTGCTTTTCACTGTCAAATCATTATTTCTGGCAATAATTATTTCAGTTCACTAGTATAAAAGAGGTATTTCTTTAAAACTATGATGCATTATATGCTCACAGCATGATCATTAGAAATAGACACTAGCCTGTATTGTGCCATGTGTTATGAACAGAACTGCGTGAAAATGAAATTTACCCCCTTTCCCATGTATTTGAATTACAATTGAAACTATCTCTTCTGATGGAAAGCCGTCTGTCTTCCAGCATCCTATTTGTAAGCTGTGAGACTTGTTTCAGTTCCACTCAATTTCAGACATTGCTTAAATTAGGACCAGTGTTACCCAAGGCACCTTTTCTGTCAGAGGAAGGTATAGGAACTTCCAAGATGTAATTCAACCCACTTAAGAACTGAATCATATTCTAGAGGTATAGACAGCCCAGGACAGCAATGCATCTGACTTAGACTGCTCAGTTAGATGCCTCAAGTTAAATGAATCGGATAGAGGCTAGAGTGTGCAAACCGATCATGAAAACAAAGCTTGGGAAGTGAGAGGCAAAGAAAAAAAACCAAGCATGACTGACTATAGTGCTCTGAGTTATATGCTGGGGCAGAAAACAGGGAAATGAAAAAGAGAATTACACAAGTCTGAAGATATTCACACTTGAACATGAACAATGGCACCTGGAAAGGAGTCCATGTGTGTTGTACATGTACGTTTACATCTGTGCACTTTCTTTCATGAGACAAAGATCAGCTTAGTGGAGAAAAAAGTGACAAATATGACTCCAAAAGTGCTTGAAGGAAAGATAAGATGATCAGAATGAGGCAAGGTAACAGTAGGACTGACTGACTGTCCATCACCACAATGTACATCTGCATGTAAGGAAAATTCTAAAATATTTTTAAAGGGAAAAAGATTACTTTAGTCACCAAAGAGAAGAGAAAATTACTAAAGTGAGGAGTTAAAACTAGATGTTCTTCATAAAGGTAAATGTCTTCTTTTTTGAAATGTTAACAACATATAGAGTATCCTATGTAATACAAGAACAGCTTGTCCCTTTACCTGATAGTACTTTGAAATTCCTAGTGTAAAATCCAATTGAGATCCCCCACTGAGGATAATGAGAGTAGTATACCAACAGTAGAATCATAATTTGCTCATAATTGCACAAAAGATGTAGAATAATTCTATACAACCCTCCCAGCAACAACAAATAATCCTAAAATATACAGGTCCCTGTAGAGGTTTGGTTAAGTGAGAAGGGGCACGATCTTGTGCCACTGAGCAGTCTGAGCAACCCAGGCTTTGAGCAAGGGTTAAGCCCAGAGCTAGCGACCTTGGACTCCCCTTGCACGGTGCAGAACAAAGAACCCCGTGGTGCCTGCTTCGCGGGAAGCAAAACTACATCTGGGAGGGGGGGGGGGCGGTCACGGCTCTGAATATGTAAACCTATGGACCAATCACAAGTGCGATCGGGGCGCGTGATTAACATATGCATAGTCTATATAACCACTGCTTTCTTTGTTAATAAACGAGAAGCTTCCATACTCACATTGAGATCAAGTAGCTTACTCCGGACCATTCCCCAGCACCCGCGAGCGCGCCTGCCCCGGTTTTCCCCTTACTACAGGTCCCAATCTGGATAGTGTAAAAGGCCACTCAGACAAAACACATTTACGCTTTTAAAAGTGGTTGTGCCAGTATATTGCTGCAAACAAGGATGAAAACTTAGAACTGTCAGTCGGCGGCAGCAGCGGCGGCAGCAGCGACAGCGACTGAGGTGAGTGCGGGCGAGGGTGAGATCGGGCTGTACCGGGCGGGTTCCGTACTCAGGGTCCCCCCGAGCAGCAGCCCCGAGTCCCTTCTGGACCCGGAAGTTCACTGCAACGAATCAGGAGAGGAGGGGGTGCAGCCGGAGGCACCGCGGGAGACTTGAAGGGCCGCTGGGGAGTGCGACGAACAGGGGCGTGGCAGTTTGCGCAGCAGTTTGCACAGGCAGGGCGAGCAGAGTAGGCGTGCAGGCAGGTATGGTTTCCACTCGGCGGGGCCCTAAGTCCTCTGCGGGTGCCAGAAAGGACATGGCAACGCAAACGGACCTGCCGTGGAAGCATGCGGAGGTGCAGGTGGCAGGCTGCAGGGAGTGCCAGAGCCTGGCCCTGGCACTTGAGGGTAAGGGAGACCTCGCCTGTGTGAGGTGCGAACAGGTTGACGACCTGATCTCCTTGGTGGCACGACTCAAGGAGGAGGTGGAAAGGTTAAGGAGCACAAGAGCATCCCAGGAAGAGGTTGGCGGGTCGTGCTGTTCCCTGCCTGTCCTGGAGAAAATGGGCAGGCCTAATGCTCCCCGGGTAGTGGAGGATCCTCTTCCTCCTCCACAAGGAGCAGGAGGAGACCTAGGGGATGGGGGGGAATGGAGGTAGGTCTCTGCTCGGGGTGGCAGGCGAATCCCATCACGACCTTCCTCCCCTCCCTGCGTCCCCCTGAAAAATAGGTATGAGGTGCTGGAGCCTGAGCATCTTCCTGAGCGTCAGGAAGACACGAATCTAGGTGAAAGACCTTCTAAGGGGCTACGTAAACAGAAGCAACCAAGTAAGAGGGTTGCAACCAGCTCCAAAGAGGAGAAAAGAAAAGTAATTGTTATAGGCGACTCCCTGCTAAGGGGAACGGAGGGCCCCGTATGCAGGCCAGACCCGACTCACAGGGAAGTCTGCTGCCTCCCTGGGGCTCGGGTAAGGGATGTTGCCAGGAGGATTCCTGAACTGGTGAGGCCCTCTGACTACTACCCACTATTAGTATTCCAGGTGGGTAGGGATGAGATTGAAGAGAGAAGTGCCAGGGCAATCAAAAGGGACTTCAGGACCCTGGGGCATTTGGTAAAGGGGGTAGGTGCACAGGTTATATTCTCTTCAATTCCTTTGGTGTTAGGCGAAAATAGGGAAAAGACTATGAAAGTACAACAGATTAATATGTGGCTAAGAGACTGGTGCCGTAGGTGGGATTTTGGGTTCGTTGACCACGGGGCGGCTTTCATGGCACCGGGCCTGCTTATGCTGGATGGGGAACAGCTGAATCAGAAGGGGAAAAGGGTTATGGCCCAGAAATTGGCAGGGCTGGTTAAGAGGTCTTTAAACTAGGTTCGATGGGGGAGGGGGATAAGACCAGGGCAGCCACAAATGAACCTAGGGGTGACAGGAGTGTGTCGGGGGCAAGGCCGCTAGCCCAGCTGAAGTGCGTTTACACCGATGCACGCAGTATGAGCAACAAACAGGAAGAGCTAGAAGCCACTGTACAGCAGGAAGGTTATGATGTGGTTGCCATCACAGAAACGTGGTGGGATGACTCTCATGACTGCAGTGCTGCTATTGATGGCTATAAGCTCTTTAAGAAGGACAGGCTAAGCAGGAGAGGGGGTGGGGTAGCGCTATATGTTAGGGAGTGCTTGGACTATGTTGAAATTGAGGAAGATGGTGAGGATGACAAGGTTGAATGTCTATGGGTAAAGATCAGGGGGAAGGTCGGCAGGGCGGACATTACGGTGGGAGTCTGTTATAGACCACCCAACCAGGATGAGCAGGCGGACGAGGCATTTTAAAAGCAGCTGTCAGAAGCCGCCCGGTTGCCAGCCCTTGTACTCGTGGGTGACTTCATCTTGCCAGATGTCTGCTGAAAATACAACATGGCAGAGAGGAAGCAATCTAGGAGGTTCCTCGAATGTGTGGAGGACCACTTCCTCATGCAAGTGGTAAATGAGCCCACTAGAGGAGGGGCCCTGCTTGACCTGTTGTTTGTGAACAGAGAAGGACTAGTGGGAGATGTGAGGGTCGGTGGCCGTCTTGGGAATAGCGACCACGAAATGTTAGAGTTTTCGATAGTGGGGCAAGTAAGGAGGGGTGAGAGCAGAACTTCTGCCTTAGATTTCCTGCGGGCAGACTTTAGTGTGTTTAAGAGGTTGGTCGACAGAATCCCTTGGGAATCGGTCCTGAAGGGCAAAGGAGTCCAGGAAAGCTGGACATGCTTCAAAAGGGAATTGCTACATATTCAGGAGCAGGCTGTCCCGGTGTGTAGGAAGACAAGACGTCGGGGAAAAAGACCAGCCTGGTTAAACAGAGAACTTAGGCTAGAACTGAAGGAAAAAAAGAGAGCCTACTTGCTCTGGAAGAAGGGTCGAGTAACTTGGGAGATCTATAGGGATGTTGCCAGGTCGTGTAGGGAGATTAGAAGGGCCAAAGATCAATTAAAGCTTGATTTTGCTGCTACAGTCAAAGATAACAAAAAAAGTTTCTACAAATAGATTAACAGCAAAAGGAGGGTCAAGGAGAGCCTCCACGACTTGCTGAATGAGGAGGGTAGTGTAGTGTCAGGGGATGAGGAAAAGGCAGAGGTGCTCAATGCCTTCTTTGCCTTGGTCTTTAATGTCAGGACCGGTTGTCCTCAGAAGACTCAGTCCCCAGAGCCTGAAGTTAGGGATGGGGGGCTGCGTGAAGCCCCCGTAATCGAAGAGGAGACGGTTAGTGACCTGCTGTGCCAATTGGACACCCACAAGGCTATGGGCCCGGATGAGATTCACCCCAGAGTAATGAAGGAGCTGTCAAATGAACTTGCCAAACCACTCTCGATTATCTACCGGCAGTCCTGGTTAACTGGAGAAGTTCCAGCTGACTGGAAATTAGCAAATGTAACGCCCATCTACAAGAAGGGTCGGAAGGATGATCCAAGGAACTATAGGCCTGTCAACCTGACCTTGGTGCCAGGCAAGCTGATGGAACAGATCATCCTGAGTGCCATTACATGGCACATGCAGGACAATTGGGGCATCGGGGCCAGCCAACATGGATTCATGAAAGGCAGGTCCTGCTTGACCAACCTGATCTCCTTCCATGACAAAGTGACCCGCTTAGTAGATGAAGGCAGGACTGTGGATGTAGTCTATCTAGACTTCAGTAAGGCATTTGACACTGTCTCCCACAGCATCCTCCTAGACAAACTGGCTGCCTCGGACTTGGATGGGTGGACTCTTCAATGAGTTAAAAACTGGCTGGATGGATGAGCCCAGAGAGTGGTGGTGAATGGGGCAAAGTCCAACTGGCAGCTGGTCACTAGCAGTGTTCCCCAGGGCTCAGTTCTGTGGCCAGTGCTGTTCAATATCTTTATAGATGATGTAGACGTAGGGATTGAGTGCACCCTCAGCAAATTTGCAGATGACACCAAGCTGGGTGGCAGTGTCGATCTGCTGGAGGGTAGGAAGGCCCTACAGAGGGATCTGGACAGGTTAGATAGATGGGCCGAGACCAACGGCATGAGGTTCAACAAGAACAAGTGCCGGGTCTTACACCTGGGCCACAACAACTCCATGCAGTGCTACAGGCTGGGGGAAGAGTGGTTAGAAAGCGGCCCGGCGGAAAGAGACCTAGGGGTGCTGATCAACAGCTGGCTAAACATGAGCCAGCAGTGTGCCCAGGTGGCCAAGAAGGCTAATGGCATCCTGGCCTCTATTAGGAATAGTGTAGCCAGCCGGTCGAGGGAAGTGATCGTCCCTCTGTACTCGGCACTGGTGAGGCCGCACCTTGAGTACTATGTCCAGTTCTGGGCCCCGCACTTCAAGAAAGATGTTGAGGTGTTGGAGCGAGTCCAGAGGAGGGCGACCAAGCTGGTGAAGGGTCTGGAGGGTCTGACCTACGAGGAACGGCTGAGGGAGCTGGGGTTGTTTAGCCTGGAGAAGAGGAGGCTCAGAGGTGACCTTATTGCAGTCTACAACTACCTGAAGGGAGGTTGTAGCGGAGTGGGAGTTGGCCTCTTCTCCCAGGCAACTAGTGATAGGACAAGAGGACACAGCCTCAAGCTTTGCCAGGGGAGGTTCAGATTGGACATTAGGAAGAATTTCTTTTCAGAAAGGGTCATTAGACATTGGAATGGGCTTGCCCAGGGAGGTGGTGGAGTCACCATCTCTGGAAGTGTTTAAGAGAAGACTGGACATGGCACTTAGTGCCATGGTCTATTTGACAGGGTGGTGTCAGGGCAACGGTTGGACTCGATGATCCCAGATGTCTCTTCCAACCTGATTGATTCTGTGATTCTGTGATTCACTGAACTTTAATTGACCTCCAGCCAGGTTCACACTCAAAGAACTTCAAGGAATTAGAAAAGAGTTGTCCACTCATGTGAATTGCCAGAATTCTCAATTACACCAGCTAAAGGCAAAAAAACAACCCAAAATACAAGTACTAGCCAATTCCTCGCTAACAGGGATTTGGTAGGAGGCTACTCTAAGGACTGGTATTTCAAAACCTTCGGTCTTTTAGACCTCCCCTGAAACAGCTGCATCCTGCTGAGGAGAAGTTACTTGATTAACAAAACCCTTGCTTCAATCCAGGTTAACAGTCTGTATGTGCCTATGACACCCTCACTGGAGTGTCTCTTTAGGTCTACATCCTTTCAGGAGGGAATCTAGTGTTATTAGTTAACATTTCTACCTGAAGCCAAATCTCTTTATTTAAAAGCCTCAGTAGGTTTCTCTATTTCTTTCATTCCTGCTCTCACCTCTTGATCTTCCTCTGGCTGTCAACATGTTTTGGCCGAGAATCCACCCCCCTCCTTTTTTTTTTCCTCATGTCTTCTCTAGTTCTCTCTCCATTTGTTACTTTAGTCATTTTGAAAATAACCTATCAACACTTTTATCCCTCCTCTGTGAACTACTTTTCCACCTTCGTTTGTTCCCACAGCAGCAACAATAACAAAATGAAAATAATGATTTGTAAAAATACACAGAATGCTGTCAAAGGAACAGTAAAATTGAGACAAATAGGTAACTTTGGCCTGTTTTTGATAAATGAATCCCAGATTCATTTTGCCTCTGACAAGCACAGACTTGTGATTTCCTCTACCTGCCAAGGCTGACCATTAGAATGAATTTTAAAAAACTATAGGAAATAAGTCATTAGAGTACACAATAGAGATTAGACAAGTTACATTTCAACTCTGACCTTCACTTCTACGTGCAAATCACAGTGCTGAGAACATAAACGCTGGTGAAAATGAGGCAGAGTTAGTGAAATTAATTATACAGTGGATTACTCCTCCTACAGACATAGAGACCTAAAGAATCAATGAAACTTTTGTCATTACTTTTAAAAGGCTTGTAGATTTTAACTGGGACATTGTAAGACGTATAAGAAAGCATTTATACCCTCCACTTGATATTTGTCTAAGCACCGAACCTAGGTACATTTCAGTTTATCCAAAGTTTGGGCTACAAATTTCCCTTTTAATTTCCTCCAGAATTTCATTTACAGTTGAAGGGAGAGGAAGACACTAGAAGGCAATTGGAGGGCCAGGGTTTCACACTTTGTTATTACATGGTACGAATAGTCTTGCTCTCAGTTTCTGTTTCAAAAGTTTTCTATTATCATGCCTGTAACTCTCAAATAGTTCAAGTTTGAGGGTAGAAGAACCTGGAGGACTACAAGCCTCTATTGGGTGTTGCATTAAAATGGCTGTGCTCTAAATGACTTGGTCTGGATAGTATTTCCATGCAAATCTGAAATCTGTGTCATCTATTCTGAGACTCAACAGTATCTTAACTAGGTTTTTGCTGCACAAAAAACATCTTTGAAACACCTGTCATGCCTCATTCTCATGGCATGGCATGCACTATATGGGTTTGAAGTTTTGAGCAATACTGGTTTATTATTGGTGGGAATGCCAAATAATATAGACCAATTACATATTCAAAAAAAAAATGATTGATGATCTAATAGCAGTGAGATTATAATCAGAAAATAGGTAGACTGATAGAATGCTAAAACTAGTATCTCATGGAGGAAGGTGATCGAAAGTTACAAACTCCCTTGGAAAATGAAGACAGTCGTGTATTAGAGTGACAAATGTTGGTCAAAAACCAGTTCAGGATCACTGTGTCATAAAATTTGATTTGTGTGATCCTATATAAATCTCATTCAAATCCAATTCATTAACAGTCATTATTTTTGAAACAGTTATAAATTAAAATTTTATTCAAAAGTATAGCAATAAAAACATTTTTGAACAATACATGAACAAGGGATAATGTGAAGTGATAAAAAAATAGGTACAACTGTTAGAATAACATGACTAAGAAACATGGAAACACATTTTTTCTGGGAATAATTTCCCTAATTTCCATTTCATACAAATCTCGTGATCACACGTAAATGTTAGTTCTTGTGATAAATACAGTTAGTACATCTAAATCCCTATGCCTTTAAAAACAACTTGTCAAGGTGACTTAGGTATAGCAAAATAGAAGACATACATTAGAGAGTGACACCATACTTGAAATAACTTTGAGTTGCTCAGTTTGTCTTCACCAAAATGGACACAGTAGCACAGCTCAGGATGCTTGATAAAGGCATTATGTAAGATATCACTGTTTTTATGCTAA
This sequence comes from Nyctibius grandis, assembly GCF_013368605.1. NCBI lineage: Eukaryota > Metazoa > Chordata > Aves > Nyctibiiformes > Nyctibiidae > Nyctibius > Nyctibius grandis. The sequence continues at coordinate 89,244,469 of NC_090660.1, forward strand.
GCTATTTACAACAGAAAGCTGTATTCATAAAAATTACCTAATCATCAACTAATTTAGATAAGACTATTGTTTTATTGTTCACTACATGTATCTGACTTTTTGTCAAGGGTGAAGCATTCTATATTATATAGAAAAGTGTGTTATACCAAAGATGATATCAAATGTTTCATAATTCTCTCAAATTGACATTTTATCACTTATATGTCGTGTATTGGAGCTGTCACCTATACTATCTGTTAAGCTGACACATCTTGCTGAATTTTTCTTTAAATTCTTAAATGACAAATAACCAGGAGATATCTGACCTCAAAACTATCTTTAGTTCAAAACTAAATAATTCCAGTTGTTTGTAGAGTACTGAACAAGTACAACATTTGTGTAAAAGCAGGAGAACTTTCTGCTGCCAAGGTGACTTGCAATCTTCTAATAACCCTGAGAAAATGGAAGTTAGCTGTACATGACAGTTCTATTCCACACTGTAGTTCCATGATCCATCACATTTCTTATCAAGCATGTAAAATATAAATTGTTTTACATGAAAATATTTGGAAATCTGACTGTATGAGTTCAATCCATATTTAGCCAAAAAAATTAATTTAAAAATTACAAGAGGCTAACACCTTCCATTGATTTACATTGATAACTCATATAATAAACCTGTTACTGTAAGGTTGCTGTGATCTAGTCCTTGTTCTTTGCCTTGGTCTTTTTAATATATATGAGGTGACTGAAAATGTGTTGTTACCATATGGTAAAATGTAGCTCAAAGAGCCCCAGAAATCTCTAACTGCATAGATTTGTTATCATAGTACATTGCAGTCCTCTGAGGAGATAAGCGTTTGGGTCCCAAGGGCAACGTTTCTCTACTGTGTGAAGATGCCTACTCTTTTTCTGGTTCCAGAGTTTGCTTTTTGCTCATAACTCTGCTCTGAACAGTATTGTACATTGCAGACATGTCCTGATAGTCAGCAGAACATATGATGATTGCATGGGGCCTTGAATAATGTATGTCCTTAGAAACTCACAGGCACAGCTTTAACCTTCACTACACGTCCTGGCAACCCTTAGGTAATCCATGGTATTCTGTAATCAGCAGGCAGCAGACATATACTTCTTCACTGAAATATTGCAATTGCCATATAATCCTCTATGGTACATACATGTCTATTTTGGAATTTGCTTTTTTCTTCTCTGAATTATGTTTTTCATCTACTTTTGTACAAAGAACATATGCCCAATCTGAACATACAGAAGGTCATAAGAAGGCAAGAGGAGTTGTAGTGACACAGACCCCCAAGTCCATCTAACTACACTATCTACGACAAGATATGCAGATAAATATGGAAGATTAAAAGAGCACAGTGAGCATACACAATACTTCACCAAATACTTTTCCAGAGCTTTACGTGTAGTCACCCTCCTCTGGATTTCTTTTCTGTGAACTTGCTTAGTCTCCCCACAAAGCCATATACACTTCCAAAGCCACGTATTTCCCAGTTGAAGGGGTTGTTCTTATTTACTGAACAAAACTTAACCTGTAGGGCTTTTTTACACTGTGGTCTGTTCTTATATTCTACATCTATGATTCCACTAACCTCAGCATAGCTCCACTGGATAATCTTATGGTGACAGTTCACAGGATCTAAAATATAATTTTGAGGCCTAAGCCATGACCTTTCACACAGTTCTGTGATAGCACTATTTTTATGTGGATCACAATTAATTGAAAGACAGAAAATAACTGTTAATATGAGTTTGAAAACTCAATATTTAGAATATTTTACAGAAGTGTCACAAAGCAATATGAATTTTCTGTTTTGGCTTTACTTACTGTGAGAGACTGAAATGTAAAGGCATTGTCTCAAAGCTTGCTTGTGTGCGCTAGTTTGACAAACAAGACGGTGGCACTGCGGAACTAACAAGCTTGTTGATGCAGCACACCACTCTCCTGCTTATCAGCTGCCGATCATCATCCTGGCTGAGCAAGCAGCCCACCAAGAACTTCCTGTTTACGGTAGACGACCACACGAAGGCTGAGTGATAAGCGAGACCTAAAGCGTGTGAACTGCACAAGGGATGTATGCGCAGGTGCAAAACTGTAACCACACCGTTGCCAAGACACCATTGTCAAGATGACGGAACCCACATGTTTACCTACATGGAATAAAGGAAGACCACCCCTGAGACATGGTGTCGACACACCACCGGAAGACCGGAGACGAACAGAGGACCTGTGGGACTCCACTGGATCCTGAGTGGTGACTATCCTTGCTGATCTCTCTTCAATCCTAGCATGTTTTTCCTCCTGTCTCTTGGTTTCCTTTTCGTATCTTTCTCCCTCTTTCGCAGAGTATCATTATCCAATTAAACATAGCCAAATGTAAATCAATACCGTGCCTCATTTGTACTTTACCTTCGTTTCAAGGATCGAAACGAACTCTTCCCAGGGAACTCCCGCTCTCTAGTGTGCTGAGAAGGGGAGGGAAAAAACTGCCTTGACACAGATTGAGGGGAGGAGGAATTTTCAGTGAGGTCCTGGCCCTTATGGGCAGGGCTGACCAGCGGAATTTTTAGTGGGGTCCTGATCCGTATGGGTAGGGCTGACCAAGGAGGGCTGTGATCTGATTAATCGTGGCGTACATCCCCCCCACCCCCCCCTCCCCTGCCCCGAGGGCATCACATAGTTTCTTGACACTTACTCTCTGTTTTTTGGGTATTTTTCATGTTTTACAGAAATAATTATTTTAATATTTCTCTTTTAAACAGTAATCTGTATATAGTTTCACTAGAGTTTATAATGGCAAAAAAAAATTAGAGCAAAGGGGAATTTTTTAAAGAAGGTCACACACAGAATGGAAGAAATATACTGGAATCCCTTTCTGGCATTAGAGGTTCCTTTGGGATCTCAGACAAGTCACACAGAACCTGTTATGTTCGCTCAGCTTGTCGTGGTTTCTCACATTTCTGTTTAACCATTTATAATAGGAGACAATGAGTTATATCCTTACTTGGGCTGGAAAGCAAAGGGATTAGGGGATATGTGCACACATGCACCTAACCTAGACTTGAAAGATTTACAGTTTTTAAATGTACATTTATACATAAATATATTTCAGAAAAATGTGTTGGATATAACACTGGTGCCTCATCCATCAGATATTTACTTGTAGGAATTAACCTTCCTTGGAAAGGGCATCAAATAAAAGATTAGAATAAACAAAATTTGAAAAGTGAACAGGAGAGACAAATATTTGGAATAAGAGGTACAAGGGGAGAGGCTTCCTGCATTTCAGAAGGAAAGATAGTCAGCTGCTCTGTTATCTGACAAACATAGATTTGTTAAGCTGACAACCTGACTTGAGAACTTAATATGTAGGTGAGCAACAGACTCATATTCCCTTTATAAAAGCTGTCTTGTTTAACTATAACTATTTTTTGCTGCCTATGTCCTTTAAAGAGTTCAAATGTCCCTTTCAGAAATGATTCAGGTATCTATAAAAGGGCCATAGGTGACAAGTTAAAGTGTTGTCACTTTCAGGCCCAGGCTTGAAGTTGGAGAGTCCAAGGCCAGGATCATTCAACACGTTCACTGGAAGGATCACCCAGGTGAGAGCTGGAACTTAAAAAAAAATGTTTTTGTATAGACATGAGCAGACTATATGTAGATTTAAACCAATATTAATAAGGACTTTAACAGTAGGCTGTTAAGCATAAGATAAAGTGCTGTGTTTCATGCCAAATACATCACCATTTATTAATACACATTCCTGGCACAGGTAGAAAAGGTCAGCACCAAAATCATTATTTCTCTAATATCTATTTGGTACACACGTTTCTGTTTGACAGTGATATGCTTTGTGGATACTTAGCGATGTAACCAACTGCTACTGTGGAATTAATTTAGAAGTATAGCAAAAAAACCCAAAGTAATATTACAACACAGGTCTGGAAGGTGTTTGTATAGCACACAGGGTTAAACACTAAAACTCTTCCTCAGTTTCTGCTCAGGTCAGGGGACTGGTGTTAACAGTTCTGGGCCCTGCACTTCAAGAAAGATGTTGAGGTGTTGGAGCGAGTCCAGAGGAGGGCGACCAAGCTGGTGAAGGGTCTGGAGGGTCTGACCTATGAGGAACAGCTGAGGGAGCTGGGGTTGTTTAGCCTAGAGAAGAGGAGGCTCAGAGGTGACCTTATTGCAGTCTACAACTACCTGAAGGGAGGTTGTAGTGAAGTGGGAGTCGGCCTCTTCTCCCAGGCAACTAGCGATAGGACAAGAGGACACAGCCTCAAGCTTCGCCAGGGGAGGTTCAGGTTGGACATTAGGAAGAATTTCTTTACAGAAAGGGTTATTAGACATTGGAATGGGCTGCCCAGGGAGGTGGTGGAGTCACCATCTCTGGATGTGTTTAAGAAAAGACTGGACATGGCACTTAGTGCCATGGTCTATTTGACAGGGTGGTGTCAGGGCAATGGTTGGACTTGATGATCCCAGAGATCTCTTCCAACCTGATTGATTCCGTGATTCTGTAAAAGAAGAGAGACTTATGCTTATTATTTAGGAATTACATCATGTAGTGACACTGACTGTTCAAACACTTGGAATGTAAAGATTATAGGAATCAGATTCACAGCAGCCCACGCTATGATCAGGGAGCTGCTTAAACCAGGCTGTCCGAAGTGCCAATGAAAACATCTCCGGCCATATAACTTGCCTCCAATTAGGTGGGTAACTTAGGTGAGCTCCGAAACCTGGAGTGTGTCCCCATGTGCCAGCTAATTCAATGAACATTGTTGTCACATGCAATGGAATAAACAGGGCTGTCCTCTTCAGTGTGAGCTGCAGAATGAATACATAGATTTGGAGCAAATCAATAATTTGAATGGGGACCTTCTATTTCGCAAGAATCTTCCCTAAACACTGGGTTATCAGTTACTTACATACCATGTTGTTCTCCTGGAAGGCTGTTCTCAAAATACTTCCTAGCTCAGGCCCTGCTGTCGTGATATTTAGGGGAATAATTAGTTTCAAAACACAATCAACACTTAGTTTTACAAGTAAGTTACATAGTAGATGTATGCAGCTCCTGGCAGTTACGCTTCCAGTGACATCACTATGAGGTGATTGGCAGAAACCACGCCTCAGTTTATTTACTCTGGGGCGTGTAAGTGCTGTCCCATCTAGAAAGGAGAAAAAGCTTTCTGATTATGTGAATTTTGAACAATGGTACTCGTTAGTGAAGCACATAAAGATGTGTCTACATTTTGTGGTGAAACCTACTGTGAGCCGTGCCCAACCTGCCAGGGACAGTAGCTGGTGAATCCATACAGTGCAGTGCAGAACCAAGGAGACAAGTCATCTTGGGTGTGTAAGCCAGATAGCTATATTCGTGTGGTGCTGTTATTCAGTTAATAATGCACTGTCCTCTTTTCATTACTTCCAGACTTATTTGACATTGCTGTCTTTAGACCATGCTCCCAGACTTATTTTGTGGGGAGCTTGTTAAAATGTATCTGCATGTCTGGTATAGATTCTGCCCTGTGTAATTTTATAGATCCAATTCTTCGCCTTATATATTATTTAAATACATGACTTACTTTACAACCCTTTTAAGAACTCCATATTACTTACAGAAATGAGGACTATACTCCCAGTGCCTTTCCTAGTTATAACTCAATAAATAGCACCAATTAGCATACTCCAGTAGTATCCATGAGTGTTTTACCAAAAGAACAGGATGGTATTCTCTGTGTCTCAGACCAAAACAAGGTAGAGCTATCTGAAAGGAACATTTGTTATATATTGCAATGCAGAGTAAACCATTGTGTTTTGCAGGGCTCTTTATATGAGTTACTTTTGAATACAGAAACCAACCAAATGTCTTTCAGAATGTTGCACTTTCTTTTCACTTGTTTTCTGTACTTACAGAAATAGTTTAAAAACATAAAAGTGTTTCTAAAATTTCAAGGTCACAAATATTCTTTTTGTTTGGAAGCATAGTCCAATATGAGACTCCTGGAGTTTACCAGTCCTCCAGGGGGCTTTCGAGAGAATCCCTTTTGAATGGTATTTCTAATGTTGGAAACATCTTGTCTTGATCTCATTAACAGTGTAAAATTAGAAACCTGTCGTCAAAATGGTACTCAGAGATGCTATGAAAATTCTCAAGGTTTAATCAGTGTTTCTAAATCAACACATATATGCCATAGGTGAAAACCAGATTAAAAGATGAGACTGATACATGAGCAAGAGAATGTGAACCAGAATTTCTAATTTTGCTTTTCAATCTTCAATATGTAGAATGAAACTTTTGTCAAAATTTGATGTTTGAAAAGGAGAGAGATACTGTCACAACTTTGTTCCCTCAGTGTGCTTTTATGTCTATACCTATCCAACCTTGCTCATAAAATTTCATTTGGCAGGTAGCCTAGAAAAAATAGTGTTTTCAGGTTTAGATGTTTAAAATTGTATTATACATTTTTCCATTTAAACATTATTGTCAAAGTGCATCTTTGCTAATAAATTGAAAACTCCTGTTTTCATTATATGGTATCTTCTCAGTAGAAAGTATTAACATATTATTGTCCCAGAATTCATTTACAGCTATAAGCAGAAACAAAATGATGTGTTGATAACAGATTAAGCATATAATGCACAAGCCCTAAGGCTTTTAGTCTCAGGAGACGTTACATCTACATGGCAGTACCAGGATATAATATAAATAAAGGAAGAGATACAGTCTGCTAGTCAGGCCTGCTGGATTGGATTTAAGGCATATTAAATACTTCTGGAGTAAGCAAATGAATATTGCCAATGGACTGAAAGAGATGCAGGAGGTATTCTAGGATTTGATTTGATACCATTTAAGCTACTCATTCAAACAACCGGTAATAAGATTGTATTTTCAAAGAAGGCTCAAGGGTATTTGAACCTTTTCATGTTTTGTTTTGTTTTATTTTTTGTTTGTTTTTAATTTTTATTTATTTAGTATTAAAGACAATTCTAATGGAATTCACAGAGAAACCCATACGGGACAAAAATAAAATGCCATATATTTAAAATGTGAGTTCATAGAGGAAGAGTGAAAAAGAACACCTTGTGAATTCTGTATATACATGCTGCATTTGGGGAGGCAGCCCCATTTTTTATGCTAAAAATAATGAGTCAGTGTAACAGAAAGGGGGAAAGGCAACTCAGAAAGCAAGATAAAAACCTTTGTTATAAAGAATAGATTAAAAAGGTGGCCAACAGGCCAAGCAGGAGGACTCAATTTAGGTGGAAAGGATGATGACAATTTTAACAGGAACATTATGGAGGCACGGAATATGGAATTTCCTGAAAAGCATTGAAATTTGCAAAGTTTTGGACAGTTCTGTCCCAAACCCTGAACCTTTTGAGAGATGTCCATCCTCAATTTACAGCAGTCAGTGTATTAAACAAAGGCTACAATAAATTAGAAAGCACTCAGACTAAAAACTTATCTGTATGGTTTAATTGATAAAGCTACATCAAGTTGCTTTATTTCATGCTCTTCTGAAATTGGTAGGCATTGGATGACTTCTTTACATTTGAATTGTGCTGATTAGCAGTTTTACATTAATAACTCTCTATGATAGTGACTGCCTTATCTTGCCCTTTAATTTTGAAATTAATGAAGTAATCATTTATCCTGGTCTCTTTCTGTGTTCTGCCCAATTACTTTAGTGGTGAATGGTACCTTGGATTTTTGCTGGTCCATTAGTCCTGTATCGTGTTCTTTCTGGACTTCTTTGTTCAACTGAGGGATAATTAAATAGTGCCTTTTAGAATCTTTGTAACCTTGGCACATAAATTTCCTTTGCAAACAGTTTAACCTAATAGATAAAAGTCACTTAAACATCGGTACTTATTTTTGTTTGCTTCTGATTAAGGTACCTAACTCCAAACCATGTCAAATAACAATTTAACTTGCATTATTATTTTGATTTTACACATAGATCCACTTCTTCACTCTTACCCTTCCAGGAAGCTATCTCTACATTGAAGATGCATGAAAAAGAACTGTTACTTTTTGACTCCATAATGTGGCAGACTTTGGACTGCCTACAGAAAACTAGTAGGAATTTTGCAGCATTGAACTGAAAGTGAATGAAGCAAATTTAACCCTGGCTAGTCCACCATTCAAGATTTGAAACTTACAGATGCAGAGCAGTCTGCTGTGGACTTGATGAAATAGGGCTGCAGTGAGTTGTTTACAAAAGATTTTCACTATTAGGAGCCAGCCTTTTTCTGCTTGCTTGGGCAGTCTCACAAGCGTTTTGTTTACCCTTTATGGTCTGAATGAAAAGCAAATTTTAAAGCTTGATGGCATTTATTCAGAGTATGTTCTATACTGGGAAATGTGGCTGTTTTATCTAGGAATGCTGAGAAGGTCTGTGAAGAAGAGAGATTTGTTGCAGAAAGAAGAAAAGATTTGCTTTTTGTAACATTTTCTCATTTCTTGAAGATTTTTCTCCATTTTGATTTAATTCTTCATAGGTTCGTAAGCATACAGAGCTGTTAGAGAGAGAGAAATGTTTATCTGGAGAAATGATGATCTGCACACATAGCAGGTTCAGAGATTAATAGGTTAAGAAGAACCCTCTATTGAATACAGCTTACAATATATTCAGATGTTATTATATTCACATTTTAATAAGTACATCTGAAGTGACTGACATTTTCTGAATTTTCATGTTTATTTGAACAAATGTAACTGCACTGGCAGTACTCTAAACTGAAGGATGGATGTCTATTTAAATATTTTTCTGTCATCTTATTCAATATGAAGTTTTGTAGTGAACTTCTTTGTTCCTGTTTTTCATCAAAAAGTAGTGACTGCATTGAAATAGCGTTTATATATTGGAATAAATAGTGGTTTTGAGAATCACAGAATCACAGAATCACAGAATCAATCAGGTTGGAAGAGACCTTAGGGATCATCGAGTCCAACCGTTGCCCTGACACCACCCTGTCAAATAGACCATGGCACTAAGTGCCATGTCCAGTCTTTTCTTAAACACATCCAGAGATGGTGACTCCACCACCTCCCTGGGCAGCCCATTCCAATGTCTAATAACCCTTTCTGTAAAGAAATTCTTCCTGATGTCCAACCTGAACCTCCCCTGGCGAAGCTTGAGGCTGTGTCCTCTTGTCCTATCGCTAGTTGCCTGGGAGAAGAGGCCAACTCCCACTTCACTACAACATCCCTTCAGGTAGGTGTAGACTGCAATAAGGTCACCTCTGAGCCTCCTCTTCTCCAGGCTAAACAACCCCAGCTCCCTCAGCCGTTCCTCATAGGTCAGACCCTCCAGACCCTTCACCAGCTTGGTCGCCCTCCTCTGGACTCGCTCCAACACCTCAACATCTTTCTTGAAGTGCGGGGCCCAGAACTGGACACAGTATTCAAGGTGCGGCCTCACCAGTGCCGAGTACAGAGGGACGATCACTTCCCTAGACCGGCTGGCTACACTATTCCTACTAGAGGCCAGGATGCCATTGGCCTTCTTGGCCACCTGGGCACACTGCTGGCTCATGTTTAGCCAGCTGTCGATCAGCACCCCCAGGTCTCTTTGCACTGGGCTGCTTTCTAACCACTCTTCCCCCAGCCTGAAGCGCTGCATGGGGTTGTTGTGGCCGAAGTGTAAGACCCGGCACTTGTTCTTGTTGAACCTCATGCCGTTGGTCTCGGCCCATCTATCTAACCTGTCCAGATCCCTCTGTAGGGTCTTCCTTCCCTCCAGCAGATCGACACTGCCACCCAGCTTGGTGTCATCTGCAAATTTACTGAGGGTGCACTCAATCCCTACATCTAGATCACCTATAAAGATATTGAACAGCACCGGCCCCAGAACTGAGCCCTGGGGAACATATAATGTAAAGATTTTGGAGAAGAAATTCAGCATACCATTATGTTGAACATAATGGTTCAACATACCATTTTGCAGGTGAATGCAGAAACTAATTAGCAAGTGCATATTTCCTCTGAAGTCATAATATAATTCCTCTATCTTCAAGAAATTCATTAGTTGAAATCCTGGTTCTCTAAATACAAAGGCAAAAACTGTTATTGACCTCAACAGCATCAAGCACTGCTACATTTATCTTTTCAACTGGTGATGTGCACTGAACTATGAGTGAGACACAAAACATTCTCCCTTACCATTTCTCTCTGGCATCTTTCTGGATGACAAGACTCAAAATGCTTTTAATTGATTGAAGTGAAACACAGACTAAAACACTGAGAAATGCTAGTCTGGTTTAGTCTGACCTCTCAGAGAACATCATAGACCATAGAATTTCATTAAGCATTGACTGGATAAAGCCTCTATCTCCTGGCTGCTTTATTACATATCTTTGGCTATCTATCTTATCTTGATTTAAAGACTGTGTACAATGCAGAATCCATAAATGCTTGACTGTATCAGTTCCTAGACGTTCTTCTAACTACTTTAGTGTTGTGGTTCTGTTTAATTCAGCATAATGTATGCCCTACACAGGCAATCTGAAAAAAATACAGAGCAGCCTAGCCCTATTCTAAAAGCACTGTACATTAGAGACAGCAGTGATTCTTCTATTAATTTTTCATCAGATAATCTGATTATTTCTTTCTGTAGCTCATTATCTATATATCCTAGATTTTGTTCATTATACCAGGCGATATTCAAAGGAAATATGTGACAAACCAATCAATATCTCTCAATTATTCTGGATCAGGAATGTTAATTCACAACCGGCAGCCATCCCGAGTTCATTTTCGCAATTTAAACCAATCTATGTTCTTTCTCTGTCATTCATGATTTTTAACTGGAAATGTTCTATTGGAAAAAGCTGTAGGTGATTATATCTAACTTTAATTGAAAAAAAAAAAAGAAAAAAACATGTATGTAATTGTCAGTATTTTTCTCAAAATTAATTTCCTCAAAATATATTAAAATAAATTTAAGAAGGATGATAGTCTATATTATTACTGTCACTTATTAGGCATTGTAAGGTAAATAAAAAATAGCGCTTAAGCAATACAGATTTGCTGCTGCATTTTTAAATTCGACCTGCTAAAGTACAATCATGGAATCCAAGAATTACTCAAGAGTTTATTTTGGAAAGGACCTTTTGAGATTCAGGCAGCAGGATAATTCTCTACAATCTATTTGGGCAACTTGCCTCCAGGTCAGGTAGTATCATAAGAACTGAGTTTCTGAAGTAATAAACAATCCTTTTTATAGCCTTACCTATTCTGCAGACACAGCTTTAGATTTTCTTTATTGCAGTTTATTTGATTTATGAAAAAGAATTATTTCTGAAAGGTGAGATCTACTAATTCTAGAAAACTGAAGGACAGTATGACAAGAGGCACTTAATACCCAACTACAGATATTGCTACCTTCATTTTATAGATCATTTAATTTAAGATTAAGATATATTTTTTCTTTTGTATCCAGCAACTTGATGTTCTTTTATTTATCTAATAAAAACAATTTAAAGATGCTGATTTTCTGCACTTAAATTGAATTCCAATTTCCATTGAGAAGCCATTTAACATAGATCATGGGTGGAAAATGACTCATCTGTTAAAGAAGAAATGATGTTCACTACTTCGTAACATAATAAAAAGTAAGAATTGATTTAACTGTATGTCAAACTGCAAAACTGATTAAATATGTATATAGCATAACCTGTTTAGGAAAATATAGTACTACTTTTGTTGTATTGTGCTAGATTATAAAACAGCATGTCTCAATAGTTATAAAGTATCAAGAATCAAATTTTGGCAAATAGTTAAAGCAGTACAAATGCAAAAGTAAGCATTTGAATCAAGGTTTCTTGCTCATTGATTTAAATAACGGTTAAAATAATTGAATTAAATAACTTCAATTAAGCCTGTCCACATTTGGAAGCAGACTGGATATTTAAGTGCGGCGGGCGGCAAGGAAGGCACAGACTCTGAGATCGAGGATGCAAGGGCCTCAAGCCGAAAGGCCTAAGGCCTTTTATTGTTATGCTACTACCCTATTTAACTGCTACAATGCAGGAGCCAGACTAGGCAGTTCAAGATAACATCAACATTCACACGCTAAGCACTCATCACCCATCCTGGGAAGAGCGCACAGTGTCCTGGGCTCAAAACATCAACAACCATTCCTGTTTTCAGCTCTGTGTTCAGAACTGACCTTCAACACATGTTTACTTGTTACATGCCTCAAAGAGCCCTGTGAACTGGTCTCAGCTCCTTTATCTCAGAAGCAAGCAAAAACTATTCTCAGTGCAGTGTTCCCAAGCAAATCTTATGCTCCCCAAGTAAAGCACAGCTCTTTGCAGGCTGAGGGTCTTCCCATTTAAGAACATTATTTTGTGAAGTACCATGCTGACCAGTTGAAAAATTCTCTGAAATTATTAAGAAGACATTATATGGCTATGCGGACCCTAGAATACACACAGGGAAAATGATTTATATGACATTACATTACTGGGGGAAGTATCACTTTTGGAAGTTACTTCATAGCTGTTAATACCTTTCTTTTTGTTTTTGTTTCACCTAGTCTGATGCAAATGCAGTCATTCCTTTACTTCATTTCTGTTACCAACTGAGTTAAGAACCTGTCACAACTGCCATGCAAATTCAAAACAGTGAATCTGGACTAGTATCCTCACTCTGACAATAGATAGTGCCAGTACTTCAAAAAAAGTGAACAACAAATTCAGCCCCACACACCACAGCATGTTTAACAGACGAGCTACAAATCTGCCAGTTTAAGGTTAAATATGTAAGCTCTGTCATCACTGCGAATTGCTCTCCTCAGCCAGCCAAATGTTTAGACTTTCCTTGAGTGTTTGCTATCAGTCCTGGCTAGATGTAGCTGAAACAACTGAGGAAACTGTGCAGCCCTCTTTGTTATGTGCAACATGGGGAGGACACATGGCAACAGAGACGGGTGAAGGGGCTGTAGGGCTACATCACTGATGTTCCCTTCAAAAATACATGATTTTTTCACTGAGAATAGTGTGGCATAGAAACAAATATTTATAATCAGTTTGAGCTTCGCCACATTTCCATATCTTGCTATTATCCTTTGATGATGTGGTGTTTGCTATTTCCCTTTTAAATGATGAAAGCTCTATCCTGGCTACTAGTTTTTACTATACCCATTTCTGTCATATTGCCTCTCATTGACTGTGTGTATAAAACCACCAGTCCCAAGCTCGTTTTCCCATTTTTGGCATCTCTCCATGCCTCAAATCACATTTAGTAGGTCAGACCATGGCCTTGGGCTGCCCTTGGAAACCCAATTCAGTACCCAGAGGCTGGTTCCTTTGCTACTCTAATAAATTGGCAACCACTACCTGAACAAATACAGGTGTCAGGTAGTCTCCATATAGACTTGTGTATGTAGGATTTATCTATTTTGTTGCTTTTGTAATTTCTGATTGTTCTCCACACAATACTATCCCCTTGCCTTGCCAGAATTTAAGGAGGCCTGCTGCCCTTTTATTCTTTCCTTTTTGTCTCTATAAGTCTTGATACTCTCTAAAAAACTTGATACTGTGATATATTCAGCTTGTTTTCATAGTGGAAATATAAGGTGAGGGTGAAACTAACAGTCTTTAAGGTAAGAACACATTTTAATCAAAGAGAAAAGGAAATAGTTTCAAGGACAACCTTTTGGCTAAGGCCAGTAATTGGATTTAGTGTGGATATTGTCATTATGAAAGTAATGAATGAATCTGAGAGTCATTGTACTGTCCACTAACAGGGTTCTGAAAATAAAATAAAGCCTTTATAATGATGTGTCGTCCTGCTCATGGCCACTCTCCTTTTAACATTGATTTTTTTTTTTTTCCTTTCACAAACCAAGCAGTGGATAGTTTATGCCTGCTGCCAGCAAGAATAAACTACCACCCACTTTCTTCGTGACAGCAGAAATCAACATTAAGTGGAAAGTGGCTGTGTACAGGATAACTGATCTCTTTCAAGATTTCTTTACCTTATTCCAGGCTGCTGCTGGGTGACAACAAATTGCCTCTTTTGAACAATTGGCACAAATTGACATCCTGGTTGGCAGTCTAGAGACCAAGCCCAGAAGAGAGGTTTGAATGAGCATGGAGTCTGAACTGACCTGCCATTAGAAGTAATTTCTGCAGCAAGAACTAAAACACACTCATGAAGGACATGAGGAAACTCACATTGCGACTATTTCTGCTACATCTGTTCTCTGAGAAAAAAAAGGGATGCATATCCAGACCTGTCATTTCTACAGCCTTAGTAGCCCTCAATTTAAAAAAAAAAAATGTTCACTAATGCCTTTTCTTGCTATTCATGAAAAAAAAAACAAAACCCAAATCACACAATAAAGATTTATTAGCCTGTCTCCACATCTTATTCAGTACCTCAGGATAGTACCTTCCCAATAGAAGAATGCTTTCTTCACACAAATTGCTGATAATAACAGTACAAATTACCAGAGATTTGCTTTTGTGATATATTTGACCATATGATTTTATGTGAGATTTTCCCTTTTGTTTTGAACAATTAATTTAAGCTTTTTTTCAGAATTTTTCACCATCACAAACTAACCAGTCACATCTCTCTTTAATCACTCTAAATCCCTATTTTAATGACAATATTAAACTTATCCATCACTCATCCCCAGACTCTACCTCTGTTAATGCTTTCATTTATATTACGATGCCAAGAAGATTCAATTAACACTGAACCATTTCACCTAAACATTGCTTAGAACCCCAGTGAATAAAGGTCCCCATTCCGACTTACTATCAAAATACACAAGCAGTACTACAGAAAAAGTTCAAATGATTTCTTCAAGGTCACGTAATTAGGCTATGTCTAAGTCAAGATCAGGAAAAATGTTATCCTGATGACTGTGTCAAAATCCTCTAATTTCTGAAGTCGCCACAATGGACCAGGAGATACTTCAAATCTGCAATTTCTTAAAAAGACCTATGGGGAAAACTAACAGCAAGTTAGTCACACCAAAATACCTATCACTTCAAAGTCTTTGAGTCATATGAATAATGGAAGGTTCTGCAAGCAATTATTGATATTGTAGTTCTGCATGTTTCAAACAGATTTTGCCAGTATTTTGTTGCTGTTATTCTGTTTTCTGCGAATCTTTTCATGGTGAAAAATGCTATTCCGTGTTTTTTCTAAGAACCACTTGCTCCATTACCAAAATCTAAGTGGCAGTTCCCCATGTGCTCTAGCAACACTGTCCTGGTTTGGCCTAAACCAGGCCGATTTTCCTTTCAGTGATTTTTCCTTTCAGCTAAGTCTCCTCTAAGTAACTGCACTTTCTGAAACTAACTGCATGTTTTGCAGACAGCGTCTGCTTCCAGGACTGATAACGCTCGAAGTTTGTAGTTATCGCTGAGGCACCGGTAGGGATGTTGTGCAGAAAGGCTCTTGCTGTACTTGTTCTTAGAGAAAACAAGGTCACTGCTCAATTCCTCACTGCTTACGAGTGAAGAGCCGAAGGGGGGTCGCAGCTGCATGGGGGAGCAGACAGGGCAGGTGACCCAAAATTGACCAACGAAGGTATTCCATCCCATACACGTCATTCTCGGTATAAAGCGGGGGGGATCACGAGAGTCTTGCTCTCTTTCTGCTATGGCCGGTGTCCAAGGAGGACTCCGTCTGTTTTCCTGCTGCCCCCGATCCCGATCCGTGCATTCCTGAGTCCAGCTCTCGACCGTCGCTAGGCCCAGCCTGGGCCTTCCCGGAGCCTGCCCTGCAGTGCCAGTGGTGACGTGGCTGACTTCAGGGGAGCTCAATCTTGGTTTTGTATATATATTTGTATATATTTGATTATTTCTATTATTATTATTATACTTTTTTTTTTCATTATTATAGTTTATTAAAACTGTTTTAACTTTCCAACCCAGAAGTCTCTCTCCCTTTTCCCTTTCCCTTTCCCTCTGGGGGGAGAGGGGGGGATAACAGAGAGTATCTGCCACAGGTTTAATAGCCGTCCCAGCTTTAAACCGTGACAAACATGAAACAAAAGCACAGCAAAAATCGACTCAAGACTGAAAGAAAACACCTTGTGAATACATTCTGAATGCAATTGTTTTGGAATAATGATTATGCTGTCAGCTTCTTAGATTAATGAACTCTTTCAGAAGACATTAAAAGAGAACAATTAAACTACTAATTTCTTATTCACTCTGCAAAACCATTTCCGCGTAGTATAAAATCTTTAAAAGTAGCTATTTCATGCCTTTCAAAGTAAATAAGGTCCCTGTAACACTGCACACTGAGATCATGAAATGAATTTGCTAATGAAATGAATTATCTTGGAAACACTTGTGTTTTAGTCAAGGATGATATTACATTTCTTACTTACTGTTCACAGTGTGTTTCTTAAATGCCACTTAGGATTTTAGCCTGCAAGTATAAATCACATATGTAGTCCTATAGGATTCAGTGAAGAAAGATTATGTTTTCATGATGCCTGACCCAAGATTGATCATTATTAGACTTCAGATCAGACAAATAATAATTTTGTAAACAAGGAATATATCCTTGACTTTGGAGAAGTAATTAAGTCTCAAAATTTAGGGAACAAATCTGATTGCTATGGTTATTTTGTTACTGAAACTGTTCTGTAGTTAGTTGTTACAAGTTTGCTGCATTTACATATGGAGAATTTTTGTGATTGAGTGCTTATGTTGCTGTGGAAGGTTGAAGAAGGAAGGATGAAGGATTTCAGAAAGACGGAGAAGAGCATGATTTGCAGAAGAACTATGCATTATGTCTTGGTTTGTCTATCAATCACCATCAGAAGTCAGGGCTCTCTCTGAATTTGAACCTGCTTCTCCATGATGCATTATAACAGTCAAAGCTGCTACATTACATTTAAAACACGTAATTGCTTCTTGCTTGAGAACTTTGAAAAAATAGCTCTTCAGTGCCACTTTCTATCTTCCCTTTGCTCATCTCTCTACAATGGCAATTTATGTTTCAGTCTTCTTAACATCATATGACACCGATAGATGCTAAAAAAACAGGCTGGAGTAATCACAATTGTTCCCTTCACTGCCATCTGCAATGTGCCTTTAATGGTATATCACAGCCTGTTCCCATATTCCAACATTTAACAATACCCTTCCCCTTGTGCAGGTGCTCTTAGCATGTTGTGAGATAAGAGTGTGCACACAGCATATTTTCTGGATAGCAATATTATATCAAAGTCGGAACTCCTCATTATTGTTATTCATCTTTATAGGGGAAAACTGGAGCATCTGACTGTTAGCTTTTGGAGTTACCTGAGCCTATAGCAATAAGGCTTCATGGGCAGCATGTTAAAATAATTGAAACATAATCTAATATCAGCCTTAGTTTCAAGATGCTTGTGCAAGCTTTGAAATTATTGGTACTCCTATTTTCTTCTGTTTATTTCTAATCCTTTAGAATTCTTGTAGCTGAGTTTATACTTTTGCTGACGACATGCAATCTGGCCTACAAACATTACTTTGCAACTAACTATGGAATCTAAACCACATGGTAACAGTTTAAATTCAGTGTCTCCTCAAAGTTAGTTGCAGAATAATTATGCACAGTTTACTGGGAGTTAGAGAATGCGAAATAGGTGCCTTGGATAATTCCAGGTAATGCATTAGTAAAAAATCGAAATAAATTTTATCATTTTCTATAATGACCTCATTTTATACAACAACCCCATTTACACAATTGTTATAAACATGGAAACATAGGACTAGACTTCTCAGACTAGGTCAGGTTAAAGGATTAGCTAGCCCAAAATCGTTCTCCAAAAGTAATCATAAGTGAATGACTAGAAAAGAGTAGAAGGACAGATGACATTTCTCTGATATACTTTCCAAACTTCTGTAGCTCAATGCCTTTTTAAGTCAGAGGTGTTACCTTACTGTTTAATAGATGGTGGTGATGAGGGGAGGGAGCATAAACTCTTCTATGACTTTCCTTCATGGCTTTGTCAGTCCTTGAAGGTTGGAGCACCTGTGGTGCCCTGTGACTGCATCTCCCACAGCTTCACTGAGCCTTGACTTCCTCCTCTACTGTTTGTTTCTCATCCTTCTACCTGCAAAAATCCTGTTCCTTAGATAAGAGGACCAGTAATATTTACTTTTAACCTTCTCCATTTCCATTATAACTTCATTTCTTTCACATCTCTCACTCTTCTCTTTTCAATAGTGATGAATTCTAATCTGTTTTCTTCTCAGAAAGGGTCATTAGACATTGGAACGGGCTGCCCAGGGAGGTGGTGGAGTCACCATCTCTGGATGTGTTTAACAAAAGACTGGACATGGCACTTAGTGCCATGGTCTAGTTGACAGGGTGGTGTCAGGGCAATGGTTGGACTGGATGATCCCAGAGGTCTCTTCCAACCTGATTGATTCTGTGATTCTGTTTAGTTCAGAAGCAATTCCATACTTTTTAATATCCTTCTTGCACCTCTCCACAATTCCATTCCTCCTACATATTTTCTGAAACAAAGAATCAGCGTTGCATGCAGTAGTCAAGATCTGGGCATAGCATGGTTTGAAAAATGGTATAATGATTTTTCTGTTTTGTTCAAATTTGAAAATATGCAGAATATTTGAGTACTTTTTGACAGCTATAGAGCATTGAACTAATGTTTTCAAATAATTATCTATTATGTCTGATTAAAAAAACCCACATAACTCATGTATGTAGTCCATTCAGTCTTAAATATTTCACTTTCCTGCTTCTGTCCCTGGTCTATTTGGTCAGTGATATGTTGCCCTAGTACAGTTTGGGAAATAAATAGGAAGTTTTTCATTAAAGTTTGTGGAACTTGTCTGTATAACCTTTGGCAGAATAGTACCTACTGGATGATGTGAGTAGTAAGGTAATAAAATACCTGAACAAGGATATTAGAAACAGGTCTTTACTACAAAGAGATAAGATACCACAAACATTCATGACATTCTAAATTACTGCTTGGACAGAGCATTCATATGCAAATAAGTACTCCAGGTAAATACAGTGAAACAGAGTAAATGGGAGAATCTCAGGGGTCAACAGCTAGCCAACAGAATAATTCAAAAAGTAAAATAATTACACAAGAACATACAATGAAAAATAGAGGAATATTCTGGCTTTAAGATCTCAAGATCCGTTAATCAGAATGGACAATTGTTGATCTGTTGAGCATGAAATGGGATTTTATTTTGGCAGAACAACTTCAGATAAAGCGAACACAGGAAATGAACAATCCTGTGGTTTTTTTGTAGCATCTATTGCTAACTCCTTTTCAAACCTCTGGCTTTTTTTTGACTGAATAACACCAAAACAAATCAGATGGACTTCCTGGTTTGGGGAATACTGAGCACAGAATGTTTCAACTTATGACATTTCATTAGTTACAACCACTTTATGTGTGGGTCCAGCCATGTGACCTACTAATGTGACTTAAATATAATCTTTTAATGCCTGCCACTACCTAATAATCACAGAAACAATAGTATCCATTTCTCTCGGCTTTAGCAGTTGCAGAAGCCACACCTATTTTGTTGGCATCCTTTCATTCCTGTCTTTTTTTCACTTTTATCTGACCTGCACTGTTCTATCCACCGTCAATACAAACCTGTCAATATAATTCAAGTTTGGGAGATTTATTTTTAAGACTGCTAATTGTTTGGTGTTTTCTGCCAATACCCTTGCTACTGTAACAGCAGTGCTTAGTGCAGGAGAACATTAGTTGCCTACAAAACAAAAGAATTGTGCATGCAGGCTTGTACCTTGTGTTGCATATGGCAGGCCTGCAGCTACTTTCTGCTGTCAGTAGTGTATGAGTTCTTCACAAAACAATGAATTTTTAAGAGGGTAACCAACAACTAGACTGCAGCAAAGTAGATGAAGAAGGAGATTGAATGTTGGCTTTTTTTTCGTATTGGCACAAGTGACTATTACTGAGCATACTGACTAGTGTAAGAAAGGAGGAGCATGAAAGAGGTGATAAAATTATTTCTTATTCCTTTGTTTCACACAGCTACCTTAACCACTAACAGAAAACAATAGATTATTTCAGCTCTGTAGATTTGATAAATCAGAATGTCATCCTTCAAGAACTGTATTATCTTCTTAATGAGGAGGAGGTGAGTCAGTTTGGGAAAAAAAATAATAATTGGTCCCCAAATCACTGCAAAAGTTGTTAGAATAATAAATATTAGAGGTAGAAAAAAGCCATCATTTATCTCTTTTTCAGGTGCCAGTATTCTGTAGCCTATGTTAATATGACATGAAATCTAAGCATCTCTTTTTATTTTTTTCTGGATTTGAAGATTTTCAGACAACGTTTGGCATTTCAGTTCTGAGACTGCAATGGGCACTGTTCTTATGTATCAGACAGAGTCCAGATTTCATCCTCTGAAATTCAATTACACACACTCCTATGCATACATCTAAGAAACATAATTTTTCAAGTTATTGTTCTATGCACTTACTTCTAGCGAAGATGTACTACTGAGGAAAAAAGACTGTGTATTAAAATATTACTTAATAATAATTATAATAATGATGATAATTAAACATATATTACATATTATATATTATTTAATGTATTTATTTTAATAAAATTTTAAAATTATTTTAATACCATTTATTTAGTATATAATATTATCAACCCATATGCTATAAAATCTGTTTTTTAAAGGTGTGGTCATATATTCTTATTAATCCAGCTAATGATAGAGTTCCAGAACTAGTGAAAAATCAAAGTACCAACAGTTCTCAAATCCTTTATGTGCATGGATGTTAGTGACGCTCCTTGTTTTGAAGCAATGTTTACTTCAAGAGTGGTCTCAATAACTTTAGTGGATGATAACTATTTCCAGACGTTCTGATGTTCTAAATGTGCCACTTATTATTACCTACAGAAAAACTTCATGACATTTTCAAAAACTTAAAATTTGAAGTTAGAAATAAAGTACAAGCCAGAAGGATAAAGTTATGAAACATTTCTAAATAGCTAATAATAGGGACCAATCTGTGGTTGCTATAATTTAAAATTGTTCCAGTATGTTGAACAGGAAACTGGACTCTAGATTCCCTTTTTTTAATCCCGTGCTGGTTTCCATTTCTATCTTTTTCTTTCACTTGTTTTCCTATTCTTCTCACTTACTTCTGCCTGCATTCATCTGCCTTGAAAATATAACAGGTGCTTGTAGTTTAACTAGAAAGGAAACAGAAAAATATTTTTTCTTAAATCTTGATAAGATGTATTTCATACTAACAGAAATACTCAGAAAACCCAATACCCATGCAGCATTTCTACTGCATGTTATGAATGAACTTAACAATGGGAATCAAATATTTTTCACTAGCCATTTCAGTTTTGATAATGGTGTGCTGACCAGCAATTGACCTCTCTTGCTCTTTCTCTCAATGAACAATATGTCTCTTTTCCTCTTGTAGCTACAGAAAAACAAATATGGTTTTTGCAATGACTCTTCTTTGGAACATAAACAGAACTACAAAATCATAATTTAGCTTTTTAACACTGCCTCTCATTGATAGTACAAAGAAATAACTTGTTCCCTGTTTCCCTGCATTCAGCATTCTTGAAAATTCAGTATTCTTGAAATTCATCAATACAGAAATGAAACATGCATTTAAATCAAACAGAATTACCTAAAATCTTATGAATTTACACTTCAATATAATCCTTCAGTTTTTAAATAGTTGGGTTCATTCTTTCTTTAAGAATCTGTACGAATATCTCAGTCTTTTTCATTGCATGTAACTTGCAACTGGTATAAACCAAGCAAAATGGATAAAAAAAAAAAAAAAAGCAATCCTGCTATAACTCAGGTGAAATCAACTGAGATGCATCAGAGCTTGAGTAGTGCACAACGTCCAGTGCAAGCTGTTGCATAACTGTGGGTTTCTGATTAAAAATGAAGTGGTCTATCAAACACACCTCTCTGGCAGAATTTCTATGGAAGAGCTGGTCACAATATTCATGAAGTAGGGAGATACAGTACCCTCTCACCAACTTAATTGATTTCATAATCTTATTCTTCAGGTAGTCTTTAATCAAGTTTTAGGGATGTACCTGCCATGTGTAGAAATATTAAGATAGGAAGACCAACATTTTCAATATCATCTTCTAAACATGAATCAAATGTATTCATCTTAATATATCTAATCTGGACAGTATCCTCTCAGAAAGAACAAAATATTCACGCAAGTCACCTTCCTGCAGTAATGTCATTTTTGAGACAAATTTTAGTTACTTTTAAGAAAAAAGAGTTTTCCTTGATACAAGTCATCAGTCCTCATAATTTTCTGTTTCACAAAGTATTAAGTGCCTAACTCATTAATATTTTACAGTATTAGAAACAACTATGTGGACGACTTGTGCAGTTTCTTGAGAAAATCAAGCTCTCTTACTTTAGCTGAAGAAGTTAAGCTGGCTGACGCTAGTTGTGACTGGAAGCAACCTTTATACTCCCTTATTCCAAGTAAATTAATCTATTATGTTGGTATTTGCATTGGAATGCAGGTGTACTATTAGCCTTAGCTATTAAATTAAACCTTCAGCTTTGGAAGACTGTTACACAACTTCCTGTGTTCTACTGGACCAATTCCATTTACCTGATTTATAAATAAAGGTGATGTTATGCTCTCAGGCATGACAGCATAGAATTGCTCTCCAATATATGCAATCGTATTCCTCAATATCTCACTTGGTTGTAAGTAGCCTGAATATTTTCTACAGGATTGAGCTTTACTCCATTATTTTCTCTTTAAAAAGTTTACATTGTACACACATTCTTGACTCATTGCATTTCAGGGTGTATCCTTCTGTATGTTTTGTAAAATTTCTGGAGCTTTTGAAGTAATAGAAGGATTGGCATGTGTGTGCTTGGCTAACTGACAAATCCGAAAGGACTATAATAATCTATAAGTATCTATCTGGAGAGTATAAACATCAAGCATAGTAAAAGATTATTTAGCACAGTATAATTTTAAAAGGCTATCATTAAAAGTAATAGAATAAAATTAAGACAGGTAAAATGTTACATGAAGAAGGAAAATCTTTTTGACAAAGTTAACTACTAGTCTATGGAATTGTTTCCCAGGGAAAGTGATGGAATACTCTGCCTATGCCTTTTTAAATTAGGCTTGAGAAAACGTGCTTAAGTGAATGGTAAGGAAGAATCACACTCTGGCAGAGAGAAGGAGCAGATGACCTAACAGACCTTTTTCATTCTTCTTTTTCAGTGATTTTTATTCTTTTCCTTTAGCTGATAAAACAATATAGAAAGGAATAACCTTGAGGAAGGAGTTGTTCTGTGTGACTTAATGGAATGAAATAATTGCAGCATTCTGAGCTGCAGTTACAATAAGGACTTGGTGTGAAAATCAGGCACACAGTTTCCTTTTTGTCAGCTGTGATGAATAATGTTCTTACCTGGATTGATGGGAGATGGACAAGCCCAGAAAGTAACATCAGCCTACGTGCTTAGCAAACAGTGTATCATAAGGAATGACAGGACGTCTTGGCTAAAGCATCCATACCAAGAGCCTATAGGTTTCTGGTGCAATATAAATGGTTGATTATAATATATAGAACAATACATTTGTGAACATGATTACAGATGAGATCCACTATTCACCCAAAGCACTACCGTAACTGTTTCTGTATCAATATCTAGGCAGCCTAATAGGTATGTCAGCAGGGTTTTCATGAAGACAACTCCAACATTGGAACCTGCTGACTGAAAATATACCAAGCACAGTGACTTTCAGTGTAAGGATCAACTGTTTGTCAGGAGCTGGAAAGGCAATGCATGATGATTTTGTCACTTACACATAGGAAGAGAGTGTTATCAAGCTCGGATATCATTGTGGTTAATTGTTTTCTGCTTTTGGGAGTGGTTCATCTACTCTGTCAAATTTCCATTTTATTGCATTTTTTTAAGGTAAACAAAGATACCGTATACATCTCTTTGGAAATGTTTTATATGTACACTTTTATTTGGTACACTAAGTGTAAATGCACCCGATTAAAGCAGAGTAAATAATAGAGCTATTAATATTCATACAGTGTTTGCTGTCACTGTAAAGCGTTCTGAAAACTTAGTTTTAGGAGCAGTTAAATTAAATATCAAATTGAATGAGTTTACCAAAACAGATCATCAGATGGGACTTTGCTGTGAATTTTAACTCGTAGTTTTGAATATAGTGAATTCGCAGGGGCTATGTGTGCATTAATCCATAAAATGGGATAAGAGCCAACTGGCAGACCTGAGGACAAGTGGTACAGCCTGCCTTATACCCCAATTTCTAAACTCTCTCCCCCTCCCCTATACTCCAGACAGAACTCAAGGGAGCAGTAAATTTGCAGATGACACCAAGCTGGGTGACACCCTCAGTAAATTTGCACATGACACCAAGCTGGGTGGGAGTGTCGATCTGCTGGAGGGTAGGAAGGTCCTACAGAGGGATTTGGACAGGTTAGATAGATGGGCCGAGACCAACGGCATGAGGTTCAACAGGAACAAGCGCCAGGTCTTACACTTCAGCCGCAACAACCCCACACAGTGCTACAGGCTGGGGGGAGAGTAGTTAGAAAGCAGCCCAGTGCAAAGAGACCTGGGAGTGCTGATTGACAGCTGGCTAAACATGAGCCAGCAGTGTGCCCAGGTGGCCAAGAAGGCTAATGGCATCCTGGCCTCTATTAGGAATAGTGTAGCCAGCCGGTCTAGGGAAGTGATCGTCCCTCTGTACTCGGCACTGGTGAGGCCGCACCTTGAGTACTGTGTCCAGTTCTGGGCCCCGCACTTCAAGAAAGATGTTGAGGTGTTGGAGTGAGTCCAGAGGAGGGCGATCAAGCTGGTGAAGGGTCTGGAGGGTCTGACCTATGAGGAACGGCTGAGGGAGCTGGGGTTGTTTAGCCTGGAGAAGAGGAGGCTCTGAGGTGACCTTATTGCAGTCTACACCTACCTGAAGGGAGGTTGTAGTGAAGTGGGAGTTGGCCTCTTCTCCCAGGCAACTAGTGATAGGACAAGAGGATATAGCCTCAAGCTTTGCCAGGGGAGGTTCAGGTTGGACATTAGGAAGAATTTCTTCTCAGAAAGGGTTATTAGACATTGGAACGGGCTGCCCAGGGAGGTGGTGGAGTCACCATCTCTGGATATGTTTAAGAAAAGACTGGACATGGCACTTAGTGCCATGGTCTAGTTGACAGGGTGGTGTCAGGGCAATGGTTGGACTCGATGATCCCAGAGGTCTCTTCCAACCTGATTGATTCTGTGATTCTGTGATTCTGAGCATTATGCATACTACTGACTGGGAGCAATCCCTTACCCATGCTGTTGAATGAATAAAGAGCATCTGGGTATAGTCTGGGAGAACAAGGGCAGGCACTCCTCTGAATCATGCAAAAGGGTGACTAAACTTGAAAGGGTATGTATGTGCTAGGGTTCAAGTCCCTGGCCTAGTTAGTTTTAGTTTACTAGTGCAGATGCTGCCATACATGCATCGGGGAGAGATTCATCTTCTTGTAGAGGAGAGCTTTGAAAAAAGATCAGACGAATGATGCTCCACAAGTGCCTATTTCTCTTCATCTATTGTTAAAAGAGTGTAACAAATTAGCTCAAATATCGATGCTACGTTGTACATATCTAAAAGTGTGATGATATGAATTCCATCTCCATTCCTTCTAGAGGAAGCTGTTATGGAGAGAATACAGATAGTTTAAATTAAAAAGAACTTCTGTTAGGTGAGACCGCAAGCCTCCAGACCCATCATCCCAGCTGATCACTGACACACATACAATACAAAGTCATTTACCTACTATTTTAAAAAAATTTAAATTATATACTCATTATCTATATAAGGGCAAGGTGGGGGAAAGGGAAAGGGAAAGGGAAAGGGAAAGGGAAAGGGAAAGGGAAAGGGAAAGGGAAAGGGAAAGAGAAAGGGAAAGGGAAAGGGAAAGGGAAAAGGAAAGGGAGAAGAAGAGGAAGGGATGGAAGGGAAGGGAAGGGAAGGAAAAAGGAGAATATACTTATGATCATAAATGCCTAAGTGCAACTTATGCTTCTAATACATTTGCCAGAATGCCTGTTTTTGAAGCAAAAGCATTAATGGGTCATATTCACCTGATTAGTCTTGGGCATTTGTTTAAGAAACACATTTAGAAGGTTGCAAAGTAAGTTTTTATTTTTCAAAAACTCCAAAACAGATTTCAGTGAAAAAAACCCTTTTTTTCTCAATGTTTCAGGACTATTCTTTTAAATAAATAATCCATTTTTTTAGATTGTTATTTTTCCTTTGTCTTTCCCTGCCTTTTTTTTCATCCGCCATTTGCCACTTCTTCACTTTATTTTTCCCAACATTTATTATGATGATAGGTATCATATCCACTGTTCCTAATGACAAAATAAACAATGAGAAATTAAAATGGAAATGAAGGAAAAAGCTATGACTTAAAACTGAAATATTGTTTCAGAATTTTATTGAAAATTTCCAGAACAAATGAATAAAAAAGAACAATTATTTGAAAACTAGCAATAATTCTTTCTAAATAATTATAAAACATTAAACTGTCTGTTTTATTTTCTGTTTGTTTCTTAAAACCTTTATTGGAGAAAAGGAAGAGCAACAAAATAAAGGGTGAATAACATGCTGTCTGATCCTCTACCATCCAGTTAGAAGTATGATCTAAGTTTGCAATCAGCTGCTCATGGTCTACTGTGTAATTTATTTAGACATGTGATTTAACTGTGCTTTTAGCTGTCCTTCTAAATAAGGAAGGTCGTGGTGGTGCTTTCTCTTTGTATTTGCTGACCAGACTTCTCAAACCTCAGGTTCAACATAAGCATCTGCAAGTTTCACAGTTCTGACTTTGTGGAACTGTGACCTAAAAAGTGAGCTAAAGGTTGTTTGGGGCTAGAATCATGTTAACATTTATGTTATTTTAATTATATAGTTATTGACTGAATCATAACTGTAGCCAGTTTCTCTTAGGACATAGCTACAAACATAATAAAATAATTCAAAAATATTTAGCAAATTCTTATAAGGCTTTAGCCAGTGCAACACAGATACCCACAAGTGACATAGCTGTCCATGTGGATGTACTTTTTAAGCTAGTCAGAACTGTTTCTCAACAGTGTCTCCCTGATGTGACCATATTACTTCTTTTTTCTGTGCTAGTTCTTTTACCATGACACTATCTCCTTCAAAACATGCTCTTGAACTCTTAAAAAATAGGATTGCTCTAGTCCCTATCATCTTATCTGTACCACTCTTTCTGTTCAAATTAGATTTTTCTGCATGCAGGTGGCCAGAGTTGTGACCTATAATTTACCTAACACATCCTAAAATTTACCTGATGCATGCTAAGATCATAGTTGTTTTTTTCACAGTCACATCAACTTGATTATGGGTAGGCATCATGTCTTTGACCGATATACCTACTTTTCCCTTTTCCTTCTCTTGTTTTCATTCAGTGATGTATCAGCTTGATATCAAAAGCTGGCTTCTCTGTGAAAATGAAGTGTGGAGCAGACTAACACCTACTTGGTTCTCACACGTATAAAACTGAGATTCAATAAAGGTAGTCTCTAGGCTGAGAGGATTGGATGTGATCCAGGTCCCACAGTATAGACATAATCAGAAATATAAGGCCTTGATCTGATGACTCATCTTTCATAATTAAGTAGTCATTACAGCAAGTTGCCTAGCTAACTACTTATGGAATTTCTTGTTTTTCAGACCAGTAACACTTTAGATGTTTCTTAATATACCCTATATCCTTGCCATGTCATTGCAGGTAGAGGGTTTAATGGAGAGAAGGAATGAAAATAGTTCAAATATTACAATAAGTATGATCAATAATAGATGAGAGTCCATACTTCCAAATCTGATACAGCCAAATCAGCAGGCAAGGAAGTTAGTGAGGACCACTGAGTAAGTAAAAAGCAGAGAGGAACATGTACTAACTGAAGTCGCCCCAGCACAATGATAGCAGAAAACACATGAGTACTCTTCAGGTTTAATGTATCTGCTTTAATGGGAACTTAGAGGGCCTCCTTGTCTCTGCTTCCTGAAAGGCTGAATTCTTTTTATGCTGTTTTTGCAGTAACTCTGAATTAAATTCAATATTCACATTATTTGTCTTATCTGAACTGTGGCAAGGAACCACCACATTGCCCCAATAGGCCAGTTAGATGCTTTTATTTAATGGACTTTTTATGCTAGAATATTCTTTCACTGGTAATGCACGTACCTCTTTTTCAAACATAACAGAAAATCTATTTGGAAAGTCTCTGCAAAGGTCTCATGTTAAGAAAGTGAACAAAGGAATAATGCAGCTATTGGTCAGTCACTGTTTTCATCATGGGTTCTCTAAATAGCTAATGTGTTTCTCTTGAATACAAAATATAAATTATCATGTTTCATCACCATTTCATTCTCCCAGATTGGCCTACAATAGGAAATCTTTTTCCTTTTTCCTTTTTGTTTTTTTTCAGTGAAGCATAGCCACTGAAAAATATAATCCTGTTGGCTAGTACTTGTCCTGCTATAGGTTAAGATTCAGTGGCTAATGTCTCTCAATATTGTCATGGTGCTGAACAGTTACTGCAATTGAACTTGAAAAGTAGGTTTTGCTAGAGGAAATAAATGGGCAGCAGATTCTATATTATTAATATCATTTATGATTGTTTACAAAAATATAATTCCTGATAATATGCTTGTAGTTGAGGTTCCTTGAAGAACAGCAGTAACATAACTTCTGTTTATGAGCTATATATCAGAGTATTTTGCCTTATATGCTCCTAGAACAGACTATGTGTCCTAGTTTTCAGTAAATTTCAGATTTTCCCTTGAGAATTATAGGTATTGTTTAATTTTTTCTCCTGTAGAATTGTTTACAAATCTTAAAGCCTTCCACAAAACCATGAATAATATAACCCTCACTGTCTCAGACCTTGTGCTGTCATTTAACCTGGTTCTAAGTGATTTTCAAAATAAAATATTAGGACCTCTGTAATTAAGTGATGTTATCTGATGTTTTAGTATTATATATAACTTTAGTGTGCTCTTCACATAGTTATCTGTAGAGGTTTGGTTGAGTGAGAAGGGGCACGATCCTGTGTCAGTCACCGAGCAGTCTGAGCAACCCAGGCTTTGAGCAAGGGTTAAGCCCAGAGCTAGCGACCTTGCACTCCCCTTGCACGGAGCAGAACAAAGAACCTCGTGGTGCCTGCTTCGCGGGAAGCAAAACTACATCCGGGAGGGGAGGGGGGCGGTCACGGCTCTGAATATGTAAACCTATGGACCAATCACAAGTGCGATCGGGGCGCGCGATTAACATATGCATAGCCTATATAACTACTGCTTTCTTTGTTAATAAACGAGAAGCTTCCATACTCACATTGAGATCGCGTAGCTTACTTCCAGACCGTTCCCCAGCACCCGCGAGCGCGCCTCCCCCGGTTTTCCCCGTACTACAACTGGTAGCAGAGGATGGTTCCCTTCGGCGTGCTCTCTCCGAGACTGCGGTAAGCAGCGAAAAGGAGGTGTTGGGAAAAAGACGGCTGGGAGCGGTGATGTTCGGGTCAAATAGGGCAGAACAGACACTGGAAGGGTTGGCCACCCAGCTCCCAGAGTTCAGGTGCTGTTCAGGTCAAAAGGGCAGAGCAGACACTGGAAAAAGGGCAGCCATGGAAATAGAGGCTGCAGTGGTGCTGATTGCATATATCTTCTCTAAGAGAAGGAGCAAGACAGTGGAGAAACAGCTAATTAAGCTGATAAAGTTGGGCCAGCGCTGGGGACATTTTAAAGACACAGCGCTTGTATTTTCTGTGGAGGAATGGAAAGAAGTGGGAGACATTATGTGGGAAAAGACTGTTGAGAGGGACCCTGAGGAAGAAGAAATTAAGGAGGTGCGTGAACTCTGGCAAAACGTGATAGAGACTTTAAAAACTATGAGGGCAGAAGGAGAGGTCGCCCGCGCGGCTGCTGAGATGCGGCCGGCGCCGCCGGAGCCCAACCCCCCGGCTAAAACAGAAAAACCTGGGGTTCTGGCTCGTTTCTTCGGGTTACCGGCGGTTAAGGGCATGTCGGCAAACATAAAGCCATCCGTGGCTGAGGTTCGTACGGCGGTAGAAGCGGCGAACTCCCAGGAGAAATGGCGCAGCAAGAATTTAGAGGAGGAGGTTGCGAACAAAGAACCACGTGGCGCTCCTGGGACCGCATGGCAAAGGGAGCGGAAACAGGAGGGGGAGGGGTGGTCAGCCCCTCACCCTGCTCAGCCAGCGTCCGGAGAGGGGGGGCCGGTCCCTCCCCTCCGCGCCGCCGGAGTACCCGCCCCTCCCGCCTTCACCCTGTCAATCAAGATCGCCGAGCGCCGTTGCGAAAGTGGTTTAGCCGGTAGCTTTTTCGGTTTTCACCCCGGCGGCGCGGGCTCGATTCCCGGCATGGGAATCACGTGATTGGAAAATTCTTTAACAAACAAAAGCTGCAGCTACACAGTATGGAGTAAAATCAGACGCTGTAGCAATACCAAATATACAGGTTTAGTACTTTTTTTGCCTGTTAGTGAATGTCTTACATGTGTAAGGTTTTGGTTGAGATGTTAAATGGTGGAGGAGTACTGTGGATGTGAATGTGGGAAGTAATTTTAGTCATGTGTAATTGGTTATAGGGCCTAAGTTGCAGTAATTAACTTTTTGCTGATTTATTCAACAATGCCTTGTTGCTTTGTATGCATTAATGTTTGGGTGTAAAGAGTGTGTATATCCAACAGGGAGACACAGTATTTAAATTTACCAACCTAATGTTACAACTGCTTTGAGGTGGCCTATGACTGAAGAGCGACTGCAGATTACTAAGGGACTGGTGGAGGAAGAGTTAAAAGCAGGACATATCAAACCCTCAGTTAGTCCTTGGAATACACCCATTTTTGTCATCCCTAAGAAAAGTGGAAAGTGGAGATTATTACATGATTTACGGAAAATTAATGAGCAAATGCAAGCAATGGGAGCATTGCAACCAGGACACCATGAGGTTTGCCTTTTCTGTTCCTGTTATCAACAAAGAGGAACCAGCTCAAAGGTATGAATGGGTAGTTCTGCCGCAGGGCATGAAAAATTCACCTACGTTATGTCAGCTTTATGTGGCATGGGCACTGAAACCATTGCGCCAGCTATGGCCACAGACTATCATCTATCATTATATGGATGATATTTTGTTATGTCAGGCTGATCCTTTTTCAGAAGAAAGTCTCCACAAACTAACAACAACGTTGGCGGAGAAAGGTCTCGTGATTGCACCAGAAAAGATTCAACGAACTGATCCCTGGAAATACTTAGGATGGACAATTTCGGATGCTCAAATCCGGCCTCAAAAGGTGGAGCTACATACAGATTTGAAGAACCTGAAGGATGTACAAACACTTCTCGGAGATATTCAGTGGGTCCGTAACTGTGTCGGTATCTCGAACACCGAGATTGCCCCCCTCACCGAACTGCTGCGACGATCACACCCTGCTGACACCATACAGCTGTCTGAGACTCAACAAAGCGCGTTGCGGTCAATCATCGCCAAATTACAAACTGCATGGTCGTCGCGACGCATTCGTGAACTACCTGTGTCTCTGCTTGTAATTAACAGTGAAAATATGGTTTGTGGTGTCATTTGTCAGTGGCAAAACAAAAAGCGGGAGCTCCCCCAGGGCTACAACCAATGCCACTACAAATGCCACGATAAAGATGAAGCTTTTTGGGTGTTGGAATAACAGAAAATGAGGTAAAATCTATTGTTCAAGCATGTCCGAGGTGTGGGGCTCAGGGACCAGGCATTGGTATTGGTGTAAACCCGAAGGGTTTGGCAGCACTTGAGCTATGGCAGATGGATGTAACACATATTCCAGAGTTTGGGAGACAAAAATATGTACATGTCACAGTAGATACCTTCTCGAGGTTAATCGGGGCATCTGCAATGTCCGGAGAAAAGGCGCAACAGGTTTGTAAACATTTGTTGGCATGTTTTGCCGTTATGGGGGTGCCAGAACAGATCAAAACAGATAATGGGCCAGCATACACCAGCCAAAAGTTTCGTGTATTTTTAACACGCTGGGGAGTGAAACATGTTACTGGTATACCACACTCCCCGACAGGTCAAGGGATCATCGAACGCACCCATAGAACCATAAAGGAATATTTAAGGAGACAGAAGGAGGTAGATACTGATCCAACATAGCGGTTGCATAAAGTGTTGTTTACTTTGAATTTTCTGTGTTTAACAGGGGACCGAGAAGAACCACCGGTTGTTGTACATCACCAGCAGTTGAAATTTAATAACAACACCATTATACCTCAGTTACAGGTTATTTATCGGGAACCTGCTACAGGGGAGTGGAAAGGACCGGTGCCAGTGATCCTTAGTGGCCGGGGATATATGTGCGTGGCCACCGACCAGGGACCACTTTGGGTGCCGAGCCGATCAGTAAAACCACACCTCCCCGAGAAATCGGATGGGTGATGGAACTGGTAAAAATGGTTCTTACAGGAGTTCTTGTGATTGCAGTTATCTTGTTAATGTTACCATGTTTATTTTCTTGTTTGCAGAAAGCGTTAATGAAACTTGTGAATCAGGCCTGGCTTGCTCACAAACAAGAAGGGGGAATTGTAGAGGTTTGGTTGAGTGAGAAGGGGCACGATCCTGTGTCAGTCACCGAGCAGTCTGAGCAACCCAGGCTTTGAGCAAGGGTTAAGCCCAGAGCTAGCGACCTTGCACTCCCCTTGCAAGGAGCAGAACAAAGAACCTCGTGGTGCCTGCTTCGAGGGAAGCAAAACTACGTCCGGGAGGGGAGGGGGCGGTCACGGCTCTGAATATGTAAACCTATGGACCAATCACAAGTGCGATCGGGGCGCGCGATTAACATATGCATAGCCTATATAACTACTGCTTTCTTTGTTAATAAACGAGAAGCTTCCATACTCACATTGAGATCGCATAGCTTACTTCCAGACCGTTCCCCAGCACCCGCGAGCGCGCCTCCCCCGGTTTTCCCCGTACTACAGTTATCAATCATCAAGCAAGATACACAGCAGTAGGAGGCAAGTCCCACTTTATTAAAGAGCTTGTAAAATGTACCGTTCTAAGGAGGGTAAAGTCAGAACAACCGAGATTGCCAGCATGATAAGGTATGGGTAAGTAATGATACCACAGATCTGATTTCCTAAAACAATAAATAATGATAAAGCAAATTTCATGGAGGAACGATTATAGATTATAGGAGGAAAGAATTAGAAACCAATGTCAGGAAGTCAATCTGTGTGCATGAAACTACAATGCTGGTTGTAATTTACAACATCTCTGAAGAGCATCCTTTTAACATATAGATATGAATAGGGTATATGAAACCTGATAACAAGGAGTACTTTAGAGATACCTGCAAAAAGAAATAAAAATCTGATTCAGCAGCAAAAATAAGCCACTTTGAAATGAAAGAAAGAGGCATTATGAAAGTCCTAAGACCACAGAGAATGTTATACCAACCTTCAAAGAAAGCTGTACAGGCATGGAAGACATGACACCAAGAAATGAGTCTTGATGGTAGGCCATTGCCATCCATCAGAAGAACATGGAGAAAGTAATAATTTAAGAAAATGACAGATCACTCAAAAAAGAAGCCAAACATCAGACAACATATACACAAATAAGTAGGTCTGAGTCTGATAATTGCCACATGGAGTATTAATCAACAGAACACTAAGTATTGCAGTGGGACCTAAGCCTTATAAGGTACTAACAAACTCGAGATAGCAGAAACACAACCAAAGACCCTGTAGACTAGCAACTATCAATTAAGACACCATTACATGTGAGACAGAGTAAATGGCAACCTCCAGTAGATTTGTATAATGGGGTTTATTTAATAACCAAGGGGAACAGAGCTTTTACCCTACCTGATCATGTCTCACACTCACTCCCCCAGCAGTGCACTCAGTAGGTCTCGACTTCCCTTCCCTGCATGGAGGTGTCTGCTGGTGTGGGAATACTGGACACAAAGTTATGTTTGGTCATGCTGTGCCTCTGCTCACAATTACTAGCCACCACTGTTACTAGCCAAGATGTCTGGGCTTCCCCCAGCATTTGTCTTCATGTATCTCCTCCAATTTCAGGACCTTTCCTCCAGCCAGGATTTTCACCTTCTTCTTTCCAAGACTGCTTTTTCTTTCCAACATCACTTCTTTCCAGGTTACCTTCTTTTAGGCCCCAAGCTCTCAGTTTCCCCAATCTAAATAGTCTGTATGCAGAAGCACAATATATGATCACCCTCCTAATTGTTGGTTCTATCTCGCAGTCCTTTATTAATTGGAGAATTCAGGATGTACCACTTTTGTTTATTTCATCAAAATTTATATGCAGCCTATACCGGTTGCAGCTAGGAAGTAGTGGGTTTCTCCTTAAGGGTTCAACAGTTCAGTTCCAGTCATTTACCCACACGCATACACAACATTATCTGCTATCAGTTAGCATTTGCAATTTAAGCTATTTTTTCACCTACAAAGTACACCCAATCAGATTTAAGGTGATAAGCATCAGCCATAAGATGATCTCATGCACTAAAAAAAATAAATTTTACCATATATCCAGGATGAAGAGGGTACTACTGAAAAGAAAGAAGTCAGCATTAGTAATGAAATAAGTTCCCTACTGTCAGACAAAGTATATTGAAGTGCAGTACTGGGTTGGGATCCAACACACACATTTCTTGTTTGGATAACCACTACATTTATAAGGACAAAAAAACCAAACACAATCTGCTGAAAAGACCATTTCTTTAATGCTGACTACATATTAACAATGTCTACTGCAAGCAAGCTGGCAAATACTCACTAAAGTGACCTAACAAGTACTTCAAAAAAGGTGGTTGTTACCTGAACATGGAAACTGGAAGAAGAGAAATATTTGAACGAGTCATACTATCTAGTACGCTAGCCTTCTGTAAATACATATTTATGTCTTTATTTTTAAAATAGGGCTTTTTGGATGTGTTAATGTTTTACATGATATGTGACGCGATAAGAACTTGAAGTTGCTTACGATGACATTTTTAATTCTCCCTAATTTGATGGTGAGATTTAAATAAGATATTGTTTATTATGCATTAAAATTTTGCCAAGGGTACACAGATCATATAGATAGACATTCTATTTTCTTCTGTATTTGAATAAAACAAATTAAATTAATAGACACAGGTTTTTCTATTTTTGAAATTTCTGGAGATCTGACATAATCCTTGCTGAATTCAGTCTTGTCTTGGAAAAGGATAGAACCATTACATTATACTATGTGTGTATGCATATAGATGTATAGTCATAATTTCATCTCATCAGAATATAATCCTACTTATGTTTTGTATTTTTATACCTGCTTCAACAGTCCAAAGACCAAACATTTTATACTAAGAAAATTTGCCAATATAGACAGGAAATACATTTGTGTGAGAGAGGGAGAAAGAGATGACAGAGTGTGAGCTGTCTTCAATAAAGTGTTTTTAACCAGTTTCACTGTCAAAATGATACATGGCTATTAGCGGTCTTCATGTGAGCTTTTATCTCTGTGCCCCATGCCTCAAGGAGTGATAGTAGCCTAGCAGCTCTCATTAGTTTTGAAAATGGATTTTGTTTTATCCCTTCAGTAACCTCACTGAGTGCCTGTCCCTGGCTTATTTCAGGTTTTATATTTCTTTTTTTGTTGTACATGACCATCTCTATTCACTTCTTATGTTTGTCAGGATTTCAATTGTACTAAACCTTCTGTAGCTGTCTAATACTACAATAATGGCAAAGGTGTTGCCAGGTACAATAGTATAACAGAGCCCAACACTACTTTTTTTTTTGAACAATGTACACAATTTTTGAGAAAATTGAAAAGCATCAGGCAGGGGCACAAACTAGATCTCAGACACCTGTTGATGGGGAAGTTACTTTATTTCACACAGGAAATTAAAGGAAACCAATTAACCTGATATGAAGATAGACAAGATAGGGGTAATAGTAAGCCTGGGACTCTCATTAAGAACTCCACTGGAAAGTTTGGTGTCTGCTTGCAATTTGTATTTTGAAAAGGAATAACATGATTATAGAAATTTTAGTCCGTCTTCAAGTGTACAAAAGGATACACACAAATAAGACATTATTAAAGATACAAATACAATAAGGCTAGGATTTTGTAGATTTTATAGGTTTCATTTGAATATTTAAAAGGGGCTGGAGAAAATTTACAGAGGATGATTAAAAACTTGCTTAAACTTTCTGTGTTCAAAGTTATTCAAAATTACTTCGTAAAGGATGACCTCACACACAATTCTGCTGAGTTCCCTCATAATCTCAGTTAAACAACATGTTGTATTTTTCTATGACTGAGTAACCTCTTGTTCCAGTTCAGGTACTTTTTGTTTCAATCTCTCCCTTAACTGCTAAGTCAATTCCATGAGTTCTTATTATTCAGACCAGAAAGATTTATATTTATAAATATCTGAATCATGAAATAAGCATAGGCCTGAACTATAGTCTAAGTCTATAATGAAAGGAGATCCACATTTTTACCTTGGCAGAAGTTCAGAAGAAGTATAATATCTGTTCCTCAAATAGATGCCTAACATTTCCCCAAATTTATCTTTGATTTGTTATCCATTCACATGGCTTCTGCTGCTTTCTTCATGCTTAGGTGCTTAACCAATCCATGATTATAACTTTTGTAGTTTCAGTTTGAATGAAACCATTATCAAATGTCTTCCACGTTTACTGGACAGCTTCAGGAAGGAGGAAGGCAGGCAGGCAGGCAGGCAAGCAGAGAGTCACTGGCCTCCAACTAGACTTTGTGCCACTGACCATCACTCTCTAAGTGTGGCTGTTCAGTTTTCAGCCCACTGTACTGTTTGCTTACCCAGCCTGTACTTCATCATTTTCTCTATAAGGATCTTATGGGAGATAGTGTCAAAAACCTTGCTGAAGTCCAGGTAGATAACATCCACTTCTTTTCCCTTATCTTCCAGGTCAGTGGAAGTTTACCAAGTTGGTCAAGAATGGCTTACCTTTGGTGAATCCATAATGACTTTCTTGTCCTTCATGTGTCTGGAAAAGTTTCCCAAGATTAGTTGCACTATCACCTTCGCAGGGACTGAAGTGAGACTGACTGGCCTGTAGTTCCCTTCATACTCCTTTTTGCCCTTCTTGATGACAGGACTGACATTTGCTTTCCTCCAATCCTCAAGCATCTCTCCCAGTTGCCATGATCATTCAAAGATTATTGAGAGTGGTTTCAAAATTATATCAGCCAGATCCCTCAGAAATTGTGGCGGTATTCCATCAAGGTCCATGGACTTAATGTAAGTCCAGTTTGCTTAAGTATTCCCTGTCCTGATCCTCTTCCAGCATGAGTAAGTCCTTCTTACTAAGTCCTAAGAAGGACTTAGGGGGTGGGGTCCAGAGTGGTAATGCTCATGCCATTGCCTCTATTGGGGGAATAAGCCAGGCCAACCAGATCAGAGAGAAAGGTTCCTTAGCTGCCTCCCAAGATAGGAACAAGGAAGCCAACCACCTCAAGGATATGTATAGATATCACGGATCCTCTTGCGCCTCTCCTGGGAAACTTGCATGCTTGGCTACCTCTCTGAGATGCTTGTATACCAATGCATGCAGCATGGGAAATAAACAGGAACAACTGGAGATCTATGTGATGTTGCAGGGCCGTGATCTCATTGCAATTACAGACACATGGTGGGATAGCTCTCATGACCGGAATGCTGTCATGGATGGCTACATTCTTTTTAGGAAGGACAGGTCAGCAATACGAGGAGGTGGAGTTTCTCTTTATGTGAGAGAGCAACTGGAATGTATCAAGCTGAGTCTAGGGAAGGATGAAGAACGAGTAGAGAGTCTATGGGTAAGAATTAAGGGGCAGGCTAACACAGGTGACACTGTTGTGGGGGTTTACTACAGGCCACCTGATCAGGAAAAGGAAGTAGATGAGGCCTTCTACAGACAGCTGGAAGTAGCCTCGCAATCGTAGGCCCTAGTTCTCATGGGGGACTTCAACCACCCCGATATCTGCTGGAAAGACAACATAGCTAGGCACCCACAGTCCAGGAGGTTCTTACAGAGCATTGACGATAACCTTTTACACAGGTGGTAGAGAAACCAACATGGAGAGGTGCGCTGCTAGACCTTGTGTTAACAAATAACGAAGGTCTGTTTGGAGATGTGAAATTTGGGGGTAGCCTGGGTAGTAGCGATCACGAGATGGTGGAGTTCAGGATTCTTTGTGGAGGAAGCAGGGCAATAAGTAGGACCACAACCCTGGACTTCAGGAGAGATGATTTTGGCTTCTTCAAGGACCTCCTTGGGGGTATCCCATGGGTTAAGGCTCTAGAGGGCAGGGGAGTCCATGAGAGCTGGTCAGTATTCAAACATCACTTCCTCCAAGCTCAAGATTGGTGCATCCCTATGACTAAGAAATCAAGAAAAGGGGGCAGGAGACCTGCATGGATGAGTAAAGAGCTTCTGACAAAACTGAAACGGAAGAAGGAAGTCTACGGAATGTGGAAAAAGGGACAGGCTACTTGGGAGGAATATAGGAAGGTTGTCAGAGTATGCAGGGAGGCGACAAGGAAGGCCAAGGCCCGCTTGGAATTAAATCTGGCAAGGGACATCAAAGACAACAAGAAGGGCTTCTTCAAGTACATCATCAGCAAAAGGAAGACTAGGGAAAACATGGGCCCACTGCTGAATGAGGAGGGTGCCCTGGTGACGGAGGATGCAGAGAAGGCGGAGTTACTGAATGCCTTCTTTGCCACAGTCTTTACTACTAAGGGCAGCCCTCAAGAATCCCAGACCCTGGAGGTACAAGAGAAAGTCTGGAGAAAGGAAGACTTTCCCTTGGTCGAGGAGGATCAAGTTAGAGATCATTCAGACAAACTGGACACCCACAAATCTATGGGCCCCGACGGGATGCACCCACGAGTGTTGAGGGAACTGGCAGATGTTATTGCCCAGCCACTCTCTATCATCTTTGAAAGGTCATGGAGAACAGGAGAGGTTCCTGAGGACTGAAGGAAGGCCAATGTCACTCCAGTCTTTAAAAAGGGTAAGAAGGAGGACCCAGGCAACTACAGACCCATCAGCCTCACCTCCATCCCTGGAAAGGTGATGGAGCAGCTCATTCTGGATGCCATCTCTAAGCATGTGGAGAAGGTCATCAGAAGTAGGCAACATGGATTCACCAAGGGGAAATCATGTTTGACCAATCTGATAGTTTTCTATGACGACATGACTGGCTGGGTTGATGAGGGGAGAGCAGTGGATGTTATCTACCTTGACTTCAGCAAGGCTTTTGACACTGTCTCCCATAACATCCTCATAGGAAAACTCAAGAAGTGTGGCTTAGATGAGTGCACAGTGAGGTGGATCGAGAACTGGCTGAACAACAGAGCCCAGAGTGTTGTGATCAGCAGTGCTCAGTCTAGTTGGAGGCCTGTAGCTAGTGGTGTTCCCCAGGGGTCAGTATTGTGTACGGTCCTGTTCAACTTATTCATCAATGACCTGGATGAAGGAACAGCAAATTTGCTGATGACACAAAACTGGGAGGGGTGGCCGATACAACAGAAGGCTGTGCTGCCATTCAGCAAGACCTGGACAGGCTAGAGGGCTGGGAGGAGAGGAACCTCATGAAGTTCAACAAAGGCAAGTGTAGAGTCCTGCACCTTGGGAGGAATAACCCCATGCACCAGTACAGGTTGGGGGGCTGATCTACTGGAGAGCAACTCTGCAGAGAAGGACCTGGGTGTTCTGGTGGACAACAAGTTCACCATGAGCCAGCAATATGCCCAGGTGGCCAGGAAGGCCAATGGTATCCTGGATTGCATTAGGAATAGTGTGGCCAACAGGTCAAGGGAGGTCATCCTGTCCCTCTACACGGCCCTGGTGAGGCCACATCTGGAGTACTGTGTCCAGTTCTGGGCTCCCCAGTTAAAGAAAGATAAGGAATTACTGGAGAGAGTCCAGCGAAGGGCTACAAAGATGATCAGGGGACTGGAGCATCTCTCATGAGGAGAGGCTGAGAGAGCTGGGTCTGTTCAGCCTGGAGAAGAGAAGACTGAGGGGGGATCTTATCAACACTTACAAATACCTTAGGGGTGAATGTCAAGAGGATGGGGCCAGACTCTTCTCAGTTGTGCCCAGTGACAGGACAAGGGGCAATGGGCACAAGCTGAAACATGGGAAGTTCCATCTGAATATGAGGAGGAACTTCTTTACTTTGAGGGTGACAGAGCACTGGAACAGGCTGCCCAGGGAGGTTGTGGAGTGTCCTTCTCTGGAGGTATTCAAAACCCGCCTGGACGCAACCTTGTGCAACATGCTCTAGGTGAACATGCTTTGGTAGGGGGTTGGACTAGATGATCTCCAGAGGTCCCTTCCAACCTGTAACCATTCTGTGATTCTGTGATTCTTGCTCCAGACTTTCCCCATGGTCTCTGGGGCCTGGGATTCCTGAAGGTCAGGCTTGCTATAAAGACTGAGACAAAGGGATCCAGTACCTCAGCCTTCTCCATATCCTGTGTCACAAGGTTCCTTGTCTCATTCAGCAGTGGGCCGACATTTTACCTAGTTTTCCTTTTGTCACTTACTCACTTATAGAATCCCTTCTTGTCTTTCACTTCACTGGGTAGATTCAGTTCCAGTTGGGCTTTGGCTTTCCAAACCTCATCCCTGCATGTTCAGACAGAATCTCTGTATTCTTTCCAGGATACTTGTCCCTGCTTCTACCTTCTGTATACTTCCTTTTTGTGTTTGAGTTTGGCCAGGAGCTCCTTGTTCATCCATTCAGGCCACCTGTCATTTTTGCCTGACTTCCTGCGTGGTAGGATAGACTGTTCTTGAGCTTAGAGGTGATCCTTGAATATTAACCAGATTTCCTGGGTACCTCTTCTCTCCAGGGCCTTTTTCCGTGAGACTCTTCCAAGCAGATCTTTGAAACGGCCAAAGCCTGCTCTCCTGAAGTCCAGTGCTGTGGTCC
The DNA here is from genome assembly GCF_013368605.1 of Nyctibius grandis. Classification (NCBI taxonomy): domain Eukaryota; kingdom Metazoa; phylum Chordata; class Aves; order Nyctibiiformes; family Nyctibiidae; genus Nyctibius; species Nyctibius grandis. The sequence goes on from NC_090660.1 coordinate 89,285,550, forward strand.
TGCTTTTTGCCCTGCTCCCTCATGTCAGGATGCTGAACTCGTGACTCTAATTGTCACTGCAGCCAAGGCTGTCTTCAATTTTCTCTTCACCAATGAGTTTCTAAATGAGTATGAGTATGTTTGTCAGTATGAGTATCTTGTGGTTTAACCCTGGTAAGTAGTTCAGCACCACACAGCCTCTCACTCACTCCCTCCAGTGGGATGGGGAAGAGAATTTAAAGGGTAAAAGTGAGAAAACTTGTGTGTTGAAATAAAGACAGTTTAATAGGCAAAGCTGTGTATGCAAGCAAGGCAAAATAAGGAATTCATTTACTGCTCATCATTATATACACCATGAGTATGGAAATATACTAGTGTTTCTAGTACAGTGAGCAACATGTAAGTGAAGTCTCTCTGCAGTGCTTAGCACAGCAGTGCCTGAATTCTAACTGATGTCTTATGTGCTGGATTAATACAAAGTAAAACAGCAGTATGCTCTCCTAATTTTTACCTTCTGTCCAATAAACATGAATACTCCAGAACAGAGGTTTCGTTTGAAGAGGTGTTTAAAATGTTTTTGTTAACTGCATTACTAATTTTTGGACATTTCTGTGAAGCTGAGTATCAAAGCAACAATAGTCCATATGAAATATATTGGCAAAGAATATGGGTTGCTGACAACAGTTATCATTTAAAATGAGTCTCTGTTTCAAAAACAACATTTCCATCAACTTTTTAATTAAAATATGGCACTGTTACTTCCAAGCAAATGGCACAACATAAAAAAAAGAAGAGAATAAGGGAGAAAAAGAGGCTGGAAAAAAAAGCAATCAGCGAAAACCCAAGCCCACATTTTATTTTATTTTAATGAGAATTATTTTCACTGAAAATGGTCACATACCAATCTATTGATGAGATGCACATTTCCCAAAAGATTTTCCACAGCTGTAAACAACAATACCAAGTTCAACAGTGTCATGTTGCATGCAAACATGGGGTTAAAAATTCAACCTTTACAAAAAAATAACACCGAATAAATTGTACAAGAGAAGAAGAAATCTGTTGCAAATGAGGGAAGTGGAATTTTGGAACTGAAACCTACAGCTTTGAATAAAATATCGTCTAGATTATGTAATGTCAACACTGGAAATGGACAAATTTATAGAAGTAACAGAGACATCTTCTGAAACTAATGGAGCACTTGAACTGCATCCAAAATAGGATATATTTATGCTATACTTAACTGGTTTAAAAAACATAAAGTTGATTATAATGGGAAACATAGCAGGGTATAAGGTGTCAATAAAATTTTTTACAAATATAGAGACATATTTTAAAAGAAATATACTATATTAAACGTATACTGGATGGATATTGAATGTATACTGAATGTATACTGAATGTATACTATATTGAATGCATATCTGGGGCTGTGCAAAACACATGAAGTTCAACAAGACCAAATGCAAGGTCTTGCATGTCGATCGGGGCAATCCCAAGCACAAATACAGGCTGGGCGTAGAACGGATTAAGAGCCCCTTAGGAGAAGGTCTTGGGGGTGATGGTTGACAAGAAGCTCAACATGAGCTGACAGTGTGCACTTGCAGCCCAGGCGGCCAGCTGTATCCTGGGCTGCATCAAAAGAAGCATGGCCAGCAGGTCGAGGGAGGTGATTCTGCCCCTCTACTCTGCTCTTGTGAGAACCCACCTGGAGTACTGTGCCCAGCTCTGGGACTCCAAGCATAAGAAGGACCTGGAGCTGTTGGAACAAGTCCAGAGAGGGCCATGAAGATGATCCTCTGATCATCTCTCTTACAAAGAGAGATTGAGAGAGTTGGGGCTGTTCAGCTTGAAGAAGAGAAAGCTGCGGGGAGAACTTCTAGCAGCCTACCAGTACCGGGGGCCTACAGGAAAGCTGAAGAGGGAGTTTTTACAAGAGCATGTAGTGATAGGATGAGTGGGAACATTTTTAAACTGAAAGAGGGTAGATTTAGATCAGATATTAGGCAGAAATTCTTTACTGTGAGGGTGGTGAGACACTGGAACATGTTGCCCAGAGATGTTGTGGCTGCCCCCTCCCTGGCAGTGTTTAAGGCAGGGTTGGATGTATCTTTGGGCAACCTGGTCTAGTGGAAGGTGTCTCTGTCCGTGGCAGGGGTGTTGGAACTAGATGACCTTTAAGGTCCCTTCCAACCCAAACCATTCTATGATTCTATGAAATTATACAAGCCCTACAATTCTTAAGGTTAGTAAGGCCAAATGGGGATATGCATGATTGGCACTATTCCAAATGCAGCCAATTATTTTTAAGGTGCTTTAAGATGTGCCTTAGGATCTAGATTTTCATTTATGAAATGCATATATTCTAAATACGTATTCATTATCTCTGCCTCACCCCTTCACAATCTGCTCATGGCTAATCTCTTATAGGAATCAAAGAAAGAGTCAGTCTAATAGTATAAAAACAGAATCTCATGGATAGATCTGCCTAAAAATGCGAATTTCTGCCATTTCAACAGTCCCAATATTACAATATTTGTTTGTGGTGTTTTTTTTTTTTTGTCTGGAACAAGATAGCTTTTGGAATGTTAAAAGATTTTTGAGGATAAAAAATGTAAAACTGCACGTGAAATAAAGGGTTTCGCATTTTAGATTGAAATGAAATATTTTGACTGCTGAATTTAAACTCTTTATATTTGTTAACTGAAAACGAAATCTCTCATGTTTTAAGCTACAAAGCAACTCCTAACCAATGAGGAAATTCATCTTACAATCACTTCCTCCATAGTTGATCATAATATTTCTTGGGATTTCTTTGAAAGTATCAACCACTATCTAGTAAAAAAATATTAGTTACTTCTAATTGGTTTCATCTATCACTCTGGTATATCAGTACTTTCAAATGTTTTTGTTTGTATGCTTTTATCCTTTTTATACCTGAAGTGATTCAGTACCTGAAAGTTTGCTTTTTAGGTGACTATAGTCTGATTGATACAGTGAATCCTTCCAGTGCTGAGCAGACCACAATATACTTTATATAACCCTATAAGCAAGGTTATACTGAATACTGGCATTGTTTTCAGAAGCAGGGCTATACACTTTTTTTACACATCCTCATGAGGGTTTGCTCACTGTTTCGACACAGTTACCTCTGCTGTCAATATGGCGTTGCAGCAATGCATAATAGAGCCTTCAGTGAAGGTGGAGGTAATGAAAAATTATTTAAATGGAGGAAATTGCTGGGTTGATGTTCATCAGTGCAGAGCCAGCTGTGAATATTTAGGTGGGGCTTTAAAAATTGAATTTACACAAATGAATGCATGGAAACGTACATTTTTTCTCAATAAATCTTTAATTATATGCACATAAAAGGACTTCTCCATCAGTAGTGACAGAGAGAACACAGCTAACAGCTCCGTGACTAGGGCACTCACCTACAAAGAACAAGAAGAAGATTTAAATCCTTGAAGTGACTCCCACAGAGCAGTAATTTAAAAGATTAATCTCCTTGTTCCTAGGTGAGTGGCCTCACAGCAACACTCTTCATTACTCTAGGAGCTTCTGTTCTACCCAACAGTGTTCTGCCTACTTTTGCATTTAAAATTCAGCCTGTTCTGAAATATCTTTCTATATGAAAGCCTAATTGAAACTAGGAGATTAAAAAAAAAGTATGGTGTCTTGGTTTGGTCTGGTTTCCCCACTGGGTTGGTATTTTGTGATGAGAAACATTACACTGAAAAAATCCCCATTTCTATAAAGCAAGCTATCAACAGCAATCTAAAATGCTATTTAAACTTCTGCTTAGAAAACATAAACATGTAAAGTCTAAATCTAAATCTTCCTGGGGATAATCTCTGAAAAAGTGGCGAAGAGTCAACTCCTATAACTTCTGGCACTGTTTTTTACGCCCTAGTGATCTTCTGTCTCCATCATAGCAAGGAAATGATTGGGACGCATCAATTAATGATTATTTTGATATTATGAGTAGCAAGAGAAAATCTTTGCTTATGCTTTCTTATTTTCCCTCAGAATCCACATAATCAAAATCAATATAATGTGTTACGCACTCAATGATAAGATGTGCCAGTTAGAGAAAGAGTTTATGTTAGAGTAACTTAATTCTCTTCTGCGCTAACCTAAGCTTCACCTAGACCAGCACTATTAAGGTAACAACAATCCACTTTTAGTCTCCTCTTCAGAGAACAACCATTATAAGTTTTTCCTTCTTACTTGCAGAAATTGCAACCTAGGTGGAAATACTTTGGGTGGAATTTAGTCTGCAGATATAAGGAGTATGACCATGCATGCATAAACCTATTACTATACTTGGTGTTAATGCTTTAAAACTTGTGATAGTATGATAACTTCATACCATGTTTTCCCTGTCGATGGTGTTCTTGCCAAATAGCAGCACAAGAAATGCTGTGATAAAACTATAATGTAGCACTAACAAGAATACTACAGACCTGTAAGACTGCACAATTCTGCTCTCTTAGAAGCTCCTTGAAGTACGGGTGACCTGGTTCATCTTGGCTCTTACCTTGGGCTGGTGCCCAGAAATGCAATCATAGATCTGTCTGTCTTTCAGTCTGTGTGCCAGTCCCTCTGTTCTAACAGTTTTTGAAACACCTGACCACTTTTAGTCATACTTTAAAGACAGGTAGAGTCTTACAAAGTATGTACACTTTAAATGTTATGAAAATGTGAGGAGAGGCCAGGAAGTTGCAAACAACTGAACCCATTGAGGGAAAAGCAGGCAGAATTCAGCCATCAAATATGCAAATGACCAATTAGCATATACTTTCGACTAGAAATAGTCTAGTAAACTGACAGGGAGAAGATAATATGTAAGTTAGAGTTACCCTGGTGATAGGATCAAGAGGGAAAGGATTGATATCTGAAATAAAATAGGTTTGACTAGCTTCATCCCATCGATGCACAATTTGTTTCTGTGTGTGGTGCAGCTGCCTTAGGAATTGCAGTTGTTCCTGTTAGGGGTGCACTGCACTTTGGTTATCATTCCCTGGCTGTTTTTAACCTTAACCACTGTATGAGACACTGCTTTAGGTGAAGCCTTCAAGCACACCCAAGTCAATGTACACTATAACTATCTAAATTTGACTATTTGGAGAAAAGGCAGGTCACATTGCACCAATACTTATGTTGTGCAATATCTGACAGCAGGTTATAAAGTATTGTTGGTAAATAGTAGACATTTCTACTTCCTAGCCCCTGAGTGAAGCAAACAAAACTATGTTCCGTTTTTCTTGCCCAGTCCTTCTCTATACCAAAACCACTAATTTAGAATTAAGTTTGAATTCATTGACTTAAAAGTTTAACTGGGAATGGAAAATTCTTGTCATTAAAGTGTTAATATTCTAGGAAAAAAAAAGTAACAAATCAGTTTTCGATAGCTTTAAAGACCATAGTTAATTAATCTGCAAAATGCATCTATTGTTTGATGTTTTTTTTGGTCTATGATCTACAACATGCACAAGCAATAAATCTACCTTCTAGACAACATTAATTCATCCTCAGTAAAAAAAGTAGAAAGGTCTGCTGGTGATCACTAAAGTTTACTAAGATTTTTTAGAAAGGTTATCAAATGAAAATGTATAATGTGTTAAAATGCATTCTCATGAGAAATAATAAGCCCTTATATATTAATCATGCCATTTCAGTTATTATGTAATGCATTAATTACATAGGCAAATGTAGTGACATGTTAAGGTGTCAATGTTAACATAGTTCAAAATCCTTCTGTCAAAAAGCATGAAATAGCCAAATGCTATTTTTTTTCCAAACAAAAGTCTTTGTACTTTGTTTCTTGCTACCTCTTGATGCGTAGGAAGTGTTCCGACAATATCACTTCATTATCCACCTCCAAAACATTACTTAAAATTCTCCTTTTCCATGATACCTACAAAAAATGTGACTGTGGTTAGACCACTGATGTGCTTAGATGCCAGACTGAGTGCAGTCTCATTTTCTTGAAGTTTCGTACTGTCTGAAGTGATGAAGAATGCCAGTAAAAATATTTAACATCATCAAGTCTTCATATCAAGATGTAGTTTGTACAGTCTAAGTAAAAGAAGCCTTAAGCTGTTAATTTAAACTACATAGCAGTTCTCTCTTTTGCTCTGTTGTCCTTTTCAAACAAGGCTGAATTCCTTCATTTCTCCAGTTTGGTATTTCTATTGACATAATTATGAGAACAAGCACAGCTATAGCTCAGACATTTCATAGCTTTACAGCACATGGGAGGATTTAGATTTATTATTCAGGGGATCCTTTCAAATGGCATTTCAACCAGAATGAAAATAGAGATCCAAAGGTGGTACATTTTCCCGAAAAGGATTATTTTAGTAATTTATTTTGAAACAAAAACCAAGGATCCCTGCAATTCAGGTGTCATGTAAGCAACATGGAAGACCAAGAGGTGAATCAATCCGTAATGGGAAAAGTCAGAATGAAATAACAGTACAAATTAGCTTGCTGACAGCTTCACACACCAATTTCGAAAGGTTTTGGGCTAAAAGAACAAAGCATAAATCTTCAAACCCTAAAATTTTCACTTTAACCTATGGTTGTGATCATAAGAAACCATGATGGATATCTAAACACCTAGAGAAAAAAATGGAAAAGAAGAGTTCTAGAGGTTAAATTCACTGCCATTATAGGAAATCCATTAGAACCATCCAAGTTTGCCACAAAGTTTCAGATCTTCATGAAAAGTTTCCAGCAAAGAAAACAGAATTCATGCAAAAATGTTGTGATGCTATTCCCAGCAGTGTCCTGTTTAGAAGACAGTTAATCTTTGACCTTTGACAGGATATAATTATTTCAGGAAGAATCAAATACAGTTTATAACTCTGAATTTCATGTATATATGAAAATAAAGGTTTTGGCGATAATAATTAATGTTATCATGGGAATGCAGATTAAAAAGTCAGAGAGATGGTAACAGCATTTTAGGTTGAAAACATCAGGGAGATGACAAATGGGATAAATGTCATGGTAATTTTGAGCTGAAAAAGAAAACAACCTCTGTAATCCTCTAAACTCTTGGCAGCTTACTATTATGCAAGCCACTTCGAGTGACCACTGAGCCTGCAGTACTGAATTGACAAGATATGGGATTTCCTTCTGTATTCCATACTCCTTAGCACAATCCACCAAACACATTAATTGGTAGCATTTGGAAGTTCCTAGTGACCTTTTCCTATAGCCTTCCACCATCTTGAGCACTAAAGTCAGGCTGTTTATATCCCCGAGAATAAGGCTCTGGCTCTTACACACTTCATGGCCCCAGGGAACAGCAACAGCAGAGGCGCCCACAGAAAAATCAGCAGAGGAAATATAGGCAGAAACTTTGTCACAACAGAAATATCATGTTCAAAAGAAGCAATACATCCTTTGCACGAATAGCAAGCCTAAAGTTTTATTGAGGAAGTAGTTTTATTCTCCTTTAACTCTTTCCTGAAGCATGTGTGCGCTGCATATATGAACAAGATTTCTTACATGTGCAGGATGTGAGTCGAGTTACTAAATTAGATTTTCAATAAATAATTGTAAGCTTAATCTCTGGATTTCATTCAAACAACCTGAAACATATGATGTACATCCCTTGCCCAATATCTTTTCATTATTCAGAAACAAATGGTTGCATTGCCCTTCATTAAAGTGAATATTAAAATTGATTAATTATTAACTTTTTTCTTCTGAGAGGAGATCAAGCAAAAGGTTAAAATCAATGATTATTTTATTCTCTTTTTTTTTCTTTTTAAATATTTTGACTGGCTATTGTCAGATAAAACATATTTTAAAGATAACAAGACTGCCTTTTTTTTATTCAGTGTATTCCTTGGTATATATTTTGTTTTTAAATTTGTAATTGCTAAGCAGAAATACTATTTGCACTTTTTGCTTACCTTGGTAAGAACTCTTCCAGTGACGTTCCACTGTAAGTTCCTTTCATTTGGCCTTCAGGAACTTTCAGGAACTTTCTTATAAAAGATTTGCTTTGCCAACCACTGAGGCAACTGAGTCTAGCTTTCTCCTCTAAATTTACAAAAGCAATAGCAGACATAAGAGCAAAGGATGCCTAGGAAAAATTAGTCAGGAAATTAACGGAAATTTTCTGAGTAGATGGAATGTCCCTCCCTGCTCTCCCACCCAGGAATCTTTGCATTGAAACAAATATCACATGGATAATGGATTTCATGATCTCTCTCTTGAATCACAAGATTAAAAAAAAACCCAACACTAAACTGAAACCAAAAAATCAAACCAAATCAGCAAATGAGATTCTTAATGCTCTACATTATATTTTTCAATTATTATTTGTATTCTGCTATGAAAATTTATGTAAGTAAAGATCTCAGCCTATAAAAAAAACAAAGCAGATATTATTGACTCAGTTAATTTATTTTTCAAATATTCTTATTAATAGAATAATATAGATCTGAAGTAGAAAGTTCTGCCAGTACACAGCATCTTTGTAACTTCACAAGGGATGATGCTAGAAAATGAGTAAAGCTGTTTATAAGTCAGAGGATCAGAAGACTCGTTAGTATGTGAAGTGACTTCCAACTCAGTAGATTAACAATAATTGGCTCTTACTGAATGGAAAATGAGGAAGCTTGTAACGTGCTTAATGAAGCTGATCATTGCAGATGGGGTATGAGGTTTGTTTTTGTGAGTGTGTGTCTTAATCTTGCTTGAACTGAATAGTTCACTGTGACAAAACTTTATGCATGACCTCTGTGTTTTAGAAATGCTGCAGGCAAAATAATTACTGAGAGACAGGGAACTAAAAGCATTTGTGTTTCTAAGAATGCACATACACAGTAGTGCTCTTTTTAACAAAATATCTTCAGGCTATTTGAAAAAATAGTGTGGAAATGTGGTAATGAAGAGGAAGATTACCTAAGCAGACTGTGAATGAACACTCTAGGAGAAGGCAAAAGAAAAGGGAAAACTTGAAGCAGTTGTTTGCAGTAGCAGGGCTGGATTGCTAACTGAGCAATGCCCTTTGAGTCCTGTGGTTTTTATGCCTGAGACATCTGTACAGTCAGTCGTTTGGCTGGTCACTTCTCAATTATAATGCCTTGCAAAATGTGTATAAGAATTAGCCAGATGAGTTAGCAATGCAGTAAAGTTTCCAAAAAAGATTATTCTGAAAATTGTCCCTAGGCTTTCACCCTGCAGTTACAATAACTATGACTACTGAGCCGTGAAACATAAACAAAACTGTATGGTTCTTTCTATACAGGCTGTAATAACGAGATGAATGATACTGGAAGAACATAACTGCAAAAACAGTGAATATAACTAGAAATTTAGCAGTGCTGGGCCAACTCTGAATACAACAAAAAGGGAGGTGGCAAAGCTAGTTAAATACAGTCCCAGACACATTAAGGGCAGGAAAGCTAAACACTGTCAGTACACAACTGCTATTTTCAAGTCTTTTTTGAGTTATTTACATCTTCAAACATTGTTGTTTTAACATGTCACTGAAATGCAAGATAAATGTTACTTGGTATTTGTAAAAAAAGTCATCCCCAGACTAACTCCAAATGCTCTTTACATTCTACTGATCAATGACCTATTTTGTGGCTATTTATCCTTGCATCATTTATATGCCATTTCTTAAGATTTTAAGTCAAATAGTTTTCATGTCATGAAACTAGGGTCTAGGTTTGACTTGACAATTTTCACATTAGGTAGTAAAAAAAAAAGATATTATAAGATTTTTACATTTAAATTTCAATATCTATGTGGCAGGAAAAGAGACCATAACAATAAGAGAATAGGCAGTCATTTCTTTTCACTAGCTGCTCAGGTAATATGTGATCCAAACAGCTGATCTCTTGCTCCCCAAGAGCTGCTCCTGTTGTCACTGTCAGCAGTTGTGAAATCGTGGCTATTTTTGTGAGGATGTAACCCCATACAGAGGCTGCAGCAGGTGCACTCAGCCTCTCTCTTCAGGCCTTGCAACCTCAGAAGTAGAAACTACCACTTCTGCTCCTTTCTCTTTCTCTTCTCAGTTAGAGCAGATCCTATTCTACCTTTCTACATCTGGCCTCTTTGTGTCAGTCCAGAAAGTGAAGGTTTGGTGAATAAAGGGCTACATCAAAAAGAGAGTGGGTCTTGGAAAAAAACCTCTGTGTAAGATAAAATCCTGTTCCTTAATGAAACGGGGGAAGTGGAGGGGGCAATGGTAAAGCAGAGTTGGAAAGAATGACAGAGTTTCCAATAATTCAAATACCTTTGAATTTCTTTGCAGTCCCTTCAAATGCTACTAAATTCTAACAGTGTCCCTCTTTCTTGAAACTCCTTTTGCTGTTTCCTAGTTTACTCTCACCTTCACAGAAACCCAAATAACTCCTCTCAGCACTCTCTCAGGGCTCCTGATTAACATATTATTCCTCCTAGTCATATTGTCCTCCTTGTTTTTCAGTCCTTCCCCTGTTACTTCCACAAAATTCAATTTCGTCTGTGTTTCTGAGAAGCTTAGAACTCTGGTCCTGGAGCAGCTTCCAAAGTCGTGGAAGATTCAGGTAGATTCCTTGTCTCTAAATTGGAGAGACATGGACCTGACAGATGGACCACTCAGAGGATAAGAAATTGGCTGGATTGTCACACTCAAAAAGTTGTGGTCAATGGCTTGATGTCCAAGTGGAGACCAGTGACGAGTGGCATTCCTCAGGGGTCCATATTGGGACCAGTCCTGTTTAACATCTTTGTTGGTGACATGCACAGTGGGACTGAGTGTGCCCTCAGCAAGTTTGCCGATGACACCAAACTGTGTGGTGCAGTCGACACCTGGAGGGAAGGGATGCCATCCAGAGGGATCTTGACAGGCTAGAGAGCTGGACCCGTGCAAACTACATGAAGTTCAACAAGACCAAATGCAAGGTTCTACACAAGGGTCGGGGCAATCCCAAGCACAAATAAATGCTGGGAGGAGAATGGATTGAGAGCAGCCCTGAGGAGAAGGACTTGGAGGTGATGGTTGACGAGAAGCTTAACATGAGCCAGCAATGTGCGCTTGCAGCCCAGAAAGCCAACCATATCCTGGGCTGCATCAAAAGCAGCGTGGCCAGCAGGTCGAGGGAGGTGATTCTGCCCCTTTACTCCGCTCTCTTGAGACGCCACCTGGAGTAATGCATCCAGCTCCGGGGGCCCCAATAGAAGAAGGACATGAAGCTGTTGGAGTGAATCCAGAGGAAGGCCATGAAGATGATCAGAGGGCTGGAGCACATCTCCTATGAAGAGAGGCTGAGAGAGTTGGGGCTGTTCAGCCTGGAGAAGAGAAGGCTCCGGGGGGACCTCATAGCAGCCTTCCAGTATCTGAAGGGGGCCTACAGGAAAGCTGGAGAGGGAATTTTTACAAGGGCATGTAGTCATAGGATGAGGGATAACAGTTTTAAACTGAAAGAGGGTAGATTTAGATCAGACATTAGGAAGAAATTCTATACTGTGAGGGTGGTGAGACACTAGACCAGGTTGCCCAGAGATGTTGTGGCTGCCTTCTTCCTGGAAGTGTTTAAGGCCAGGTTGGATGGGGCTTTGAGCAACATGGTCTAGTGGAAAGGTGTCCCTGCCTGTAGCAGGTGGGTTGGAACAAGATGATCTTTAAGGTCCCTTCCAAGCCACACTATTCTATGATTATGATTCTATGAGATTTATAAGAATGTATCTGTATCTCGGGGATATTACCTGGAAGTTAATTTTCCTTCAGGGATCTAGCATCCATCATTCTTCTCCCCCAGGAGATATAACCAAGCTTAAAAACTGCAGTTATTATATAACAAGGACAAGATTCATGAGTGTATTTTAGGACCCATTATACTAATAGTTATTGTCATGACCTTGCCAGTCAGAGCTGCTTGGGCTAAGATTATGTTATGCCTTAAGTGAGTTAGGTTGTACCTGAGGCCTTTGCCAGATATCTCAAGGCCAAAAGAGTCAGCTGAACAGGACCAGAAATTTTAAACTTAGAGTAAGGTTAAACTGGGACTGTCAAAAAAAATATGTCAGAGATATTATATGAACTAAGTATGTGGAATACTATAAGTTGCTTTAAAAGAAAAACAAATGGATAACATTACATACAGTGAGTCATGAAGTCTGTTAAAAATCAACTGACTATTGCTTAATGGGATAAAACAAAAACACAGAAAAATTTAAACAAAATAAATGATTAAAATTTGGGGCTCACAGTCACAGGCATTTGTAAGTGTTTATCCTACACACAGGGAGAAGCCAAGACCATTGTCCTATATCTGGATATAATTCCATTGAAGTAATGGGATACAACTGAGCAATCTGTGCAGTCAAAATTTGAGAAATGTGTAGTGCATAAACTGAAAGAAGGCATTTTAAAACATACCAAATTTAGCCCTCATTCATCAAGAGTCATGTCCCTGCTACTGTTTCAGCATGTCTACATTATACCATGCATGCATCAGCTCTTGTGTAAATCTTGATTTGCTCCAGGTTTATGAATTCACATGTTCCCCACCTTAGAAAAAATTACAAGTGAGAGCAGAAACAAATGATGCTTTGTTGTATTATACCTTGGAGGTAAAAATTTTCCAAACCACAATTATTTAAGGGAAAGAGAAATTCGGAAGAGAAAATGAATGAATGCCTGAATGCCTTCTTTGCCTCTGTCTATACTGTTGGAGGCTGTCCTGAGGAGCCCTGGACCCCTGCGGCCTCAGAAGAAGTCAGGATAGAGGAGGAATCTGTCTTGGTTGATGAGGGCTGGGTCAGGGACCAGTTAAGCAATCTGGATGTCCATAAATCCATGGGCCCTGATGGGATGCACCCGCGGGTGCTGAGGGAGCTGGCGGAAGTCATTGCTAGGCCACTCTCCATCATCTTTGCTAAGTCATGGGCAACAGGAGAGGTGCCTGAGGACTGGAGGAAAGCGAATGTCACTCCAGTCTTCAAAAAGGGCAGGAAGGAGGACCCGGGGAACTATAGACCAGTCAGCCTCACCTCCATCCCTGGAAAGGTGATGGAGCAACTTGTTCTTGGTGCTGTCTCTAGGCACATCAAGGATAGGGGGATCATTAGGGGCACTCAGCATGGCTTCACCAACGGGAAGTCTTGCTCAACCAACTTGATAGCCTTTTATGAGGATGTTACCCGGTGGATAGATGATGGTAAAGCTGTGGATGTGGTCTATCTCGATTTCAGTAAAGCGTTTGACACGGTCTCCCACAGCATCCTCGCAGCTAAACTGGGGAAGTGTGGTCTGGATGATCGGGTAGTGAGGTGGATTGTGAACTGGCTGAAGGAAAGAAGCCAGAGAGTAGTGGTCAGCGGGACAGAGTCCAGTTGGAGGTCTGTGTCTAGCGGAGTTCCGCAAGGGTCGGTTCTGGGACCAGTTCTATTCAATATATTCATTAATGACTTGGATGAGGGATTAGAGTGCGCTGTCAGCAAGTTCGCTGATGACACAAAACTGGGAGGAGTGGCTGACACAACGGAAGGCTGCGCAGCCATTCAGAGAGACCTGGACAGGCTGGAGAGTTGGGCGGGGAGAAATTTAATGAAATATAACAAGGGCAAGTGTAGAGTCCTGCATCTGGTCAAGAACAACCCCATGTACCAGTACAAGTTGGGGACAGAGCTGTTGGAGACCAGCATAGGGGAAAGGGACCTGGGGGTCCTAGTGGACAACAGGATGACCATGAGCCAGCAGTGTGCCCTTGTGGCCAAGAAGGCCAATGGCATCCTGGGGTGTATTAGAAGGGGTGTGGTCAGCAGGTCGAGAGAGGTTCTCCTCCCCCTCTACTCTGCCCTGCTGAGGCCGCATCTGGAGTATTGTGTCCAGTTCTGGGCCCCTCAGTTCAAGAAGGACAGGGAACTGCTAGAGAGAGTCCAGCGCAGAGCCACGAAGATGATTAAGGGAGTGGAACATCTCCCTTATGAGGAGAGGCTGAGGGAGCTGGGTCTCTTTAGCTTAGAGAAGAGGAGACTGAGGGGTGACCTCATTAATGTTTATAAATATGTAAAGGGCAAGTGTCAAGAGGACGGAGCCAGGCTCTTCTCAGTGACATCCCTTGACAGGACAAGGGGCAATGGGTGCAAGCTGGAGCACAGGAGGTTCCACTTAAATTTGAGGAAAAACTTCTTTACTGTAAGGGTGACTGAACACTGGAACAGGCTGCCCAGAGAGGTTGTGGAGTCTCCTTCTCTGGAGACATTCAAAACCCGCCTGGACGCGTTCCTGTGTGATATGGTCTAGGCAATCCTGCCCCGGCAGGGGGATTGGACTAGATGATCTTTCGAGGTCCCTTCCAATCCCTGACATTCTGTGATTCTGTGATTCTGTGAAAAATACTTTAAAATACCCCTTGGAGTTCTAATAATGGACAAGGTTTGGATGTACAAAATGGCAGCTAAGAAAAATGTAGAGTATATTATGTTAAGAGAGGTGTCACATTAACAGAACAGAGAGAGGAAAGCTCCATTCCTTATTACCAAAGACTTACCATATCTGGACTAGTACTTTTTATTGTGGGCTTCTCCTTACGTGCAAAAAAATAAAGAACATTAAAATAAAATAGAATAAAATATTGTCAAAATATTAAAACAGCCAAGAAAATAGCAGAAAGAGGACGCATCTGTAGAGACTAAGCTGTGTGGAAAGATCTAAAGTGATTGCTCTAGTAGACATAAAGAGCCAGATACTCATCTGGTTTAAATCATCATGGCTTCAGTGAGGATTTGGTCTAAGTAATCTCTAGATATGTGTCAAATGTGTACAAAAAGAGAAGGTATAGTGTGGAGGGATGTATCTAATAGTAATAGGATCAAATTAATTAAAAATATATAGGTTGGATATTAGGAAAATATTAACAGTGTAATATGTATCAGTTTAGGAATGTGTCTCCTGAAGGAAATGAGATAACTATTTCAGGAGCTATTTCATATGAGACAGTCATAAAGAACTAAATGTATATCATGGAAAACAGTCCTACATTAGCTAAAATGAGTTAGCTATGTTCTTTCCATTATCTACTTGCTGTGATTTTCTGAAGCATTTGCAATCTGTGTGCTTGTAGGATTGGTGGCACACTAGGAAAACACCTGAACATGTTTTTTTTGTACAATATTTGAGATAGAGGTGAGCTAAAATAGAAAGAAGCAACGGGGAAAAAAAGGGAGGCTGAGACTAATGAGTAAGGCTGTGTACAGGCAACCAGAGTTAGACGTGGGAAAACTGCAAAATCGTCCTTTAAAGCACACTTGTCCTTGTTTTATTTACTTGCCAGGTAATTCAGGTATATAAGGAGAAAATTACAGAGATGAGACAATTTTAGGCCTTCAGGAAAGACTTGATCATGTTTCAAAAGCACCTAAACAGAGCTGATGAAAACTATGGACTAAAAGGAGGTGGAATGAGAGGAATGACCTGCAGCAACAAAGAATGACAACAGGAAACACCCATACCTCACACTGGAAATTATCACACTGTATCTTGCAATTCCTCCAACTGATAAGAGTTTTCTGGTATCCAAAAAAGCTACTGTTTATCATCCATCTTGTCAAGTCTGATGGGCCTTCCAATTTTTGGCTTGAAAACTAAGAGAAACCTCATTCACACCCTAATGAGAGGGAACCTGAAACAGCGGAAGCCATAGGTGTGCCTTTTTACAAGTCAGACTGGATACACAACACAAGGCAGGCCCTCCCCAGGTGTTAAGTGATTTCAGTACACTGAGGTCAGTGACCCTTTCATACACATAAGGAGAGACTTTTGCCCCAGTGATCTGAAATTCTTGCTGTTATAACTCCTGATGTCTCTCCATGCTCTGGATTATACTGTAAGCAGAGATCTGATTTTCAGAAGTATTTATACAACATCTAGGGTTATATTATTTCTGTCTATAACCCTCAGCAGAGAATTGGTATTCTACTAGGGGCAAAGAAAGAGCCTTTAGATTCCTTCCCTTCTGATAGCATTATATTTAAAGAAGCTTTTAGTACCCTCAGATCTCCTTCTCTCTGCCATCTTCATTGAACAAGCTTAAAATAATTGACTTCATTATTTGAAGTTCATTTTTATTAGTCCTAAAATTATGTGTGTTTCCATGGGAGCTCCTAATGGATTTTTTCCAAATAAAATACAAGTTGGATCTCATAGAAATTAAGAGAAGTCCCTGTGTTTTGTGTCTTGATAGCAATATTTTGCTCACACACTTAGTGTACTTGCCAATTCTATTCAATCCAAACCTTGAATTCATGTAGTTGTGGTTGTTTTTATGTACGGAAGAAGAAAAACAACAAAATACAAAGGCATTTATTCGTGTCATCCCCTGTCTCTTGTTCATTTTTAATCAGCACCCTGTAAGTGATGTTAAGTTTTCTATGTTGCTGTGGATTTCCTTTTCCTTTGACTTTCATTCTATCCATCTTGAGATGACATTTTATGTTACTCATTACTGTCACTATTGGAAAGAATAGCAAAATCAGCATTCGGACGTTATTATTTGAACATCAGCTCACTTGATAAAGTATTTCCCCTATCATGCTTAATAAAGAAGTATTCCTTGCATTCTACGCAGATGTTACTATTTTAACAGCTAGAAAGAAATTGTATTTCGTTTCAGTAAATCAGTTTTCAATTCAAAAAATCAGCAGGAATCTGAATAAATGGATTAAAATTACCAACACTAGCAAAAATGGAATGTGATACCCTGAATCTCATTTTGATCTTGATCTGCAAGATTCATAGTGGCATAATTTGAGTAATCTCAGTACTGTTACACTTAAATTTACCAAAGTCTGTGGCATCAAGAATCGGACTAATGAGGCTTCTTTTTCCTTTTGCTCCCCTTGGAGGCTGAAGTACGGAACACCTCCTGAATGGCTTTTATTTTGTTGTCTTCTCTAGGAATTTCCTCTGAAAGGGAATGCTAGAGAGTGGGTTGTAAAAATAGTTTATATACTGTCAAGATAATGTTTCTTGAGTAAAGGCCGCCATATCATAGTATATTTGACACTTGCCAGCTGCTTACCTTCTCTTAAGGAGGCATGAATTCTCCTGATACAGGGTCCAACTTTCTCTTGTTTTTTTTTTACCGGTCATGAAAGTCATGAGTCTAACCTTCCAATTATATACACTTGCAAATCAGCTGGAATTAACCCTATTTTGAAACCAGCATATCGTTTGCATGGGAAAGATGACATGCCTGTTCTTCCTTTGTTAGCAGTTCTGCAGTCCACCCAAGCCTGACAACTCTTCTAAACACACTGAAAATGTCCTGTGGCAAGGAAGATTTGAAAATGGGTATCAGTCAGCAATGACCAGTGATTTCAATAAACAGGCCATTTGCTATATTTAGGATTCCACAGGTACTATGGAAAAAAGGAAGAAACACCACTTCGACTCTGTTTGTCTCTTAGATACGTAATTAATTTCCCCTGCATGCCTGGATCATGAAAAACTCTAAAAATTATCATAATATTAAACTTTTAAAAAGAAGGGCTATTTGTTTATTTAAAAGTTATCTTTTCCATTCAAAAACTTAGCTTTAGGTTTTTCTTTGCTATATGTATTTCACCCCTACTCTTTAAATTTACAACTGAAAATGGGATAAAAAAAAATAAGACATAAAGGAGAAGAGTAGAAGAAAACAGTCCACAAATCTAAGGTGGTTACAATCTTTCATGTACCTTTTTCTTGAAGTAAAATCAAGAATGTAAAAACTCAGCCTTCAGATTTTGTTACTATAGGTTAGATGTATAAGTTTCAGACACAGCATATCTCCCCCTGAAAATGAATTTAACCAATACAGGAATTACTGATCTTGAATCTTAGACGTTATTTTTTGATTAAGTAAATAAAGTAGTCAAAATAAGCAACTCATTTCCTCTGGAAAAGCAGGGGGAAATGAAACATTGTACTTTTTTAGCTGAAAAAATCCCATAATTTGTAGTCTAAAATGAAGTTGAGAGTTAGAAGACATCTTTTTGGTGCTATTCCTGTAATAGCCAATCTCCTCAAATTAATTTGGTTATTTGGAACATAGTTGTATGCAGTGACTAAAACTAACTGTAATTCCTCTTTGACTATTAAAATATGAGACTACATCTCTATATCACAAGGGAGCGTTTGCTACTGGTTAAACTATGAGGTACAATCAGTGAACAATATACACTTCAAAGATGCTCATGGACCAGGAAACCTTTCAGAAGGAAAAAAGATGTCTATTGCTCAAGGTATAATTGTCTTCTTTCAGGGTAACTTATTTTTTAATTTGAAATAAGTCCTTCAAAGAGATTCAAAGTGGGCTATCTATCCTTTGAAGCTGTCAAGAGGTAATGATTTAGGATTTCCATTTCAAAGAATTTTACATCTCAGATAAAATGGAACAATTCAGTTGAAAACCAGAAGATCCAGGCCTAAAATGGCAATGAGACAGCTTCTAAAGGATCAGCTAACAGAAGTGACATGTTTTTATTGTTCTTTGGTGAGTATTTTGACCTATATACACCTGGATTATCTGAACATATGGTTTTATTACTATGTAAACTTAATTACTCTGCAGAAGTTGAGTTAAATAAAATGATCTCTACTGGGTCCTTAACACAAATTGTTACCTTTGAATGTTATGTTTTGGGAAGAATATTTATTTCTTTCAGGATTTTTTGCCTTTTGTTTTTTAAAGAAAGTTCAGATCAAGTCATGTATCTATACAAATGTATATATATACACGTACTACTTAAACAATTATTACCTTCTAGTTCCTGAATAAATGACTGAGGTTGTGACAATTACTTTGAAATGTCTTTGCTTGTTTGAAAATGAAGAAAACATAAATCTTATTTGACCAGAGTTAATTTCAGGCAGAAACAAAGAGGCAGCATCCCTGGGAAGCAGGCTGTTGGTGGCAGTGAAGTTGCTATGGTCAGAGTGCCTACTTCTCCTGAGCCAAGGCTCTGGCACGTCAAGTTAAGTAATATTACTGTCACTAAAAGAAGAGTGGTGAGCTATTAGCTAATATTTGGCACAGTTATCTTTCCCAGCAGCAGCAGTGGTTGTGACTTTCAATGTTTCCCAGCCTCTGGATGTCAAAAAGAACAGAGAGACGTGTTCTCCATGGTCTTCCACGCAACTTCCCACCTTTTCCTCCCTGTGGCAGAAATGACATAACCACGGCCTCACATAGGTCTCTCGTTCTTGAGGTTCCTGTCTAATGCTGAGAAGCCTTAAACTGGCTGTAGATCCAGCAGCAGAGTGAATTTAATAAACATAGAGGATATCAAGTCTAATTAAAATTATGATTGTACGTACAGAGATGTAAAAGCATAGAAATATTTCAATATCATTTTGAAATCTTAACTAAGTTTAAGTGTGTCACTTTCTCCTGGTAGTAGGACATCCAAATTAGTAATTTTTTTCCTCAACATTCTAGGCAAGTTTTCTTAATCAGAAAATTAACTTCAATAAAAAAGATGGTTAGATAACAGACAAAAAGTATACAATTGATCTATATGCATATTTCAGAAAACTTTTCTGTCAAAGAAATCTTACTAATAGGATATACTGTGAGCAGGATTTGGAGAGACAAATTACCCCACAGGAATGTACTTTGATGTGGAAAAGAGGATCAATCACCTCAATCTGTAGTACACTAAAAGAAAATTTGTTTAAGATATAGTTTCACTTCACACAAGTCAGGCTCATACATAGAGAGAATATTGGAGAAACTGAGGTGACAAGGAGATTTTATGGATTTTGCAGACATAAATAAGTGCAGAGAGACTTGGATAGTGTCTGAAAACAAGCAGTAGAGTTTGTTGCATAAGATTACCCTTGTTCTTTCTAGAAAAAGAGCCACACTTGACTCCAGATCTAGTTTTTAATTTGTTAGTAGCCGCTGAAGTACTGGATAGTTTCTCATTAAGAAAGAAGAAAAATAATCTCACAAATGAATAGTTCCAGAAAAAAAAGGAAATGGTGAAAATTTGAATCCATCTATTATATATTCAGAAATGTACAAGAAATAGTATGAATCGAGTTTTTCACAGCATAGCATTAATTTAATAAACATGAGTACTTAAACCATTCGAGTAGCTAGCAGTGTATATGATGTAAAAGACTCAACAAACCAAATGACCAAATACTAAGAGCATACTATAATACTAAATATTTTTAAATTTAAAAAAATATGAACTTTTAGTGATTATTTTGTTGTTGATATTCACTTGGCAGTGATCTATAACTCCATTCGATATCCTAAATTGTTATTAAACTTCCCTTTATCTTTGGGAAAAAATAATTCATTGTTAAATAAAATGTTGGCATTTCTCTACCTTAATCTCCTTTCTAAGATGAAAATTTGCCTGGTTAAATATTTTCAGAGATTGAAAACTCAAATCACTGATGAAGGAAAAAAAGATTTGTAAGCCTGTAACTGGACCCGGTAAAAAGACAACTAAGAATAATTAAGAGAGACAAAACACACGGAGAATTATGAATCTCTCTGTCTTGCCATCGTTATTGAAGTACTTGAATTCTGTATTTCACCTGTATTTCATCTTCTGATTTGATATTTACTAGGAAGATGACATGCTGGGAAGACTGTACATGATCAAATAACAATAGTTTTGTAAGTCCTGTATTTATTTTGTGTCAAATCTCTTCCATGTTACATCATTGCCCATAATTTCAGTGGTGTTACTTTCAATTAATGTTGGTATATCATTTTATTCAGGATTTTAATGAGCTGGTATGGGATATAAATGGCCAACAACTTTATATTTTTGGCATAATACACTACCTTCATACCAAGCATTCAACTGTAATGAGTTTTAGAAAGAAAACACATAGCTAAACAGAAGGCACTGCAAGACTTGTTTCCCTTTGTTTCACTCCCCTGCTGTCCTGAATCTACTTATTTTAGACCCTAGCCAGGATTTTTCATGTGATTCTCATGTCTAAATAGAAAGTAAAAAATAAAATCCCAGAGCTATTTTCATTTCTTTCAAAAGATGAACACCTTATACTTTTTAACACAGTGAAATTAATTTCATAGAGATCAAGAAAGTTCTGAGCTCAAAATCAGTTGAAGTGTTTGAAGCTTATTCTGTAAACTTCTGATAAATCTTCCTGGAGCTATGGCAAGGTGGGAGACAGGTGGAAATACAACCCCCAGCATTCTGGAAGTGCTTTGGTCACTGGCCACTGCCAGTGGGAGAATGCTGCCAGAACAGCATTTCTGTAGAGACTGAATGCTAAGCTATTTAATGATTTTTTACTCCACTGTAGTTTGCCTTCTGAGTGTTGCACCCTTTCAAGGGCAGCATTTGATTATTGGGTTTTGATGCTGGTAGTCTTTTCTGAGCAAGGGCTCAAACCAAGACCCTTGTTCCACGAGAACAGGAGGGACTGAAAGCAGGCTTGCAAGAGGAAGCCATTAAATAAGGAGACATTGAATACAATGGTAGTTCCATCTCCATGTCTAATTTGGCAGCTGGAGTAGCTGCTGTGATGTGCAACATTCATGTGAAAATGTCAAAGAAACAATCGAAAACAGCTGAAGATGGGAGGGCAATGAAAGGAAAAAGTAGTATTTCTTTTCCCAAAGAAAAGACATTGCAGGAAAGACAGGAAGAAATTGCTCTTTCCCTAGGTAATTGTGTGCTATCTCTTACTGACAGCACAGCACATTGCTAAGTTTACAGTTTAGACTGTGGAGTTTATCCCTGTTTCCTAGAATTTTTAATGGGCGTGGGCAGTCTTGGTTTGTCTTGTTTAGGAGCAGTGGTTTTCCATTTCATCCCACAGTTTTATACTGCCTGTGTCATCGTTTCAGGCACAAGAAATAATTATCCCTGGAAAATATCTTTTTTTTTTCTTTTTTTTTCTTCACAGTAGCTGAGCTAATTTGTTTTAAAATAAAAATGTCTCCATTCAGGATCCCACGCTGAGGGTGTCACAAATTACGTCGATTCACCAAACTGGTGGCTGCCAGCAAAAGGCTGAGAATTGCCAGATTCAGTTAAACACTTTGACTCAGCTAACATCCTCCCATGGAAAAAAGTCATGGGATGGCCAAAAATCAGGCAGAATAATCTGCAGGCTCGAGCCACAGTTTCCACTGCATCATGTGCTGAGGAATGGCAGGGGGATGGGTCCGGACACCCACAGAGCTAGCAGGGATCACGTCCCCACGAACCCACAGGGCCTTCTGTGGGATGTTTTTCCCATGGATTCATCAACCTTGATGTAGGCTTGGAAAAGTATCTCACCTGCATGTAGGTCCAGACCGTGCCCATGTTTTGTCCCTGGCTGGCCATCCTCTAAGGTTTCAAACGTGCCTTGGGGGAATTTACAGGTGCAGAGTGGGATTTGTGCAAAGCATTTCTGCCAATGTCAACAGTAACTACGTAAAGAAAATGCCTGTGGCTTTGAGTGAGGAGGAACATTTCTCCATTCTAGCAATGCCCTCTCCCTGAATAGTTGCACTCTCTCAAAACCTAAAAACCTCTGTTTGCAGGCAGCTTTCATGTAGTGCCTTTCATGGGACTAAGGGGACAGACAAGACAATGTTACTTCACCCCTTCCTCCTCCTGTCAATATTTGGACCAAAAGATTGGATTGCTTGCTCCTTTGAGCCCCTCCATGGGAGGAGTTGGAGGAGATTACACAGTTGTTTATCATGTGCAATTCACAGTCCTCTATGTATGGTTAGAAATTCTTCTCACAGCATGAGTTTTCCAAAGGCTGCATGGAAATGAAAGGATGCAGCTTTCTTTTAATTATTCTACATCTCTCCTCCCAGCTTACTGCAAAATTTTATTCTTGTGTTGTCAAGGACATCAACACGCAGTTCAAGGTTTGGGGGAGGGAGGGTGATGAAGAACGTAATGAAAGATGTTGCTTCTCTTCTTTTGAAGATAAAATAGAAATCTACAAATGCAAGTTTATCAGAGTTAATGCACTGAAATAATTTTACATTGGCTCAGAAAGCAAAGCTTCTCAATAGTGATCTATTGGACATGCATATTCTGAAAGAAAAATAGATTTACAGTATCACCAGATCATTGCTAACACTTTTAAACATTATTTCTATTTGCAGTACGTGCCTGTGATTGATCACCCACTTGCAGATGCACTCTTACATCCCTGTACTGTTACTGCTACATTTCTTTTTCTGTCTACAACAGGCAGATTCTAACAGCCAGAATAAACAAGGATGTTTCTTTAAACTAGCTACCCAAAAAAAGAAAGAAGTTGCCACGGATAGAGATTCTTAACCCATTTCCCAGCCAGAAAAAAAACACTACCAGCAAAAGTGATTCCCAGTCCAGCCAAGTACAAAGTTCTTCATTTAAGAAGCCAAGGACAGCCAGAGTCTCTCTCTCCCTTCCACCTCTCTTTCTTTTTATTTTTTCCCCCCTCCCTTTTATCTGGCAAAATAGTTGGAGTTCTATCTGTCTCTTTCTCTTTCCTTTTTTAGTGTGTTTAATCCATTAATGGTGAGGATTGTCAAGTATGTCTCCACTGTAATATAAAGCTTAAAAAAAATTAACATTTTCTCAGGTGAAATTTTCTCATGTTTCTGTATTTTTGAATCTGCAATTATGAGCCTAAAACAATTCCTATAAAAGTTCATGGGAGCAGGATCCAACCCTTAAAGTATAGTGAGGTAAGCACTATTGATTTCTGTTGAATCAGCTCTATTTTATAGAACAGTAATAGGCAAAATCCAGCACAGCGCCTGAACATTTTCGAAAAATTAAGCTAATTGAAAAAGCCAAATAAAGTTAACAATCAACAATTACCCAGTTAAAGCAGGCAAGATCAAATAAATAAATAAGATTAAAGCTCTAGTGTCTATTATTAGCAGACTAGCAGAACGGAATTGAAAAATTCATCAGCCTCAGATGGTAGGTTGATAAGATCTTCCTGCAGCTTGGCTGGAATTCAGCTGTTGCTTTGCATCAATGCAGTTAGAGGAATAGAAGCTCCTTCCCATCCAATTATATCTGAATATTTGCAACTTAAAGAGGTATACATTTCAATGTTAATTGGACAGAAATAATTCTTGTCATTGCCTCTGAATGACAATGTATGTGCATGCCAGTGGGAAGACTCTTTCTGTGTTTTACTAGCAGTTACAAGCAGTACTACTGTGAAGCCATGAGCACTGCAAAACATTTTCAGTTAACAATTAAAGAAGTGCAAGAATCTAAAATGTGCATAGTTTTATGCTCTGCTTCCTGTTGCACAGATAATACAGAATTCATAACAGATGTTGAATATGCTATCAAAGTCACATGAAAGGGAAGAGATATTGATCTTTGACCTCAGTAGTGTCTGAGAAAATGTCACTACTTTCCCATTACTTTTTTACAGTCTACTCTTGTATTCCTTATAGGTTTATTACACGAATAGGTGCCATATTATAAAAATGACAGTGAGAAACACAGGAGGGACTGCAGTAATGAGAATATGCATCATTCATAAGGCAATGCCTGGAATAAAAGACTTTTACAGAAGTCTGAGCCTGTCAGTCTGTGTCTAAGTCTTATGCAGTTAATAGAAAACCTTCTGCAACCAACCTATTTCCTGATTCTCAGATCATGGATCATTAAGGTCAATAGGAACTTTGCCATTTATTTGCCGTTAAGCCTAGGATCAAACTCTGAATTCTTACACCACAATTTCCATATTGTCTATTTTTCTTCTGAACTAGTAAACTGAGGTTATAACAAACACATTTTAAAAGTGATCATTTAAGCACAGCTAGGTGAGAATTAGACCCATTTACATATTAGGAACACTGTAGCATCGAAGATACTCATCTCATGCATAGCATGCACCTTTTTTTTTTTTAAAGGTAGACATTATAACTGAAAGAATATTACTAAAAGTAAATTACTTCTGTCTTTTAGAAAAACATAGGAATGAATATGGCCTCCTAAACCTAATTCAACCAATAAAGAGAAGTTCTTAACAGAAGATATACTGATTCTGAACATGGATTAGTACCTTTGATTGAGCAGAATTGAATAGCAGTAGATCTATCCAAAGGCCTGCGAGAACAAAAACACCAACCACTATCAAAACATTTGAAGCTGTGGATAAAACACCTGAAATATTTCTGAAAACTGAATGAAAAGAAGTAAATGGTCAGTAAAACTAATCCCTAAAGCTGCTGAAGGCAAAAGAAAAATCGTGGAGGTTACTGGCACAAATACTCCAGCTGATGAGGTGAAATAACAATGCGTGATTTCATGAAAGCATTTACTAGTAGCCCAGGAAAATTTGTTTTTACAAAAAAATTCCAAAACTTTTTAACCTCGCTTCTGTTCATTGAATTAAATTGCAGAACTGTAATCAATGTTGGAATTTCAACACTGAGATTACAGTTTAGCAATTTCATAATAGTGCCACAATGTACACAATAAATGTAGGAGATTCTGCATAAAAACATTTGAATTTTCAAAACTTAAGCCAGGAAAATGAAGTGTACTTCACAGAATAAGTGCTCTTATAAAATTTCAGGAAAATATTGGTTAATCTTTAATTAGTAATCTACTGACATTCTATAAATCTTACTAAATTTTTACAGTTTATTGCAAGAAAAGCCAGTATAAATTCTTGGGCACTTTTAAGGCTGTTGGAAGGGTATTGTCACAGTTTACGGCTGGGCCAGCTATTAAACTGGTGGCAGACACTCTCTGTTAACCCTCCTCCCCCCTCCAGAAGGGTAAGAGAAATCGAAAAGGGAGAGAGACTTATGGGTTGGAAAGTCAAAACAGTTTAAATGAACTATAATAATGAAAAAGAGTATAATAATAATAATGGAAATAATTAAATATATACAAATAAATACAAAACCAAGATCGAGCTCCCCCGATGTCGGTCACGTCACCACCGGCACTGCAGGGCAGGCCCCGGGAAGGCCCAGGCTGGGCCCAGTGAAGGACAGGGATGCAGGGATCCGATCAGGGGCAGCAGGAAAACAGACAGAGTCCTCTTTGGACACCGGCCATAGAAGAAGGCGGTGAGACCCTCATTATCCCCTAGCTTTATACTCAGAATGATGAGTATGGGATGGAATACCTTCGTTGGTCAATTTTGGGTCACCTGCCCTGTCCGATCCTCCCTGCAGGTGCGACCCCCCTTCAGCTCTTCACTCGTAAGCAGTGAGGAATTCAGCAGTGACCTTGGTTTCTCTAAGAACAAGTACAGCAAGAGCCTGCCTGCCTAACATCCCTACTGGTGCCTCAGCGATAACTACAAACTTCGAGCGTTATCAGTCCTGGAAGTAGAGACTGTCTGCAAAACATGCAGTTAGTTTCAGAAAGTGAAGTTACTTAGAAGAGACTTAGCTGAAAGTAAAAATCACTGAAAGGAACATTGTCCTGCTTTAGGCCAAACCAGGACAGGTATCCAGCAACTGAATCCCACAAGCTGATGATTTCTCTGGATCTAATTTGTGACTAGAGTTCTGTTTAAAAACTTTGAGAAGTTTGGGAAAATCTGAGGAACAGAACTTTCAAATGTCACATGGAAAGATAACAAAGTTTTATTCCAAATAACAAAGCATTAAAAAAAAAAGGTGAAGATCTCTAAAATTCCCCAAGAACGATTTTCCAATCTGTGATCCCAGGCACATCACCTGAAGCCTGAACACCACACGCGCCCTTGTACCCTTGGTAGCTGTAGGTCCAGCAAGTGACCTGCTATGAAGCAGTATGAAATAAGCAGTCTAAAATCTATTCCAGTGCTCTTTATAATATTGGACTAAATCAATAGTCCCATGGAACAAACATTCATTTTTTTTCAATTTACATCATTTTAATGAAAACTTTAATAGTAGAAAAGTATAGTAGGAGGTATAGTAGCAATAGACTGGTGTTTGTAATAGAAAAACACTGCTGAGGTACATAATTTGTATCTGATATTCCTTTTGACATTTCTGTAAAGAGTACTTGTCCTTCATAACCTCACATTACTCAAAACTAAATGAATGGGGGTCATTTGACTAAATGTTAATCACTGTTAAACAGGATCTGAACCAGAAATACATTCTGTTTTACAGTTAATGGAAAAAAAAAAAAAAAAGAAAATGAAAAAAGAAACAAAAAAACCCACAAGCACTTTTAGGGCACATTTTGTCTTATCCTAAAATTGAGATCTAAAATAGATCAGTGATTTATGCCCTAAAAATGCCAATTTCTCTGTATTAAATCAAAGACGAATCTGGGGTGTCTATATATCTAAATGTTTACACTGTGAGTGTCTTATGTTACTTATGTTAAATAGCAGGAAACCCACCAGCCTTTTTGGATATTTTGTATTCTTCATGAATGTTGTGGCAGATACGGCAAGGAAAACGATCTTTATGAGAGAGGCTGTTGAACACCTCATGCCTTACTTTTAGAAAACACAGAAATTACAGATGCAGATCAAAAGAACCCACATTTGCCTCTCTCTCTGTCCATACTTGGCACTCTGCAAAAGTATAGTGGAAAAGACACTGAAGACCAAGGAGGTCTGAGGTTCTTGCGTTGCCCTATCCTCATTTAAAAGATAAACTGCACCTTACTAAATATCACTTTTATTTTTAAAAGCAATCTGAAACTGTCTTTTCTTGTTAGGTCTTTCTAATTTTAACTCTTCTCCTCACATACAGAATTCTTCAAAGAGGAGATTAACAGTATATTGCAATCAATAATTAGCATGGGCTGAGTAGAACAGGAATAGTACAAGCCCAGACAATGATTGCAGCTTATAGTGACAAATATAAATATGATTATACCCAAAGTGGATCAAGGAATGCAATCTGAATTCCACAAATGACACTTGGGATAAAAATGCAAGACCAATATATTGCAATAACATTTTAAATTTTAATTTGAAATGGATTTGGTTGCTGTTGTTCTTGTAAGTATCTACTATGCATCCAGGCCGAATTCTATTGATGCAACTATATAATTCACTGGCATATACAGTGAACTTGGCCAGTTTTAACTTTCTTCAGCATGAACTTGTTTTCCTCTGCTTGTTTCTGACTAACCTTCTCTTAGAACTGCTAATCTTTATGTTCATCTTTTGCATACAGCCCGTCTACATTTGCACCTGTTTTTTTTTACTGAACTTTAATAAATAAATCACTTTCCATTTCTACACAGGCAAGGGAGATTCTTACATGTAGAACCGTGGCACCCACTCCCACCAAACCTTTAAAGCCCCCTGGTTCTTTCTGAGTCTCCTTTCCCTCCTGTTCAAGGCACGAAGGGCGCACATGCCAGCACCAGCCCTGCACCACAGCACACCAGAGAAAAGGTACACACCACAACTGGAAGGACTCTGCACCCTCCAACTGCTCTTACTGTGTTTGTGGGGGTAATCTCCACCATCTAACCAGCACTTGGGCTGCCACTGCACATTTTTGTCCTTTGTGTTTTCTTATACTTTTTCAAAATAATGTCTACAATACATCAACAAAAAATAATGTGCTTGATGTATCATTTCAAGAGCCCAGTGTATCTGCTCTTGAAAACAGATTAGTCTCTATATTTCCCTACTCTCTGTGTGAATGATAACTTTTAGAGGGGACAGACGTGCAGGTTTCCAACTGTTTCTCAGAGTCAAATATCTAGAATATAAAGTAATTCATTTTTCATCTTGTTTAAATTTTCTGTGCTAAATGCTAAAGAAGTCTTAGACAGATCTCTTTGAGCTGTGCAGGTGTTCTCCTGTCTGTTTTTTAATGAGTTCTCCTGTGATCTTCAGCCTCATGATTTTGCAAAGATAGACATAAAATGTGAAGTGAACAGATATCTGGTTCAAAATAATTGTTTACTGTAGGCACAGCATAGCATAGAAGAACACTCCCTGCCAGTAACTTGTCTCCTCTTGGTTAACTGGAGATTGTGGACACAGGTACAGGGATCTTCTATAAGAAAATGTCCGTGACAGGAGTCAGGGGAAATCAGCATTACAGTGAATATGAGAAAACTGTATACCTTATCTCAGAGAAAAAGTTGCACAGACAGATAGCCTTGGAGCAAAAGAAACTTTTTTCAGTTTCAGCATCTTGCCCTGTATCGTCATTGTCAGATTAAAGTAATTTTCCTAATCACCAGTCTCAAATATGTTTTAGTATTTTGAGAGAGATTACTTTGGAGAATTTTTTAGTAGTAATCATCAATAAGGGAATAGAAATTAAATAACCAACACATTAAAAAACAATAGACTCTTGAGTCTAAAAATAGGCTCAGGTTGCTGTCACTGCTTTTTCTAAGTATTTAAATTTACACACTCATAAAAATATAAATCCATTCTGTTCCAATACTGTATTTCTTAGCAAAATTGAATTAAAAGAAAATAAAATTAAAATGTGCTATATACTTCTGATAAAACAATCCATAGGCTTTAGAAATGGGACTACAGCTGCCAAAAAGGAAGTCTGCTGACTTGTTTCTTTGTTATGATATTGTTGTAGCATAATACTATTAATGTTAATGTTTAATTAATATTATGCAAGACAGCTTAAGTTGAAAGCTCACTATGACATTTATAACCCACTTTTCCAAATAGATTTGCTTATGTATCCCCTCACTAGCATGAGAAACTTTTCAGAAAGTGAAGTGTCATATAAAATATATTAAAAGCTCTAAAAGCTATAACAATGCTACTCTGCTTAAAACCACCCTTACTGTTTCTTCAAAGGCATATTATTCATGTACAAGAGTATGACCTTTCATATAAGTTTTTCATGATAAATGCGGTAGTTGTGAAATAAAATGACTTCTTCCACAGTAATGTTTTACTGAATACGTATTCATAACTGCATGCATTCATAAAAGAACAAAACGTTCTAGTGTCTGGTTGTGACATAACTGAAATTCTAATTTTAAATTAGGTCGAAACATATAAGAAAAAGTTTCCGTGTGCGGAAGTTGATGCAGTAATTTCTATATGACTCATTCAAATCCTACCTTAAAAAGTAATTGTTACAACCATTCATAATGAGAAAGTGTATCATCTGCTTTTCAGTGCTTTAGGAGGTTTGTGACAATTATTCCTCTTAATAAGATCCTTTTTTTTCAGTACACCAATGATTAATGACAAAGGATCACTTAAAGAGAGTAATACTGTTATCCTTAGAGTGCAAAAGACACTTTTTTCCCCATTTTTACTCCAATTCATCCCTAAAAATAATTAAGATATTTATTTACCCCCACATTTTTTTATGTATTCTAATAAGTCTGTGCAATCACAGTATTTCAAAATGTCAAATAGGATATTTTAAATTGTTACTGTAAACATCTTCAAATTCTGGGATATATTTTTAAAATGTTTTTATTCCCTCTTTGAAAAAAAGAAAAATACTAAAGATCTTAAAAATCCTCTGAAGTGGGATGTCCTTTTGGGGACGTAGCTGCACTACCTGCTGATGTTTTTTGCCTCCAGTCTGTCTCTCAGCTCCCAGGGTGCAGGGTAACTCCCCTGCTGCGTTGCAGCATGAAGGATCTGTTTGGGGGCTTTTAAGTCCATATCAGACAAAGTCAGCTGTGTGCACTCCAAACACCTTTGTCCTCTGTGTAACCCGCTTGCCTGCCTGCCTCTCTTCAAGGGATTAGGAAGAGCACACACATTACCTCTTTTGCTGGCAGAGGTGAAGAGATGGTAACCTGTGACAGAAAAGAAGCAACAAATGGCTGTGGGGCAGAGAGAGGAAAAGCAACAGCAATATGTACATCAGGCATGACCACTTGCAACAGGAAATCCATGCCCTGGCCATAGAATCCTAAATCTAAAGCTGGATAATCAAAAAAAAATGTGCAGTGATTGGTTTTGGTGAGAACTGGTGAGCATGCTGCACTTTAAAACAGACTATGTGTAACCGGGGTGGAAATAATGTTATCTAATATCAGCTGTCTAAATCTAGTCTGTATTAAATACAGCCTAAACTGTATGTGGTCTAAGCTACTCAACTAGGCTTCCTTTACAGTCAATGAAGAGAAACGGACACCTTGAAAAGTATAATTCATCCTTTGCTGTGAAAGGTTTCTAACATAAGTGATTCAGCCTTTGGAGCTACCTTTCTCTCTACAGACCTCAAAGTCAGCACAGAATTGTTCCTATTTGAAGAACTTAAATTTAATGAAAGGAAACCCACACTAATTTACTGTGGGTAATTGCTATTCTAGTTTTGAAAAAAAATATTTGCTAGGTAAATTAATCTCAGATGTAAATAGCAAGTTATTTTGCATATCTCAAAATCAAGTATATATTTTAAGGAAAAAAGCGTTCTGAAAGCCATTCTTTGGATATTCCCATTAGCAAGTCTTAGAAAGACAACTAAAAATTTGAGCACTAAAATTTCCTAACTGTTTTTTTTAAAAAAAAAAACAAAACCCAAAAAACTTAGGCTGGATTTTTGGTAAATTTTCAAAATGAGGATGTAATTCTTCTTTTCTTCCTCTCTAGCGCTACTGTCTATGTCAATGAGACTTTGATCGCTCTGCTAAGGATTTTGCCTTATTCAGCCCAGTTCTTTACTATATTGTGCAATAATTTAAATCTTGGCAAAGATGATAGAAGATACTGAGAGTAATGTAAAGACCTGATCATGAATTCACTGACAGTAATGAGAAGTTTTTTGGGCAACAGTACAAATATTATGTAAGCAGATAGTGTCAGACTGATGCAATTTTACATCTATTTTTTACAAAATAAATTATTCTCTAAGGTGTAGCAAACCAGTGAAGAGTTAGTCTCTCCTCAGCATGTTTTAGCATTGTCAGCTGCACAATTTCTTTGTCTAACTAATGTCTACAGATTACTCTTTTAGAGATTTACTTGGTAGTTTCAGAAAAATCTGATAAATGCTGGGCATTGAATCAAGATTTTACATATTACTTTAGGTAGCTACTGCGTCTTCCTAAATCACCTACAGTTTTGAATGATGGCTGCATATCCTCTTGATGAAAAAAAGTTCATACTCTGATCACATGATGAATTTTTATCATCTGTACAATCCAACACATCAATTAATCTCTTAAATAGCCTTTTCGTATCAACATTCAGGAGTGTTTTCCCAAAGTATGGGTCATGTACTAAGTGAGACTAAGCCATAAGCAATGGCAATGTTTGTAAAAAAAGACAAAAAAAAAAAAGAAAAAAAAGTACTTTTAACAGACTCATGCTCAGATTCTGTTTCCTACAAAGCTCAAATAAGAACTTTTAGAAGAATGGATGGCATCTGAACTGAAGATACAAACTATTTTCCATCATGCTTGTCTATTTGAGCATTTGCCTTTACCTTAATGAAAGAATAGTGTAGAAACGCACTTAGAATAAGTGAAAGCAATTTTTAAATAACTTGCAACTTATACTGAAATCAAACCCTGGCCATACTGAAGTAAATACCAAATATCCATTAACTGCAATGATTTCGTCTGCCAGGATTTCATCTCTGCAGTTTTAAACTTAATCTTTCTTTACAGAATTCTTAGGGGACATTTATGTCCTATGGGTTTTGATCCACATATCAAATAGATTGATGGCTGTCAGATAGATTATGTTTGTGATATTGTCTTCAACGTGAAAATGAAAAAGAAAGGGACAATTCTAGAAAAGCCAAAAAGCAAGTGATTATTCCATGCAGAGAGGAGAGGAGCCATGGAAAAAATACAGTCTTGTAAAATAACATGGTTACGTGAAAGTATCTTTTGTTAGTAAAGCAAAAGAGAAAACTGGGATGTCGATTGGTGACATCCTAGATCTGGCTACAAAGTGCAGACCTCAAGGACAGTATGAGAGGCAGATCCAAGATGAAAAATATAACTTCACTTGGCAGGTTCTTATTGATATTTGAGAGACGATAAACTACTCTGCTTTTGCTATTTCAGACAACTATATCCTATGTAGGTAATTTTGAAGGTGTGTGATCTTTCCTGTAAGTACTTCAAAGGCTATGATGCCAGAAAAGATGCTGGTGACAGCCTAGTTTTCATAGAATCATAGAATCATTTTGGTTGGAAAGGACCTTTAAGATCATCGAGTCCAACACTGTCAAGTCCACCACTAAACCATGTCCCTAAGCACCTCGTTTTTTTCAAGTACTTCTTTAAGTAAATCATTGAAATGTGTGCACCTAGAGGTTTATTTCACATAGTCTAATATACTCATATTAATAAAGAAGACCACAGTTTACTGAGAAAGTTAATATTCTTTGTTAGACCAAATAATATAATAGGAGAAAAAAAAGATAGCTCTTTCAATTTTTCTAAAGCTGCCAAATGGTCCAATAAAAGTTATCATTGCCTATTCTAACACCATCAAAACTTTAGCAATAATACTAAAAAATATGTTTAATTCCTGAGGTTGGTTGTACAAAAGAAACATTAAAAAAAAATTCTTGGCTTCTCGAGTACTTTTGGAAAAAAAGTGAGGTGTGTTTTGAAATAGTAAGCTTAGTTGAAAAAATATAAAAAATGGAAAAATATTATCTCCCTTCAAATATAATGTTTTGTTTGATTTGAAAAACTGAATTTTAATTTTATGCAAACAACAGTGTTTCATTTTCAAAATGTTGAAACAAAACATGCTGTTTTTTCTCAAGATTTTTTTTATTTACATTAAAAAACATCTTTGCTTGGTTCTGATCATTCTCTGCTTTTCAGTACTTTTATCCCATATTAACTACGGTGATAGAGGAAAGTTGTCCCTGCCTGTGGCAGGGGGGTTGGAACTAGATGATCTTTAAGGTCCCTTCCAACCCAAACCATTCTATGATTCTATGATTCTATGATACATATCTATTCCAGAAAGTTTTCAGTTCAGTAGTCTATATCCTGATTGATCTGAGTCAAATATCAGCCTGTTTAATTTTAGATATATGAATGACATAAGTCAGAAATGACATAAGTCATGGTCACTTGCTCTAAGTTTCCTCTATAGAATATGAAATGTCATAGCAGACCTTAAGTAAGCTGAAATACGCTTTGGGACACCTTCCTTTCTGCATAGGCGATTTGGGGGAATTTTATCAATTATACTTTCAATTTACCTAAATTAGGTGGCTAGAATTAGGTGGAATAAATATGTCTTAGATATCTGTTAGACTACAATTGGGTTTTTTTGGTGATAATAAACATTTTCCTCTTATTTTCTCACTGTGTAGGATGATATTTCTCTGGTTTGCTTACACTATTTCTATTCTGCATTGCATAATAAATAAAAAAAAATACTGAGAAGTATTTATCTCTTTTCATTAAGGTCTGATTCAGCAGTATACACAAACACAAGTGTATGAAGCTAACCAAGCTTTGGCTGTCTGTTAGGGTTTTGCATTAAAATATGACAGCATTATTTCACTACTAATGAGACAAAAAAACCCTGACTAGTTTGTCTCCAAATTAAGCTGTCTTCTTCAGTAATGGCAAAGGACTGGCAGTCTTATAGCTGCTCGTACTAAATGTGTTATGTGCCAAGTTGTTCCAAATGTTTCTATTTATTTTCTTTCTGTTGTTTTTAAGGTTTATATAGATGTGTGTGTTTGTTTTTTTATATATAGCAGCAATTGAAAATTCTTCTTTGCAGTGATTAATTTTTGTTTCAGGAATGTGTGATTCATCAGCTTCATTCTTCTATGCCATAATAACTCGGATACATGTCTGAAATGTAGTCAATTTCAAAAGAGGAGTTAAACGTAATTTACAGCACTCAGCCTGCCCTAGAATTCAAAATCTTCTTTTTTCTCTTCTGAAAGAACTTCCTTCTTTTCCCTCTTGCTGTATAAATTAGCACAAAACAGGGATAAAATGCCTGATCTTCTATCCTGCCGTTCAGCCCGTGTGGACACCGTTGATCCAATTGCTGGATCATGGCCCAGCTGACTAAGCACATGAAACAATGAACTGACTGAACACAAAAGGCTGTCACTGATCTCTGTGGGTGTTTTGCCTCAATAAAACTGAGCCCTTAAGTAATAGAATCAGAGCTCTAAATCTGAAATAAAGATGCATTTCTGAGACTGCTAATTGTTTTCTGTTTTCAATATTTGAAATGTATCATTTCATTATTTTTTTACTACAGAAAGGAAAGAACAAAGGAAATTACTTTTGTTCCAAGAGTAAGAGACCATAAATTACTTTTGTTCCAAGAGGAAGAGACCATATGATTCACCATTATATGTTGGTGAATAATTTTTCGCATCTAGACTCATTATTGTCAATATATTGAACAACATCAATTTTAAGACTCAAAGAAACAAACATAGGGGGCTAATATTGTGTAGGGGTGAAATAACAATTTATAATAGCTAGGCCTAAGATTTAAGAGTTTGGACTCCTCTAAGATTTTTAATTATTCAATCTGCTAGCAATGTGTTTTCTGAGTTTGTTTTGTCCAGTATAACTTCTATGCTCCACTTTACTGATTTTTATGTATAAGAAGAGTGGTATCAATATAATTAACTGAAGCCTACCCTGAACATCGATAAGTTTGATGACAATATTAATAGAGTGTTCTGAGACCATTTGATTAAAAGAAGTTCTTTTATGCATGATTTCAATGAGCAACCAATAGGTTCATTTATTTGATAAAATCTACTTTGGACAGTCTTATTCATTCCACTCCTTTAGAAGTGATTAAGAAGCATAAAAGGTAAGCTCCATGGGACATTTGATTTTTTGGTGATATAGCGTAGTTAAAACCAGGAACTGAAACTGAAGCTTCCCTTTTTTCAAAGAAGAAAAAAAGTCTTTCCACAGAAAATTCTATCCCCTTTCCCAATGGATGTCATCTTCTTTCTTCTGATTCCAATTAAAAATTATGGCCACAACTATCCTTAGTAATGTTTTTGGTATTTCTGCTTGCCTTTTTATTATTCTTCCTATTTTGTAAATAGATATCTTAAATCTACAAGTCTGATTGCATGAAATGAAAAGCTGTGGCCCTATGAACAAGGACCATGTTTACTGAAGGCACATGATTCATCTCAACTGTTATCCTGTGTCATTCTGTGATGGGGGCTGATATGAGAGGAAAAAAGAAGCAAATCATGTACAGCTTTAAACCTAAATATAGTCTTATCTGACAGTAATAAAATATCTGTTTCTCATTCAGATTTAGGTGTGTTTGCTCAAACTGTGTATTTCTAGTCCAAAATTTATTTTAATTTTCTTAAACTTATCTAAAAATTTCCATGGGGTATAGCCCTTTTACACTAACATTCTGACTACTACATTCTCCTTTAAAATGAGAATCAACATCGCTCTCTTATAGGGATTAAACTGGATCTGGATCATCACAGAAGAGATACCACAGTTTTTGTGGCTTAGACATAAATGTAAACAGTGAAGTTTAAATTCAGTCTGAAAAATTTGGGTATAAACAAGAACTCACATCTCAGTTTTAGCTGAGTGTGCTATAAATATAAAGCTAACAAATAAGCCTATATTAAAAAAAAAAAAAAAAAGCCAACAAAGTAAAACAAACAAAAAAAGCTTTTCCCAGATTTCAAGGACTTCTGAACCTCATCCAGGCCCAGCTCTTAATTGGAAACGATCCAGAAGTAAAACCTAATCACAGTAAGATTTTAAGTGATTATTCAACTAAAGACACTGTCATGTCCCAATGATAAATCTACTTCAGAGAAACATTAGGAAAGTTTTTATTTTTTGCTTGTTTAAAAAAAATGGGAGAAAATGTCTTGTTAGAAATGTTCACTCTGTGTTAGCTAAATTTGTTGTTGCAGCAAAAGCAACTTTTTATGTTAAAGCCTTAAGCAGGACTGGGAGAGCTGAATTTTTTTTTTCCCTTAAGAAAATACCTCATACTTGTGACAGTGTTTTTATATGAAGTAAAATTTTGAATTCAAAAGCTCCAGTTTAGTGGGCTGTCCTTTGGCAATGTGATATAAGGGTCTTTGTAAAACATATGCTATCACATGTAAGCTCTACTACCTAGGGGAAAAAACCCTTACATTTCTTTTACCTACATAGTGAAACCACATACAGATTAATCCTTGTTGTCTTTTAAACCTGGTTCTGGAAGTGAGCAAAATGGAACAGGGATACAAATGCATCTCACACTATGACAGCTTTGGCATCAGGCTTAGACAGCTCTGCTCACATAAGAACACTTTGTATGTTTGTGTGTTTGTTTGTGTATTTTTAATTTTTTTTATTAATACAGTAGTAGAATTTATAGTGGAATTGTAAAGGAATTTATAGAAGATTACAGAGGAAGTCTAACCATGTACTTTGGATTACATGCTTAACTTGAAGATGTCTAATGTTTGTCCAGCTTCTGCTTAGAAAGAAGACTGTTCCAACCGAAATCTCCATGTAGCAACAAGCTTGTTTAGTCTGGGAGTAATAAAATTAGAGAGGAAAGAAAAAAAACTCGTCATTGTGAAGTGCTGTTCAGATCCACTACTATGTAAATGGGAATTAAGGAATATTTGATCCAGAAGACTTTTAAAATCCACAGTCTCTTGAGGAAAAAAGAGATAGATATCACAAGCAATAGTTTTCAATTCTACATGTGTTTTTACATGTTATTAAATCATGCAAACAAATATATTTTCTACCTCATCACAGCAGCATTTCATTTAGGACCTCATTGCAGATAAATAATTCTCACCATTGTCAAGATGCAAATCAGCAGATCTCAGTATGTAGTAATATGAAAAAATAAGAAAACTCAGGAAATGTTTCCATGGTTGTTTTACTCCATCACAAGTGGAAGCTGGCATCCAACGGGAGCAATCTCACTTTTCTAATTGCTCCATTTGTGTTTTCCCAGGTTTTTTTTACTACTCCTATTTTTACTGTGAGACAGACGTAAGAACAGTTTAGGCTGAGAATGGACCTCGTAAAAATAAAAAAAAGGTTTTCAGTTATATCTGGTCTCTAGTCTTGTTCCTCAGTAGCTCTGTAAATGTTAGCACCACGAAGGCGGCAGGACTTTCAACTGCACTCTCTACTTCCATCCACTTAATGTAAGAGTGAAATCTTTAAAAAGTATCATTTTAGTGAATTTACCCCAGGTACCTGTGGTATAGCAGATGCAAAAGCTATGAGTTAACAAGTAATTGCACCATTTGGAAATACTGCAGGTGTGTAATTTACATGTTCGCCCATTAGAAGTCGATTTGAGATTTAAGCATATTATATTGTTATACCACATGTGATGATGTGTTTGTTTTGTAACCAAGACTGCTTCCTGGAGGGTAAATCAGTGATAAATTTAAAAAATGCAGAATCGCATGAATTTTCTTTGACTAACTTTCATCTGAGCTTTAGTAAGTTTGGTAATTAACAGAACTTTTTTGTCCGTCTTACATACAGTAATAAAAGCCAAATCCTTCACCTGTTGTCTTCTCTTTTTAAAGCATGGAGTTTCCTCTTGCAACTCCAGAAGTTTACCTTAAGCTGATGTGTGTATGTGTGCTTTAATACATGTGTGGTCTGTTAAAAACTTCTGACATGGTAAGGCCATCAGACAAGAGGACAGGCTGACAAATTCGTGGAGAAACATGTCGTAACTTGACAAGATTAATGAATTACACCAAGGCTGGTATTTCACTTTGATTTTTTAAAGCATCACATACCTCTCTCTGCTAGACAGTTCCACTGAGGTGAATTTTCACAGACATAATAGTCTATTACAAATTAAAAAAAAAAAAAGCTGGAAAATTGTGCTAGTATGTGTGATGTGAAAAAAAGAGGGGCTTGGCCTTTAGTGGTAACTTTGAGCCAGATGCTGTACCATAGGGAGAACCCTGAAAGGCTGCGCTACACAGATGTCCTCCAAATCACAACAGAGGAACATAATCTGAAAACTGGCCTTCTTAAACAAGTTATCAGTTTCAGAAAACCTGAAGGAAGAAGCTCACTGCAGTGGAGATTAAAGGAACTGTGTGTTGATGCCGTCATCTGAAACACGCATGGGTTATCAGATGATTCATAGAACCTGCAATTTTCCACAGAAGATGGCATTGAACCATTTGCAATTGTCAGTGAAATATTAGAAACATTTACACTATACTTAAGCAAAAATTGCTTTAGATTTTAAATAGATGCTTGTTCTTTTTGCAGTCTCCTTTTTGCAATACTAATGTTTCTGAATAACAGTTTAAGCAGCTACCAGGTAGTTTAAGTAATAAAATAAGGATTCCATCATATTCTTCTGAAGAATTGTTTTCCTCTTTCTTACACAAAGAAAAAGCAGGAAAGAGATGGAAAGGAACTGATTATCCTAAATCTTTTTTGTTTCAAATTTTATGTTATCAATAGAATTTTCAGGTTCAAATTCACTTTATACTACTATTACCCACATACAGTATCTAGGTACATAAGCATAAACATGAATACTTGTCCATTTATTCCTTTCATGCAAATAGGCAGCAAAAGGCCTTGGACAAAATAACTAAGCCAACTCAGAGTTGCATTAAAGTACTGTTATATTAGGCTAGCAATAAATGACTGCCACTAGGGAATGAAGATAAACCAGCAGATTAACTCCAGGGATGACTTTGAGGCGCACTTCTTGATTATTGCACATCTATCCCTCAAAGCTCAAACCCAGTGGAATCCAGTTTCCTTTTGAAAACATAGGGAATACATGTGAATGGTTTTGTTGCTGTTGTTTGTTTTCTTTTTTTCTTTTTTTTTTTTTACTTTCTAGTACTACTGCCTTTTCAAGTCTCTAAGCACATGCAGCTTTCCTACAACATACTTAACAGGACAAATAAGAATCTGATGTATTAAGAAAGATAAATTGAGGCTGAATTGGAATAAAAAAAGGGAAAGAAAAGGTCAGACTGAAAGACAACCAAAGTCATGGAGAAACTCCCAGCTGACTCAGCAGGATCTGGATCAGCTCTCTACAGTGGCCCAAGAACTTAAAAGAAAATGGGAAGGAAAAATTGAAAAGGAACTGACAAATAAGGTGAGAGTAGAATAGAAAAGAAGAGAGTGAAAATTAATAGTAGATTAAAAAATAATAATAATAAACAGAGAAACATCCTCTGAGAAGAAACCAAGTTGCACTGCATGTCTGACAATGACAGAAAAGTGTTACATCTATAACATCTATGTATGGCTGTACTTTTCAAAGATCTTTTCAGTAGATGCATGAAAGACTATACATTCACTCTACTTTAAAGAAAATCAGTTGGGACACATAAAAAGATATTTTGAGGAAGCAAAAAAAATATTGGGAGAACTGTCATCTGGTAGCATAGCAGCTGGTCAGAAAAAGATTGCGAACAGCATGAGAAGTTGGCACTTGTTTACAGACAAGGGCAATTCTTAAAGTTGAAAGATAATATTACCCTTGTCAGAAGAAAGATCTTTATCCCATAAAGTGAATTGAATTTCAAAGATTTCACGTCCCTTTTTTTCAATAAGTATTGACAGTTGCCTACAAGAAATGATAATCACTCTGACTTTCCATCATTGTTCTAAAATCATATTCAAATAGCATGTTTTCACTCTATGTCAAAGCATATGGCTTGCTAGTACACACAAGATTTAGAGGTCTTTTTAACTTGGTTAACATTACTGTGTTAATGCATCTCTGCACAGAACAAATTTCATGATTAATTAATAGTGAATTGGTGAACGTATTTGAAACCCCAAAATACATTAGAGGGTTAAAAATCATTAAAACTCTGGATTCAGATTAACTCCTGCAACTATGTTACCATCAGTAGAGTTAATGTTGCTGAATTAGCACTTCTACTGGTAGTGCAAAGAACTGCTAGAAATGTTGGAAAGGGAGTGGATTCAAGGCCATGTTTATTCTACAGCTCTCATTAGTATATCTGTGATGGTCAAGACAGAAAGAGGGATCAAGACACCCTGAGAAGGGGTGATAAGTGGCCAATATATTTGTGCTACAAAAACTTCCATCAAGGAGATACAGTTACACTGGAAAACTACATTTAACACAAATGGTTTTTTTCATGGGGAATGGATTAAACCCTACAGTTTTCCCTTGTCAATATCAGTATTACATGAGAGCACCAATAGTAGTAGTATAGGAATGACCTTACATTTATGGGTGAAAAGTATCCCTTTTGCAGAGGAGAACTGAAAGAGCTATGTGCCATTCAAATGTTCAAAATAGACAGTAACTAATGCATTTCAATCTATTAGCATAACTGTGATGGTTCACTAACCTTTCATTTTAAATCCTTTTTTTCTGTTTTACTGGGAAAGAGCTTATTTGCTGTTGACAGTCTTACTGCTTTGTAGCCATTGGAATAAAAGAATGTAGCAATACAGGGATAAAGAGGTACAGAATTTAAGGCTATTATACATGTTACATTTAGAGCACCAATTCATCATTTCATGAAATGTTTTTTGAAACATCTAAGTACTACAAATGTATGGCTTACTGATCATAAAATTGATAAATGTGTTAATATTTTATAGGAGAAAGCTAATGTATCTTGCAAATGACAATAGAACAGGCTGTCAGCTAGAGCTTTCATAGCTGCAGTAGAACATTGGTTTTGCCTTTGGACCCTGCTGTTTGAAAGACTAAATATTTTACAGGCACACACTGTAGCTCCTTTCAGAATGTGCTATCACTGATCATACTTAAGGCGATATTCCTCCAGTGTGTTCTGGATGAAGCTCACAATACATATTTGCTTGCTGTTGCCATGTATTGAATGTTTGTGGAAAATCTTAGCTCAAATATTTGTGAAGATGCCAGGTAAAAGCTACTGAAGGAAACCCAAGAGATTTCAATCAGAATAAACAAAAAGTGTTTGGATGATTAAAGTACATCTAACAATTGATTTTGGAATGAGAATGTAGAGAAACAGAAAATAACATAAATCATTTATCATCCTATTATTATAGTAAGCACACAAAGGGCAATAAAGACTTCACAGAAGACATGAATCAGGATCCCTGCCTGAGAAAGCTTATAATATAAATTGTAGGAAAGGCATTGTAAGAGACGATGAATAACTTGGAGGGGTTGAGCAAGGGTTACATTTGATTGATCACATGCTCATCCTATTTAGACATTGTAATATTGTGAAAGTTCTTTTTATAATATATAAGATATGAGTGATATAAAGAAGCTAATACCTATTCTTAACTTCTCTGTTGTGAAACATGGCAAATATGTTAATTTTCCATGGACTTAAATAAAAAGAGCAGAGCAGCAGCTTAGCAGACACAAACGGAAACTGGTGAAAGCATTTTCCCTTTGAAACAAAGCAGACTATGAAGAATATACTGCACTTGAAGAAAAAGCACTCATAAAAGTGACTAAACAACAATTTATTCCCTTTGGGTTCTATTTATTTTATTTTATTATTATTATTATTCTAATGTCAGACTCCTGGTGAGGGGAAGCTTCTAGTGTAGCTGAAATCAATGACAAAATTCCCACTGTTTTCCACAGGGCTATGCATAACCACTGTGACCTTATTTCACTTATAAAAATATCCTTTGAAAACAGCATTAATTAGACAGAAATCTGACTAGGAGGGCATTATGCGTATGTGAGACTCTGGTATATGATATTTTTTTCAAAATCTATTACAGATATTTCCTTCTTTAACTGCCCCAGGGTCGCCTTTGGCTCCCAATTCCTCGACTCCATTGTGGAGCAGCTGACTCTTGCTACTCCTGGGCACTCCTCCTGAAAGGAGCGAGTAAAATAGCACAGAGCCAGATAGAATTGCGTAGCAGAAGGCCAAGAGACAATAGTCAAGGGAAAAAAAAATCACATTGAGAGTTAGTAAGTATCAGAACAGGTTGCTCATAGATGCTCCATCTATGGCAGTACTCAAAACTTGAGGAACTTTCTCTAATGCTGAAGATAACTGTTCTTTGGACAAAACATTGGACTAGATGACCTTCAGAGGTCCTTTGCAACATATCTTTTTTCTGTTTCTATGATCATGAAATGGATTAGGTATTCCTGACTAGAGAGGCTTAAATAAGATATACACGAAGTCTTTAGCCTAGCAATCGTTCATAGGATAAGTGTTAATATGCAATAGCCTAAGCAAAAGATAAATTAACAGTTTGAGTAATGAAGTCCAAAGGAAAGTAAACTGTGTTGTTCCATTCGTGACATAGTTAAATTTAGTTTAGTAACTGGATCAGATACCTCCAAATATTCTTCATAAATATAAATCTGACTTCTAAATATACCATCTAATCTCTGCTATACATATACTCTGTTATGATGTTTTCTTGGCTTCACGAATTGGGTTACTAGCAGAAAATGTTAAACCTATTTTGTTTCTAGAAATTTTCTTTATCTTAATATTAGGCCCTAGAAGGCTTCTTGCACTGAGTTTGATCAACACATCACAAAGAATCCATACAAAATA
Source organism: Nyctibius grandis (assembly GCF_013368605.1). Classification (NCBI taxonomy): domain Eukaryota; kingdom Metazoa; phylum Chordata; class Aves; order Nyctibiiformes; family Nyctibiidae; genus Nyctibius; species Nyctibius grandis. Next base: position 89,328,908 of record NC_090660.1, read on the forward strand.
AAAATACAAATAAAAATAAAAATAAATATTCATTCAATTTTAAAAGGAGTTTCGTATCAAGGGTTTATAAAGAAATCAGCTTAAACTTTCTTACTAGTGGAGTCAAGGAGTTGGTGTGCTTGTGAATAAATATCAGTGGAAAACTTGTACAACTTCTCCTAGTATTTAAGGTCAATAAAATGCTGAAAACTGCCATGCAGAACTAAGAACCACCGAAGGCTTATTGCTCTGATAAATCCTATTAAATCTATCCAAAAAGATCAACAGTAAAATTTAAGATTAGTTATTTTATTCTTTATCCAAGTAAGAGGTACAAAGTGTAGCTCCAAAGTATTAAAAATATTCAATTATTAAATGTAACCCCAAGCAACTAGGAAGAAAAAATTAAATTTCCGTTTTCATATTTTTAATAGACTTTTGATGTTGAATTCCTGAGGCTGGAAAATGATTGCAAATTATTACAGATAGTGCCCAACACAAAACTCTGACTTTTAGAGAAGTGTTACAAAGTCTAATTCCATTTTCAGAGCTAAATTTTCCTAATAGACATAACCTCAAAGGTTTAAATTGAGACCTTTGATATATAACATTGAGAATTCTATAGAGCTTGAAATCCAGACCAAAACAAAAAATTTCCCGAATTCCTCTTCGAAAAATTATACCAAAACAATTATATAGTTCCACAAAGTTCATTTTAGATTTCATGTTAACCAGGTAAAAATATAATTTTATTGCTTATTGAAAGAAAAATGTAAAGCCAACTGACCTAAAAGGCAATTACAGACAGGGACTAAAATTCTAAATTAACAGGGACTTAATAGGTGACATTCATTTCAACTAGTATCATGTTACAGAAGACGTAGTTGCACTTTACTATGCTGTCAGACATACTTAATCTGTTCCACCACCTAGCATCATACAGAGACTTTAGCTCTGTTACCTGCTACAGTGCTGAGATGATCCTGCTTTATTAGCCCTGCTGTTTTAATTTGATTGCTTCCAAGAGTTCAGCTGGTGTTTCCAAGTGATACTGTACTGCTCTACATTGCTGTACCAGGAAGCTCAGACATATCTAAGTGTTACATTGCTCACTTTAAAAATGTTCTTCAAATACTCTTCCTCTCACAATAGAGAAGAACTAAGAAAACACAGTTGACTTTATCCCTACTACTTTGCCCAAGCACAAATTTGTCAGATGCTAAAAAAGTTAGCAATAGAAACTATGATTTTAAAATATACATAAGAAATACCATAGCTTTTTCAATGATAATGTTGATTATATGTATTTTATATAGACACATATATATAATCATTGCAATCTGTCATTTCACTCATGTTTTCCTCGTCTAATGAGAGTGCTATAGCCTTCAGGATAAAGGCTATCTGGATGATGACTGTGTTTATCATTTTATTCCTGTATACTTTCATTTCTTGTCTGAAGGTTTCTAGCAACCTGTTGGAAACAAGGAGCTGTGGGACTGAGCTCTCTAAGGGTCTAGAAGATGCTAAAACCAGTATGCTGATCTTAGACACCACAACAAAACTATTCTTTTCTGATCTGAAAGAAAGAAGAGATGTAAGGATCTGATTCTTACTATCCCCAAATAGTCTAAGTTCAAGAGATCTAGCTTGCCACATCCTTCAATCAGTCCTTCAATCAACCTTTCATATCCAGTTGATCTCTGAATCAAGATTTGTGAACTCATTAGAGGAAGAAGGTCTGTGCAGCAAATGAGTGTGCCCTTTCACTCTTATCCTGAAGAAAGGAGACAGAGACTTATCCCACTGAGGTGAGGAAAAGAACACAGATGTGTAAATAGCTCCATATCTTACAGCAGAAATTATGTGGAACACTATGGAAGTGCTGCCATCACATGCTTCCTCTCACTTTACTGTGTGGTAGATTTGAAGTTGAAATTTCTGAATGCAAGGAGATGTTTCATGGTCTTGCAATGATTTTAAAAAGTAACTTTAAAATAGTTTTAAAAGAAATTTAATGTGGAAATAGTCTATAAATTGAATCCAGAGATTATATAGGTCTGTGCAATATGTTCTTTTTGGTTTCAGTAGTCTTTCCATTTGATACAGTGAAAGAAATTCGGGCACCAAATAAAATTTCTATTCAAAGTTGAAAACTTCAATAAGAAACATATTTCCACATTTCATCCTTATATTTCTTTCCTATAATCAATCATTTCAACACTTCAAGTTTGAATACACAAACTCGATCCGAAACTTAACAAACTAAGAAATGCCACATTACAGGTTATAATCACAGCAAATGAATGACAATACAATTTCTTTCTTTGTGTGACAGACCCAGACAAATATTTCTGATACTTTTAATATTCAGTTTGCTTTCTTTAGTTAACAAGAAAAAGAAAAGGTCTGAGGAGACATGTGGATAAGACTTCTAAATGACATTTTTGTGATGCTGCTTTGTTCAAGAAGAGGAGAGGAGAGGAAAAGAAGCTGTCTCAAACCGATTTAAGTGAGCAAAGGATTAATGAAAATGCTAGTAAATTATATAATGGCTTCAGGCTTGAAAAATGTAAAAGCACTCTTGTTTCATAATGGATCTTTTGAAGCCAGTTTTATGCAACATTCACATTTTATTCAACTCTACGTC